>NC_071642.1:9382954-9682954 GCF_014839835.1 Dryobates pubescens
CCAATCTGTGCCCCTTGCCCCTTGGCCTGGCCCTGGGCACCACTCAGCAGAGTCTGGCCCCAGCCTCCTGCCCCCCACAGCTCCTTCAGCTCTTGCTGAGCATTGCTCAGCTGCCCTCTGGGGCTGCTCTTGTGCAGGCTCTCAGCCCCAGGGCTCTCAGCCTTTGCTGCTGCCAGAGCTGCTCCAGGCCCCTCAGCAGCTTCCCAGCCTGCCCTGGACTCTCCCCAGCACTTCCCAGGCTCTGCAACTGGGGAGCCCAGAGCTGGAGCCAGGAGTGCAGCTGTGGGCTCCCCAGGGCAGGGCAGAGGGCAGCAGAGCCTCCCTTGCCCTGCTGCCCACACTCTCCTCCATGCCCCCCAGGACACCACTGAGGCCTTCTTGGCCCCCAGGGCACACTGCTGGCTCCTGGGCACCTTCTTGTCCCCCAGCCCTCCCAGCTCCTTCTCCTGGAGCTGCTTCCCAGCAGGTTCCCCCTCAGCTGTGCTGCTGCAGGAGGTTGTTGCTCCCCAGGGGCAGGACCCTGCCCTTGCCCTGCTTGACCCTCCTGAGGTTCCTCTGCCCCAGCTCTGCAGCCTGGCCTGGGCTCCCTGGGCCCCAGCACAGCCTGGGGGTTGTCTCTTCTCAGTCCCCCACAGCCCAGCTGCCACAAGCCTTGCACTCTTTAGGCCCAGTCCCCCCCCCCCAGGGGGGCAGAGCTGCCCAGGAGGAAGCTGCCAGTCCCAGAGGGCTGTGCTGCAGCAGCCTGGAACCCTCCTGGCTGAGCCCTGGCTGGGCTCCATCCGGCCTCAGAGCTCTCAGCTCAGCCCCAGACCCTGCTGGGCTCTGCTCAAAGCAGGTTTAGCTCAGCCCTAGAGGGACTGAAGTGCAGCCAGGTTTCAAAGGGAAGCATCAGCAGAAGCCCCCCCAGAGCAGATGGAAGCCCCCAGACTGGTTGGTGAAGTCCATTTATTGCCCACACATCAAACCCAACCCCAAAGCAAGAGCAGAATTTGGATCCTTCAAAGCATTTCCCTGCAGCAGGACCCAAAGCCCTCCCTGGCCATGGGGGGGGCCCAAGTGGTGCCACCCACCTGGAACCCCCCCAGGAGGTGTCCCATGGCTCAGTGACTGCCCCAAGGCCTCAGGAGGTGCCTGGCAAGGAGATCTTGGGGGCACTCCCCTGGTGTAGCCCAGTGCCAGCCCTGCTGCTCCCCAAGCCCTGCACCTGCTGGGCACTGAGCTCTGCCAGAGCCATGCCCAGCCTGAGGGCACCACAGCCCCAGGGAGAGGTCAGGGATGTCTTCATGGGCTGAGGAGCCAGCCTGCTCCAACCCCCCAGGGACCATGGGGTGAGGAACCAGCCTGCTCCAGCCCCCAGGGACCATGGGGTGAGGAACCAGCCTGCTCCAACCCCCAGGGACCATGGGGTGAGGAACCAGCCTGCTCCAACCCCCCAGGGACCATGGGGTGAGGAACCAGCCTGCTCCAACCCCCCAGGGACCATGGGGTGAGGAACCAGCCTGCTCCAGCCCCCCAGGGACCATGGGGTGAGGAACCAGCCTGCTCCAGCCCCCAGGGACCATGGGGTGAGGAACCAGCCTGCTCCAGCCCCCAGGGACCATGGGGTGAGGAACCAGCCTGCTCCAGCCCCCCAGGATCCCAGGGACCATGGGGTGAGGAACCAGCCTGCTCCAACCCCCAGGGACCATGGGGTGAGGAACCAGCCTGCTCCAGCCCCCAGGGACCATGGGGTGAGGAACCAGCCTGCTCCATCCCCCCAGGGACCATGGGGTGAGGAACCAGCCTGCTCCAGCCCCCCAGGGACCATGGGGTGAGGAACCAGCCTGCTCCAGCCCCCAGGGACCATGGGGTGAGGAACCAGCCTGCTCCAGCCCCCCCCCAAGGCTGCTCCTGCCCTCAGCCTGCTGCTGGCACCCCAGGGGTGGTTTTCAGCCCAGCTCAGAGTGAGAGGTTCAGAGCAAGACAGAGGAGCAGGAAGGTGCTGGAGCCAACCCCAAACCCTTCCTGAATCATTCTTCAGTCACAGCCAACCCAGGAGAGCATCAGGAACACTCCAAAGCAAGCCTTGAGCAGGCAGCTCAGAGGCAGAGGACCCTTCACAGCCTGGGAGCAGGGGGGGGGGGAGGTGGTGTTGCTGTTATCACCTTCCCCAAACCCCAACCTCCACCTCCCACCCCCAAACCCTGTCCCCCCCTCCCCCCCAGCAGCCTCAGGCTGCTCCTGAGGGAGCTGCAGCCCCTCTCCAGGGCACCTCTCCCCCAGGGGTTACCTTCTCAGCCCTGTTTGCCATCCCCTCCCTCCTCCTGGCCCTGCTCTCCCAAGCAGCTCCTTGGCAGCACTCTGCTCTGCAGGGCACCTGGGAAGTGACTTAAAGCCAAGGGTGGAAGTTTTCCTCCCCCCTGCTCCTTGGCTTTGCTTCAAGGCCAAGAAATTAACTTCACCAAAGAGGCTTTTCCTCAGGTGGGGAAGGAACCAGCAGGAGGAACAACCTCCCAGCTGCAGCTTTCACCTCCAGAGCAGGCAAGGTCTCTGCCCTGTTCCCACACCACAGTCTCCAGCAGCTCCCTGAGCATTCCCAGCCTCAGGAGGGCTGGAAGGAGGCCTCAGCCCCTGGGCTGCCCTGGCTGGGGCTGCAGGGTTGGGCTCCTCCCTGAGCACACACTGGGGTCACCCCTGCAGGGCCAGAGAGAGCTCAGGGCATGGCTGCAGCCCCCTGAAGGGCTCCAGGAGCCTCCCAGCCACACAAGCAGGAGGCAGGCAGGCACTGCACAGCCTCCTCACAACCATCCTGATCCCAGCAAACCTCCCTGGGGCCATAAACCCCAACCCCCCCCCCCCAGCTCCACCTCAGCAGCCAAAGCCTGCTGCTTGCTGGAGCACCTCCAGCTGTGCCTGGGAGGCCATCACCCAGCTTGAGGAGCTCCACCAAAGGGCCCAAGTGCCCCAGGGGCACTCCCAGCCACACCAAACTCCTGCTGGGCAGGCTGGCAGTGCCATGGGGTGCAGGGTGAGGCTGTGCTGGTGCTGCCAGGAAGACATTGCTGAGAGGGAGGGGGGGGGAGACACTGCAAGGGGCTGCCCAGGGAGGCTGGGGATGGCCTCCCCCTGGAGGAGTTCAAGGCCAGGCTGGAGGAGGCCTTGAGCAGCCTGGGCTGGTGGGAGGTGTCCCTGGCAGTGGGGCTGGAACTTGGTTGGACTTTGACTCCAGTGCAAGCCACCTGATGACTCTGTGTCAGGGGCCCAGGAGGTGACCTGCTGGTGACTCAGGGGCAGGCAGGAGGAAGCCTGCAGGGCCCTGCCCTGGCCAGAGGCAGTGCTGAGGACTGTGCAGCCCAGGGGCCAGCAGCTCCTCCCCTCCCAGGAGGCAGCAGTGTGGCACAGCTCCAGCCAGAGGCAGCCATGGTGAGCTCTACACCCTGCAGGGCCTCAGCTCTGGAGGAGGAGGCCTGGAGAGCTGCAAGCTTCCCTCACCCCAACCACCTCAGGGTCAGCCAAGCACTTCCCTGTCAGCCAAGGATGCTTTGCAAGGGGGAGGAAATTGCTCCTCCCCTGCTACAACCCCAACAAGAGCTCTGGCAGGAAGCTTCCTGAGCCTGCCCTGCCCACAGCCTCCAACAGCCCAGGGCTGAGCCTGGCCATGGCAGGGAAGAGCTGTGGGCAGGAACAGCCTGGGGGGGGGAGGCTGGAGCTGCAAACCAAGGGCCAAGATGGGGCTGAGAGAGAGGGTCTGGGCCAGAGGGGGCAGAGTCCCTGGGGGACTGCCTCAGGTGCAGTCAGTGGTGCTCCCCAGAAGCAGGCAGAGGACAACCTCTGTGCCCAGGCAGGAGCAGGAAGGCAGCTGTGAGGCAGGGGGAGGGCTCCAGTGGCTCATTTCTCAGGCAGATTTTCTCTCAGCCCCCTCAAGAGGAGGGCTGAGTACAGCAGAAGGCAAATCCAACTCCATTTGGACACAGCAGTTCTGGCAGGGCCTGCTGGCCCACAGGCTGCAGGCCAAGGGCCTGAGGAGGACACAAACTCAGCTGGGAGAGGAGAAAGGTGCTGGGAGAAGTGCAAGGCCCAAGGGTGCCAAGGTGCAGTGGTGCCAGTCTAGAAGCAGCTCCCCTCTGCCTGAAGGCCAAGGAGCAGCACAGCCACAGCTGGCAGCAGCACAGCACAGCTGGCAGCAGCACAGCCACAGCTGGCAGCAGCACAGCACAGCTGGCAGCAGCACAGCCACAGCTGGCAGCAGCACAGCCACAGCTGGCAGCAGCACAGCCACAGCTGGCAGCAGCACAGGGCCCTGCTCCATGCAGCTGGAGGCCAACCAACAGCCCACTGGAGATCCAAGGTGGGAACCTAGAGCTGGGGAGGCACAAGAGAAAGGGTTCAGAGAGCTGGGAGCTCAGCCTTGCTTCCTTGCTCTGGCAGCCTGGGAGGGAGCTGAGGAGAGAGCTGGGGGTGCCCCAGCAGCCTTCAAACCCAACCCCCAACCACATAAAGCAGGCCTGGCTGCTCTCCTGTGCCTCAGGGGCACCTCAGGGAGCTCCTGAGCAAGGAACAACCTCCACAATGCTCCCTGCAGAGGGAAGCTTGAACAGAAATGGTGCCTGTGGTAGGACAGTGCTCTCCCAGGCAGGAAACCCCTTCCCCAGGCAGCAAAACCCTCTCCCAGGCACTCAGGGGGCTGCAAGGGGCAAAGGAGGGCACTGCCCACAGCACCCTGTGCCCTGCAGAGCTGCCAAGGCCAAGCAGCAGCTTACCTGCAGCTCTCTCCCCAGCTGCCAAAAGGGACTGACACTTGCACTGGCACAGCCCCTCCCCAGCTGCTGCCAACCTGCTGCCAGGCACAGACTCAGCTCTGGGTGACTGATTTCCATCCCTTGCCTCCCCTGCCCAGTGCAGGCAGCAACTACAGGCACTGGTGGCCCCAAGGGCAGCAGGGCAAGAATGCCTGCAGGGGAGGAAGGATGGGCACAGTCCCCAGACCCAACCCTTCCCCTGCCAGCAAAGCCCAGCTGGGGTCTGGGACCTGCAGCAGCCCAGCCTGGGACCTGCAGCAGCCCAGCCTGGGACCCTCCTGGGCCAGCCCTGCCCAATTCTGCTGCTGCTGCTCTCTGCCCACCCTGCTCTGACACCCACAGTGGAGGCTTGCTAAGGAATCTGCTCCCCAGCAGCAGCACAGGGTGGGCCCAGTGCCCCTCTGCATCCCCAGTGGGCAGCACAGCCCTGGCTGGGGCTGCTCTCCCCTCACCTTCTGGTCCAGCCTCTGGTAGTCACCGGCCTTGGGCCTCCGGCTGCTCCTGGACCTCTTCCCCTCCAGAGCGAAGGCAATGATCTGTGGGGGGAGGGGAGAGGGCAGCAGGGGCACACCATGGAACCCAGCCTGGGGGGTGGGGAGGGACCTCTGGAGCTCCCCCAGCCCAAGCCCTGCTCCAGCAGGGCACCCACAGCAGCTTGCCCAGGGGCACAGTGCCCAGGGGGGGTTGGAAGCTCTCCAGAGGAGACTCCACAACCTCTCTGGGCAGCCTGCTCCAGGCCTCCAGCACCCTCACACCAAACTACTTTCTCCTCCTGCTCAGATCCAACCTCCTGCCTGCCACTTTGTGCCCCTTGGCCTGTCCCTGGGCACCACTCAGCAGAGCCTGCCCCCAGCCTCCTGCCCCCCACAGCTCCTTCAGCTCTTGCTGAGCATTGCTCAGCTGCCCTCTGGGGCTGCTCTTCTGCAGGCTCTCAGCCCCAGGGCTCTCAGCCTTTGCTGCTGCCAGAGCTGCTCCAGGCCCCTCAGCAGCTTCCCAGCCTGCCCTGGACTCTCCCCAGCACTTCCCAGGCTCTGCAACTGGGGAGCCCAGAGCTGGAGCCAGGAGTGCAGCTGTGGGCTCCCCAGGGCAGGGCAGAGGGCAGCAGAGCCTCCCTTGCCCTGCTGCCCACACTCTCCTCCCTGCAGGCTCGCAAGCAGAACTCCTGCTGTGCCATCATGTGACAGGAGCCTCTGCAGCTCCACACCACCTCTGCACCTCCCCCAGGCCTCCTCCCTTCAGCCCTCCCCCAGGACAGGACCTGGAAGCCCAGGGGGGGTCGCCAGGCCTGGGCTGGCTCAGTGCCAAGGCCTCGGGGGATGACTTTCTCCTCTCCGCGCTTTGCCGAGGCCTGGGGCTGGCTCCCAGGGGTGGGGGCGGCACCAGAGCCCCCTCCTCCCTTTTCTGAGGGTGGCTCAGACCCCGGGGTGCCCAGCTGTGTGCCCACCCTGCCTTGACAACACTACAGGCAGTGCCTCGTGCCTGGCAGTGCCAGGGTTGGGGAGAGGAGCTCGGGGGGGGGGAAGCTTTTATGAGACTGATCCTGGGGTGGGGGAGAGGGCTGGGAAGGGAGGCAGAGGGCACTGCCTTCAGCTGGGGGCCACTCACTGCTGGCTGCCTGCCTCCCTGGGCAGCTCTGCCCCGGGCTGCCCCTCAGGCCTGGGGCTGGGGAAGGGGCCAGGGGGGCGATGTGAAGGGGGTCACCTCTGGGCCCTTGTGCAGTGCTGGGATGGGATGAGAAGCCCATGGGCCCCATGTGGCTCTGGAGGGGGCAGTCTGCAGGGGGAAGGAAGCAGGGCCCAGGGCAGGGCCGGCTCTGGGCTGCTGCTCACCTTGCGCTTGTTGTGGTAGGCGACGTAGAGCGCGGCCACCACCAGGGCAGTGCTCACCAGGTAGGCAAAGAAGTGGCTGCTCTCTGACTGCCCCCTGGCACCAGGGAAGCTCTTCTCCCTCTGCTGGGTCCAGGAGGCATCACCACCATCCTTAGCCTCACCCTCATCGAGGCTTTCTTCATCCTCCAAGATGCTGCTGTCATCAGCTGCAGAGGCGTTTGGGTTGTCCTGGCTGGCATCATCGCCGCCCTGGTTGGCACCGTCACTGCCTTGGGTGGCACCCTCACTGCCCTGCTGGGTGGCACCCTCACTGCCCTGCTGGGTGGCACCCTCACTGCCCTGCTGGGTGGCACCATCCCTGCCCTGCTGGGTGGCACCCTCACTGCCCTGCTGGGTGGCACCCTCACTGCCCTGCTGGGTGGCACCATCATCCCTGCCCTGCTGGGTGGCACCATCATCCCTGCCCTGCTGGTTGGCACCATCATTGCTGTCCTGCTGGTTGGCACTATCATTGCTGTCCTGCTGGTTGGCACCATCACTGCCCTTGTTGGCACCATCATTGCTGCCCTGGTTGCCACCATCATTGCTGCCCTGGTTGCCACCATCACTGCCCTTGTTGGCACCATCACTGCTGCCCTGGTTGCCACCATCACTGCTGCCCTGGTGGTTGTCACCATCACTGCCCTGGTTGCCACCATCACTGCCCTGGTTGCCACCATCACTGCCCTTGTTGTCACCATCACTGCCCTGGTTGTCACCATCACTGCCCTGGTTGTCACCATTATTGCTGCCCTGGTGGTTGGCATCATCACTGCCACCAGCTCCATTGCCAGCTGACCTCTGGCTGTTGCTGTCCTGTTCCTTGTCGTGGCTGCCCTGGCTCTTGGTCTTGTCCTGGTTTGTGCTGGTGCTGCCTGGGTTGTTCTCCTTGCCCTCCTCACCCTGCTTGCTGCTGCCACTGCCTCCATTGCTGCTGCCACTGCCTCCATTGCTGCTGCCACTGCCTCCATTGCTGCTGCCACTGTTCTGGCTGGTGGTCTGAGTGCTGCTGCCCCTGTTTTGGCCATGCTCCTTCTCACTGGTGCCATCCTGCTGGTTGTGGTTGTTCTCAGTGTCACTGTGGCCATCGCTATTCTGGACACCCTGGCCAGTGCCACCCTGGCCAGTGCCACCCTGGCCATTGCCATTCTGGTTGCCTTGGCTGCCACCTGCGCCGCTGTCTCGAGGCTCCTGCCCCGTGTGCCCGCCTGTCCCAGTCACACCTGTGCTGCCCTGGCTGGTGTCTGCCACCTCTCCATTCTGCTTGCTCTTTTCAGCTGGATTTGACTCAGACTGGGCCACTTGCTGCCCTGTCTTTGCATCTGCCTGGGCAGCCCCTCCAGCTGCCTGGGAGCCATGTTGTGAAGGCAGCTTGGATCCCCCTGGGGCTATTGGAGAGTGCTCGGCTGCTGTCTGCCCCGGCACCTCTGCAAGCAGAGAGAGGTCACAGTCACTGCCTGCCCCCACGGCTGGCTGAGCAGCCAGCAGGGCTGGCCGAGGCAGCTCCCCTGAGGCAGCTGTCGAAAGAGGAAGGAAACTGCCCTGCAAGTGGGGGAGGGCAGACCCAAGGGGTGACAAGTGCCCCAGGGGAGCCCCTGGCCCCTCTGCAGGATGCCCCCAGCTCAACGGCAGAATCACAGAACCGTTTAGATTAGAACGAACCCTGAAGCTCATCCAGCCCAACCTTTAACCCAGCACTGCCAGCTCACCACCAACCCACAGCACCGACACATCCCCAGGACTCTGAAACCCCTTCGGGGGTGGGGACTCCACCACCGCCCTGGGCAGCCTGTTCTGGGGCTTGACAACCCTCTTGGGGAATAAACCCTTCCCAACCTCCAACCTAAACCTCCCCTGGGGCACCCTGAGGTCCTGCTCCTTGTTCCCGGGGAGAAGAGACCGAGCCAAGGCCTGCCAACCCAGCGCCCGTGTCAGACCCAGCACAGCCCGAGCGCTGTCCCGGCTACACCGCTGCCCTGCCCGGCACTACCGAGCCCTCAGCCTCCCGGGTCGCGCTCAGCCGCCCCCGGCCGCAGCGCTGCCCGCCCCGGGCCCTGCTCTTACCTCGTCTGACTCTGAACACCGCAGGCAGCTTCTGGTTCTGCCGCGAGGGGACGACGCAAAGCGCTGAGAGCAGCAGCAGGAGGAGCCGCAGCAGCAGCATGGCTGCAGCACCACCACCACCGCCCGCTTCCGCCTCAGCGTCCGCTTCCGCCTCAGCGCCCGCTTCCGCCTCAGCGTCCGCTTCCGCCTCAGCGCCCGCTTCCGGCTCGGCTGCGCCGCTTCCGGCTCGGCTGTGCCGCTTCCGGCTCGGCTGCGCCGCTTCCGGCTCGGCTGCGCCGCTTCCGGCTCGGCTGAGGTCACTTCCGGGAGCAGATATCGCGGGAGCGGCCGGGCGCGAGGCGCGGCTGGGGGAGGGCGGGGAGGGGGCGGGGAAGGAGACGGAAGGGGCGTGGCCAAAGGGGTGCTGCGTGATTGACATGCGATGCTGGGTGGGGTTATGCAAATTAGGGTGGGTCCGCATGGGCTGATGGGAGCGCGCTGGTGGGAAGTGCGCTCCGGAGCGCCCCCTGCCAGGGCAGCTGGCAGGGCTGGGAGCAGCCTCAGGAGGTGCCACCGGCGCCGCCACCGGCACCCCGCAGCCGCCACCGGCCCTCTGCAGCACAACATCTGGGGAGGACCTCCTGGGAAGCAGCTCCAGGGAGAAGGAGCTGGGAGTGCTGGGGGACAAGAAGGTGCCCAGGTGCCAGCAATGTGCCCTGGTGGCCAAGAGCACTCCAGAGGTGTCCTGGGGGGGTAGGAAGAACAGCGTTGGCAGCAGGGCAAGGGAGGCTGCCCTGCCCCTCCACTTTGCCTTACCAGAGCCAGAGTCCTGGCTTCAGTTCTGGACAGTGGGCAGTAAGTTGTCCATGAGACACCTCGGGGGGGTGTTGGTTGAGGCCAGGTGGAGAGGAGCCAGCAGAGTGCCCCCATGGCCCAGGCAGCCACCAACAGCCTGGCCTGGGAGCTGTAGAGAGCAGCGAGGTCTCCCCTCAGCCTCCTCGTCTCCAGGCTCAACCCCCCCAGCTCCCTCAGCTGCTCTCCAGACCCTTCCCCAGCCCTCTTGCCCTTCTCTGGCCCTGCTCCAGCCCTCGAAGTCCTTCTGGCAGTGAGGAGCTTCTTTAGGTTTAAACTTCACGGAGGCACAGATTGCAGTGGGTTGGAAGAGATCCTCCCAGGGCGTCTTGTCCACCCCCTTGCACTCAGCAGGGACATCTCCAGCTGGATCAGGCTGCCCAGGGCCACATCCACTCTGATCCTGAATGTCTGCAGGGATGTGTGCTCAACCACATCCCTGGGCAGCCTGTGCCAGGCTCTCCCCACCCTCACTCTCCACAACTTCTTCCTCATCTCCAGGCTCAGTCTCCCCTCTCCCAGCCCAATGCTACTGTCCCTCAGCCTGTCCCTCCCAGCCCTTGTCCAGAGTCCCTCCCCAGCTTCCCCTGCAGCCTCTTCAGGTACTGGAAGGCTGCTCTGAGCTCTCCCTGGAGCCTTCTCTTCTCCAGGCTGAACAGCCCCAACTCTCCCAGCCTGTCCCCACAGCAGAGCTTCTCCAGCCTCTGATCATCTTGGTGGCCTCCTCTGGACCTTCTCCAGCAGCTCCAGGTCCTTCTTGTGCTGGGGGTCCCAGAGCTGGAGGCAGAGCAGAGGGGCAGAATCCCCTGGCCATGGACTTTGGTTGGTTTCCCAGTCTGGAACTGTCTCTTCTCATTAACTCTTATGGGATGTCCCCTTCTGGGGCCAGCTCTTTCTGAAGTGGCCAAGAGCAAGCTGGACACCCAAGCCTGGCCTTGAATTTAGCCCCAGGCAGCTTTTGTCACCGGAGGGCTGCTGCCAGCCCTGCTCTTGGAGGTGATGAAGTCCTCACCTTGTCAGAAGCTCCATCCCACACCACTCCCCTGAGGGCTTCATGTGGTCAGGAGAAGAGATCCAAAGGAGAAACAATTAGCAAATGGAAGAGCTTAATGATGCTAATTAAAATGGATTAAGTGCAGCCTCTGCTTCCCCAGCAGCTGCCTGGGCAGAGCCCGGGGTCCACCCTGCCGGGGAGCAGCACACCAGGACATCTGCTCTGTCCTCTCCTCAAAGAGCAGGCTGGAGGAGACCTTGGCTTCATTTGCTGCTGCTGCTCGTTGGTGGAGCCCCTAATTAGCTCCATCTCTGCAGGAGCCCCCTGGGACCTCATTAGGCTTTTCAATTAATGAATAGGCTGAGCTGCTGGGGGGGGGGGAGGGGTGGGCTGGGAGGGGGGGCGGGGTGGGCAGGGGGCCCTTGGATGGAGATGGCTGCGGCACAGCCAGCGGCTGGAGGTGGCAGGAGAAAGCCCACGGCCAGAAGGGAGAGGGGAAAGGACCAAGCTGGCTCCCAGAGGCTCCAAGCTCTCCCTTAACCTTGCTCTTGAGGAGGTCTTAACCAGATGCCAGCTCCTGGCAATAATCAACCCCCCCCTGGCCCCCTGACAGTTCAGGGCTGGCACCATCCAGAACTGGCACCTCTGAAACGTTCATGGGTGGATGGAAAGGGTTGGGTTGGAAGGGAGCTCAGAGCTCAGCCAGCTCCAAGCCCCTGCCATGGGCAGGGACACCTCCCACCAGCACAGGCTGCTCAAGGCCTCATCCAGCCTGGCCCTGAGCACCTCCAGGGAGGAGGCAGCCACAGCCTCCCTGGGCAGCCTGTGCCAGGCTCTCCCCAGCCTCACTCTCAACAATCTCTTCCTCATCTCCAGTCTCAGTCTCCCCTCTCCCAGCTCAAAGCCACTGTCCCTCAGCCTGGCACTCCCAGCCCTTGTCCAGAGTCCCTCCCCAGATCCCCTGGAGCCCTTCAGGTACTGGAAGGCTGATCTGAGCTCTCCCTGGAGCCTTCTCCTCTCCAGGCTGAACAGCCCCAACTCTCCCAGCCTGGCCCCACAGCAGAGCTTCTCCAGCCTCTGATCATCTTGGTGGCCTCCTCTGGACCCTCTCCAGCAGCTCCAGGTCCTTGTGCTGGGGGCACCCCACGTGGCTCTCCTGGGCCAGCCAAGCCCCACTGCAGCTCCCAGGTCTGAGGGGAAGTTAAACACTGAGAAATCTCATCCAAGAAAGGAGAGGGCTGCCAGAGCCCAGACTGTACTCTTCTGCCACAAAAGCCAACCCCAGAGGATTCCCTGTGTGGAAGAACCTCCCACAGGGCAAAGGAAAGCTGCTAAGAAATCAGTTTTGGATTGATACTGAGACATTTCCATCCAGTCCATGACCCCCAGCATGGTGCAGATGGGAAGGGACCTCTGGAGCTCCCCCAGCCCAAGCCCTGCTCCAGCAGGGCTCCCACAGCAGCTTGCCCAGGGGCACAGTGCCCAGGGGGGGTTGGAAGCTCTCCAGAGGAGACTCCACAACCTCTCTGGGCAGCCTGCTCCAGGCCTCCAGCACCCTCACACCAAACTGCTTTCTCCTCCTGCTCAGATCCAACCTCCTGGCTGCCACTTTGTGCCCCTTGGCCTGTCCCTGGGCACTACTCAGCAGAGCCTGGCCCCAGCCTCCTGCCCCCCACAGCTCCTTCAGCTCTTGCTGAGCATTGCTCAGCTGCCCTCTGGGGCTGCTCTTGTGCAGGCTCTCAGCCCCAGGGCTCTCAGCCTTTGCTGCTGCCAGAGCTGCTCCAGGCCCCTCAGCAGCATCCCAGCCTGCCCTGGACTCTCCCCAGCACTTCCCAGGCTCTGCAACTGGGGAGCCCAGAGCTGGAGCCAGGAGTGCAGCTGTGGGCTCCCCAGGGCAGGGCAGAGGGCAGCAGAGCCTCCCTTGCCCTGCTGCCCACACTCTCCTCCCTGCAGGCTCGCAAGCAGAACTCCTGCTGTGCCATCATGTGACAGGAGCCTCTGCGGCTCCACACCACCTCTGCACCTCCCCCAGGCCTCCTCCCTTCAGCCCTCCCCCAGGACAGGACCTGGAAGCCCAGGGGGGGTCGCCAGGCCTGGGCTGGCTCAGTGCCAAGGCCTCGGGGGATGACTTTCTCCTCTCCGCGCTTTGCCGAGGCCTGGGGCTGGCTCCCAGGGGTGGGGGGCGGCACCAGAGCCCCCTCCTCCCTTTTCTGAGGGTGGCTCAGACCCCGGGGTGCCCAGCTGTGTGCCCACCCTCCCCAGGCAAGAGCACAGGGCAGGAGGGTTTCTGCACCTCACCCTCTGCCTGCTGCTCTGCAGCACGGACCTGGTCCTGCCCTGCCCTCCAGGACGTCTTTGGTGGCCTCCTGCTTCTCCTCCTGCAGGATAATCCTGGGGCAGCTCAGCTGAGCAGCCCTGGGCAGGCAGCAGGACAGATGTGCCCTGTCTGCATGGGAAACTGCAGAGCCAGACAAAGGAAGGTTCTGCTGCTGAGCTCCAACATCTGTCCGAAGCTGTCTGGCCTGGGTTCAAGCCCTCAGCTCCTCTGACAGCTCTCTCCATGCTTTAACTTCCCATGAAATCAAACCCAGAGCTCTCTTTGGCCACAGCCTTCTCCCTGCCCCCCCTAAAAAAAAGCCACCCTTGGCCTCTTGTCACACCCTGCATGCTGGGGGTGATGCTCCCTGATCCTCTCCACCCTGGGCCTGGCACCTCCATGCCCTGCTGCCAGGATGCCATTCCTTAGAGCCTGGTGGCAGCCCCCCCCAGGGGCTGCTGTGGAGGAGCCAGCCCCAGCCTCAGCTCTTCCAAGCACAGAATCACAGAGTGGCAGAAGGCCACAGAAGGGCTGCAGGAGAGGCTCCAGAGGAGGCCACCAGGATGCCCTGAGGCTGGAGAACCTCTCCTGTGGGGAGCTGAGAGATCCTCTCCTCCAACCTGCCCCCATGCCCAGGGACACCACTCAGCTGGACTCAGCTGCTCAGAGCCTCTTCCAGCCTGGCCTTGAGCACCTGCAGGGAGGAGGCAGCCACAGCCTCCCTGGGCAGCCTGGGCCAGAGCTTCACTGCCCTGGGACTGAAGAGCTTCTTCCCAAGCTCCTGGCTGACCTCCATGGTCACAGCATCAGAGGCACAGAGTCCCAGGCTCAGAATCCCAGCACCAACCAGGCTGGCAGAGACCTCTGGGCTCCCCAAGTCCCAGCTCTGCCCCCTCCCCCCCCATCAATCAGCTGAACCATGGCACCCAGGGCCTCCTCCAGACCCTTCTGAAGCCCCTCCAGGGCCAGGGACTCCACCACCTCCCCGGGCAGCACATTCCAGTGGCCAGTCTGTGCCTGGGAAGAATTTCTTCCTCCCATCAGCCTGAGCCTCCCCTGGGGCAGCCTGAGGCTGTGCCCTCTGGCCCTGGTACCTGGGAGAAGAGCCCAGCCCCCACCTGGCTACAGCCTCCTTTCAGGTAGCTGTAGAGAGCAGGAAGGTCTCCCCTGAGCCTCCTCCAGGCCCCTCATGCCCTTGGCCTCTGCCCATCTCTCCAGCCTGTCAAGGTCCCTCTGCAGAGCCCTCCTACCCCCTAAAAGAGCCACACTTGCTCCCAACCTGGTGTCACCTGCAAACTTACCCATAATAGACTCAATGCCCTCTGCCTCAGCTCCAAACCATTCCCCCTTGGCCTGCCTCTGGACACCCTCAGGAAAAGTCTCTCTGCAGCCTTCCTGTAGGATCCCTTCTGGTACTGGAAGGCAGTTCTGAGGTCCCCCTGGAGCCTTCTGTTCTCCAGGCTGGACAACCACAGCTCCCTTAGCCTCTCCTCAGCTCCCTTAGCCTCTCCCCAGCTCCCTCACCCTGCCCCCAGCTCCTTCAGCCTCTCCTCAGATACCTCACCCTGTCCCCAGCTCCCTCACCCTCTCCCCAGCTCCTTCAGTCTCTCCCCAGCTCCCTCACCCTGTCCCCAGCTCCCTCACCCTCTCCTCAGCTCCCTCAGCCTCTCCCCAGCTCCCTCACCCTGCCCCCAGCTCCCTCAGCCTCTCCTCAGCTCCCTCAGCCTCTCCCCAGCTCCCTCAGCCTCTCCCCAGCTCCCTCAGTCTCTCCCCAGCTCCCTCAGCCTCTCCTCAGCTCCCTCAGCCTCTCCCCAGCTCCTTCAGCCTCTCCTTAGCTCCCTCAGTCTCTCCCCAGCTCCCTCAGCCTCTCCCCAGCTCCCTCAGCCTCTCCCCAGCTCCTTCAGCCTCTCCTCAGCTCCCTCAGTCTCTCCCCAGCTCCCTCAGCCTCTCCCCAGCTCCCTCAGCCTCTCCCCAGCTCCCTCAGCCTCTCCCCAGCTCCTTCAGCCTCTCCTCAGCTCCCTCAGTCTCTCCCCAGCTCCCTCACCCTCTCCCCAGCTCCCTCAGCCTCTCCCCAGCTCCCTCACCCTGCCCTCAGCTCCCTCAGCCTCTCCCCAGCTCCCTCAGCCTCTCCCCAGCTCCCTCCTCCCACCCCAATGTGCTGTTTGGGAGCAGGAACTTGAAGCACTTTTGTGTGTGGAGTGGACACAGCCTCGGAGCCCAGGGCCTGCCGTGGGTGTGACAGTAACTGAAGAGGCTCCAGGCACTTCCTCCTCACAGGCTGTGGTGGTGGCCACCAAGAAGCTTGGAGCAAGAAGCTCCTCCAGCTGGCTCTGGTGCAGGCTCTTCCCACTGCTCAAGGCTCCCAACCAGGCAGGACCCCTCAGAGCTGCCACCCAGCCAGGATGCTCTGAGCTGTGGGCTTAAGCTGTCACTTCCCAGCCAGAGGATGATCCTGAGCTGCTTCCAGCAGCTGTCTTCTGCTGGTGGCTGCACCAGTGGCTTGCAGAAGCCCTCTGGAGCTCTCTCAGTGTGGTAGCAGCCAGCACCTGCCCCATGTGCCCCATGTGCCCAGCCAAGGCTCCCTGCACCCATGGCTGGGGGCATCTCTTGCCTCTGCTCTTCTGATGGCTCTGGCCAGCTCCAGCATGGAATGTGGAGATGCTGAAAGGTGTCAAGAGAAGGGCAGCAAGGCTGGGGAGGGGGCACAAGGCTGGGGAGGGGGCACAAGGCTGGGGAGGGGAACAAGGCTGGGGAGGGGAACAAGGCTGGGGAAGGGGCTGGAGCACAAGGCTGGGGAAGGGGCTGGAGCACAGCCCTGTGAGGAGAGGCTGAGGGAGCTGGGGGTATTTAGCCTGGAGGAGGCTCAGGGGAGACCTTCCTGCTCTCTACAGCTACCTGAAAGGAGGCTGTGGCCAGCTGGGGGCTGGGCTCTTCTCCCAGGCACCAGGGCCACAGGGCACAGCCTCAGGCTGCTCCAGGGGAGGCTCAGGCTGATGGGAGGAAGAAATTCTTCCCAGGCACAAACTGGCCACTGGAATGTGCTGCCTGGGGAGGTGGTGGAGTCCCTGGCCCTGGAGGGGCTTCAGAAGAGCCTGGAGGAGGCCCTGGGTGCCATGGTTCAGCTGATTGATGGGGGGGGAGGGGGCAGAGCTGGGACTTGGGGAGCCCAGAGGTCTCTGCCAGCCTGGTTGGTGCTGGGATTCTGGGCCTGGGACTCTGATTCTGTAGTTCTGCAATTCTTCAGGTTGGAGAGGAGGAGCCTGAGGGTGAGCTCCTTGCTGGGGATAGAGATGTGCAGGGTGAGTGCCCAGAGGCTGGAGCCAGGCTCTGCTGGGGGATGCCCAATGCCAGCACCAGGGGCAGTGATGGAAGCTGAGGCAGAGGAAGTTCCATGGAAACAGGAGGAAGAATTTTTCCCTGTGGGGGTGACAGAGCCCTGGAGCAGGCTGCCCAGGGGGTTGTGGAGTCTCCTCTCTGGAGAGCTTCCAGACCCTCCTGGATGTGTTCTGGGTGCCCTGCCCTGGGTGCTCCTGCTCTGGCAGGGGCTTGGCCTGGGTGATCTCCAGAGGTCCTTTCCAGCCCCTCCTGTTCTGTGAGTCTGTGAAATCCTGGCCCCCAGGTGCCATCTGCTGCAGCTGCCAGCATCACCCCATGGCACCCACCTGCCTCATCCAACCTCTGCCAGGTGCTGGCACCACCTGCAATGAGGGCAAGACACCAGGAGGTTCTCTTTCCCTCTGCCTGCAGATGGGCATCTGCTGCCACTCCAGCTGGCTGAGGACACCTTCCCAGGGGCTTCTCACACCAGCCTGGCACTGGAAAGGAAAAGAGAAAGGTCACAAGAGGAGGGGGTGTCCCTGCCCCACCAAGTGGGCACAAGCACCCAGGGAACTGGGAGCGGGGCTCAGGGATGGTTTGGATGTTGCCCACTGCCAGGGGCCAGGAGCCTGAGGACAGCAAGGTGCCCACAGGGGCCAGGCTGGGGCCTGGGAAATGGAAAAGGGCTGAGAAGTTGAGATCAGGAGGTGAGAGAGGACACTGAAGACCACAAAGCACCTCCTGGAGTGGTTTCCTTAAGCCAGCCTCCTGCTGCCCCTCTACAGCTGCTGGCACAGCACTGGGATGGGCACCCCAAACCCACCCTGTGCCCAGCAGAGGCTTGGAAGGGAGCTCAGAGCTCATCTGCAGCAACCTCCACAGGCAGGGATGGCTCTCAGCTGGACTTGGCTGCTCAAGGCCACATTGGAAGTGTGGAGATGCTGCTCCCAAGCTGAGGTTGTGCCTGGGCCCTGGCCCTGCTCTGGGGCTGGATCAGAGCCCTGCCCTGAGATGCTTCCTGGGTCACATCCAGAGCCCCATCCCAGGACACAACCAGAGCCCCTTCCAGGACACAGCCAGAGCTCCATCCCAGGACACAGCCAGAGCTCCATCCCAGGACACATCCAGAGCCCCTTCCAGGACACAACCAGAGCCCCTTCCAGGACACAGCCAGAGCTCCATCCCAGGACACAGCCAGAGCTCCATCCCAGGACACATCCAGAGCCCCTTCCAGGACACATCCAGAGCCCCTTCCAGGACACAGCCAGAGCCCCATCCCAGGACACATCCAGAGCCCCTTCCAGGACACATCCAGAGCTCCATCCCAGGACACATCCAGAGCCCCTTCCAGGACACAACCAGAGCCCCTTCCAGGACACAACCAGAGCCCCATCCCAGGACACATCCAGAGCCCCTTCCAGGACACAGCCAGAGCCCCATCCCAGGACACATCCAGAGCCCCTTCCAGGACACATCCAGAGCCCCTTCCAGGACACAGCCAGAGCCCCATCCCAGGACACATCCAGAGCCCCTTCCAGGACACATCCAGAGCTCCATCCCAGGACACATCCAGAGCCCCTTCCAGGACACAACCAGAGCCCCTTCCAGGACACAACCAGAGCCCCATCCCAGGACACATCCAGAGCCCCTTCCAGGACACAGCCAGAGCCCCATCCCAGGACACATCCAGAGCCCCTTCCAGGACACATCCAGAGCCCCATCCAGGACACATCCAGAGCCCCTTCCAGTACACATCCAGAGCCCCATCCAGGACACACCCAGAGCCCCTTCCAGGACACACCCAGAGCCCCTTCCAGGACACATCCAGAGCCCCTTCCAGGACACACCCAGAGCCCCATCCAGGACACATCCAGAGCCCCTTCCAGGACACATCCAGAGCCCCTTCCAGGACACAACCAGAGCTCCATCCAGGACACAGCCAGAGCCCCTTCCAGGACACATCCAGAGCCCCATCCAGGACACATCCAGAGCCCCTTCCAGGACACATCCAGAGCCCCTTCCAGGACACATCCAGAGCCCCATCCCAGGACACAGCCAGAGCCCCATGCAGGACACACCCAGAGCCCCATCCAGGACACACCCAGAGCCCCATCCCAGGACACAACCAGAGCCCCTTCCAGGACACATCCAGAGCCCATCCCAGGACACATCCAGAGCTCCATCCCAGGACACATCCAGAGCTCCATCCCAGGACACATCCAGAGCCCCTTCCAGGACACATCCAGAGCCCATCCCAGGACACAACCAGAGCCCCTTCCAGGACACAACCAGAGCCCCTTCCAGGACACATCCAGAGCCCCTTCCAGGACACATCCAGAGCTCCATCCCAGGACACATCCAGAGCCCCTTCCAGGACACATCCAGAGCCCATCCCAGGACACAACCAGAGCCCCTTCCAGGACACAACCAGAGCTCCATCCCAGGACACACCCAGAGCTCCATCCCAGGACACATCCAGAGCCCCTTCCAGGACACATCCAGAGCTCCATCCCAGGACACACCCAGAGCTCCATCCAGGACACATCCAGAGCCCCATGCAGGACACATCCAGAGCCCCTTCCAGGACACATCCAGAGCCCCTTCCAGGACACACCCAGAGCCCCATCCAGGACACACCCAGAGCCCCTTCCAGGACACACCCAGAGCCCCATCCAGGACACACCCAGAGCCCCATGCAGGACACACCCCCAGCCCCAGCCCAGGACCCTTCCCAGCACACAGCCAGTGCCCCCTGCCGCGCTCCCGGGGTGCAGGGTGCCCGCCGTGCTGTGGCGCCGCGCTGCGGCCGCGGGCACTGCCCAGGCTGGGGCCGGAGAGCTGCAGCTGATCTTTTTATTTCCTTTTGTGAAAAATACCAAAGTGGTTCCCCGGGGGGGCAGCCCCCAGAGAGCCTTCCCCCAGCCCAGGGCTCAGCCCCGGCTCCTGCAGCCCGCCGGGGAGCAGCGTCCTCGGGGCCCGCTCTGCCTCCCGGCCGGGCCGCTGGCGTCGCCGTGCCCGGGCTGCCCGTGCTCAGCTCACAGGCTGCCAGCAGCAGCAGCTTCTGGAGGCTCTGGGTTGGGTTTTGGTTTGGTTTTCTTTCCTTTTTTCTTTTTTTCCCTTTTTTCTCTTTTTTTTTTGTAACAAAAACGGTCTTTGGGCCGGCTGCCGGCGGCAGCGCGGGGCAGGAAGCCTCTTCCTCCAGAGCCTGCTCCCAAAAGAGTTCAGAGAGGGTCAAATATTGACCAATAAATGGGTTTGGCTGCCTTGGGTTCTTGATTGTGGCTTCTGCAAAATGTACAGCAGGGACAAAGGGACAGGAAGGGGACAGGAAGCTGGGGAGGGGGGAGGGGGGGAGGGGGGGGAACCAGGATTTGCCCTCAGTCAGCAGATTTGGTGACCAGGGACAGGGGCTGTGTCTGCAGCACAGCCAAGCTGGCTGGAGGGGAGGCCAGGAGAGCCGTGGGGGGCACGGAGGAGAAGGGGATGGGTCTGGAGAGGAGTGTGGGTGGAGTGCCCAGGCTGGAGGAGGAGGAGGAAGAAGAGGAGGAGGAGGAAGAAGAAGAGGAAGAGGAGGAAGAAGAAGCAGCAGCAGAAGCAGCAGCTTTGCCCGGGAGGAAGGTGGCTGAATGCAGAGCGAGCTGAGCCCTGGCCTCGGGCTTGGTGGTGAGGGAGAGAGGCTGAGCCTGCTCGGAGTGGGTGGGCGCGGGCGCGGCGGGCGAGGCCAGGGCGGCCGAGGGCGTGGCAGGGGAGTCCAGCATGCTGCCGTGGGACGAGGCCGGGCTGCCGCAGGGCCTCTCCGCCGCCGGGTAGGGCACGCAGGGCTTCTTGCTGCGGGGCGCCGGCGAGCCTGCGGGGCACAGGGCAGGGCTCAGCGCCGGGCAGGGCCGCGGGCGGCGCCGGCCGGGGCCGCACTCACCCTCGGGCTCGTGGCTCTGCTGCTGTGCCAGCTTCTCGCGCTTCCGCTTCTTCTTCTTGCCCTGGCAAAGAGCGGGAGGTGCTCAGGTGGCTTTCTGCCAGGGGGCAGCCCTCGGGGCTGCTGGACGGGTGAGGGGTGGATGGAATGGGTTGGGCTGGAAGGGACCTCGAAGCTCATCCAGTGCCAACCCCTGCCGTGGGCAGGGACACCTCCCTCCAGCTTGCTCAGGGCCTCATCCAGTCTGGCCCTCAACACCACCAGGGAGGAGGCAGCCACAGCCTCCCTGGGCAGCCTGTGCCTCCTCTGGACCCTCTCCAGCAGCTCCAGGTCCTTCTTGTGCTGGGGCCCCCAGAGCTGGAGGCAGTGCTGCAGGTGGGGGCTGAGCAGAGCAGAGGGCAGAATCCCCTCCCCGTGCTGCTGAGCGATGCCAATGGTGCCCCTGAGCTTCCCAGGAGAACGCAGCAGCCTCTGAGGGCAGCAGAGCATCCCTAGGGACTCAGCACCCCAAACACCTCCCCAGGCACTGGAGGCAACCTCCCACCAGCCAGACACCAAGGAACCCCCTGGGAGTCAAGAAGGGGGCAGGAGGGGACCCCTCGGGGGGCACTCACGTAGTTGTCGCGCGCCGACCAGGTTGGGTAGAGCTGGGAGTGCAGCTGCCGCTCCTTGCGTGCCAGCTCGTAGTACTTGGCCTGCTCCTCCCGGGACAGGGAGTGCCACTGCGGGGACAGGAGAGCTGCCCTGACCCCACAGCCAGCCCAGGAACCCACAGACACCTGCCTGGGAACCCCACAGCCAGCCCAGGAACCCACAGACACCTGCCTGGGAACCCCACAGCCAAGCTGCCCTGACCCCACAGCCAGCCCAGGAACCCACAGACACCTGCCTGGGAACCCCACAGCCAGCCCAGGAACCCACAGACACCTGCCTGGGAACCCCACAGCCAGCCCAGGAACCCACAGACACCTGGGAACCCCACAGCCAGCCCAGGAACCCACAGACACCTGCCTGGAACCCCACAGCCAGCCCAGGAACCCACAGACACCTGGGAACCCCACAGCCAGCCCAGGAACCCACAGACACCTGCCTGGAACCCCACAGCCAGCCCAGGAACCCACAGACACCTGGGAACCCCACAACCAGCCCAGGAACCCCACAGCCAGCCCAGGAACCCACAGACACCTGCCTGGGAACCCCACAGCCAGCCCAGGAACCCACAGACACCTGCCTGGAACCCCACAGCCAGCCCAGGAACCCACAGCCAGCCCAGGAACCCACAGACACCTGCCTGGGAACCCCACAGCCAGCCCAGGAACCCACAGACACCTGCCTGGAACCCCACAGCCAAGCTGCCAACCCTAAATCCATGCTACAAACCCAAAGCCAAACTACAACCCCCTGAGCAACGTTGCAAAAAGCCCAAATCATGCTGCAACCCCCAGCTCCACCCTGCAACCCCTAAATCCATCCTGAAACCCCCAACTCCATGCTGCAAACCCCAGCTCCACCCTGCAACCCCCAGATCTACCCTAAGAACCCCAGCTCCACCCTGCAACCCCCAGCTCCACACTCCCCCCCTCCAGCCACACTTCTGGCTCTGAGCCCACCCTCGGGGCCGCACAGCTCCCAGCCCCCCCCGGCCCACTGCCAGCCAGGTCTCCCTCCAGCTCCCCAGGACCCCCTGGGCTGGCCAAGGGCCAGAGGCAGAGGTGGGGTCAGGAGGGATGGAGGCTGCTGTATGATGTCAGGCAGTGGGCACAGAGGTGCCCAGGGAGGTGTCCGGGGAGGTGCCAGGGGAGGTGTCAGGGGAGATGCCAGGGGAGGTGCTCAGGGAGGTGCCCAGTGAGTGCCCAGGGAGGTGCCCAGGGAGGTGTCAGGGGAGGTGCCCAGTGAGTGCCTGGGGGGGTGCCAGGGGAAGTGCCCAGGGAGGTGCCCGGTGAGATGCCCGGGGAGGCACCGGGGAGATGTCCAGGGAGGTGCCTGGGGAGGTGCCCAGTGAGATGCCCAGGGAGGTGCTAGGGGAGACGCCAGGGGAGGTGCCTGGGGAGGGCCCGGGGAGGTGCCCGGGGAGGTGCTGGGGAGACGCCAGGGAAGGTGCCAGGGGAGGTGCCCAGGGAGGTGCCCAGGGAGATGCCAGGGGAGATGCCCGGGGAGGTGCTGGGGAGACGCCAGGGAAGGTGCCAGGGGAGGTGCCCAGGGAGGTGCCAGGGGAGGTGCCCAGGGAGATGCCAGGGGAGATGCCCAGGGGAGGTGCCTGGGGAGGTGCCATGGGGAGATGCCAGGGGAGGTGCCCAGAGAGATGCCAGGGGAGATGCCCAGGGGAGGTGCCGGGGAGGTGCCCAGGGAGGTGCCCGGGGAGGTGCCCAGGGAGGTGCCCCGGGAGGTGCCAGGGGAGGTGCCCCGGAAGGTGCCCCGGGAGGTGCCAGGAGAGGTGCCCCGGGAGGTGCCCAGGGAGATGCCCGGGGAGATGCCATGGGGAGATGCCAGGGGAGGTGCCCGGGGAGGTGCCCAGAGGAGGTGCCATGGGGAGATGCCAGGGGAGGTGCCCGGGGAGGTGCCCAGAGGAGGTGCCATGGGGAGATGCCAGGGGAGGTGCCAGGGGAGGTGCCATGGGGAGGTGCCATGGGGAGGTGCCAGGGGAGGTGCCCAGGGAGATGCCAGGGGAGGTGCCATGGGGAGGTGCCCCGGGAGGTGCCAGGAGAGGTGCCCGGGGAGGTGCCGCACCCGCCGGCCCAGGATCTGGTTGATGGCTGCGCTCTCCTTCAGCGTGCACTCGGCCACCACCTTGGCCCTCATCTCCTTCATGTACAGCATGAAGGCGTTGAGAGGCTTCTTGATGTGAGGCTTCTTCTCCTCCTCCTTCTTCACAGTGACAGGAGACTTCCTGCAGGCGGGGCCAGGGGACTCAGGGCCCGCTCCGCGCCCCGGGGCCGCGCTGCCCGGCGGCAGGGCACAGCCCCCCCTGCCCCCACTCACGAGGTGCCCCCGGGGCTGACGCTGGGCTGGACCGGCTCCTGCTTCACGATGGGGGAGACGATGGTGGGGTGCGGGATGCCCGAGGGGTGCAGGCCGTGGGTGGGCGGTGGGACCATGTGTGGGGAGAAGCGGCTGGACATCAAACTGCAGGGGGGGAGCAGGAGCAGAGGGCTGGTGAGCTGCCCATGGGCACCAGCAGCTCAGGGAGGCTTTGAAGGCCAGGCTGGATGAGCCTTGAGCAGGCTGTGCTGGTGGGAGGTGTCCCTGCCCAGGGCAGGGGGCTGCAGCTGGCTGAGCTCTGAGCTCTCTTCCAACTCTAACAATTCTATGATTCTATGGACTGAGCCTGGAAGGGAGCTCAAAGCTCAGCCAGCTCCAGCCCCCTGCCCTGGGCAGGGACACCTCCCACCAGCACAGCCTGCTCAAGGCTCATCCAGCCTGGCCTTCAACACCTCCAGGGAGGGGACAGCCACAGCCTCCCTGGGCAGCCTGTGCCAGGCTCTCCCCACCCTCACTCTCAACAATTTCTTCCTCCTCTCCAGTCTCAGTCTCCCCTCTCCCAGCTCAAAGCCACTGTCCCTCAGCCTGGCACTCCCAGCCCTTGCCCAAAGTCCCTCCCCAGCTCTCCTGCAGCCCCTTCAGGTACTGGAAGGCTGCTCTGAGCTCTCCCTGGAGCCTTCTCTTCTCCAGCCTGGCTTTGAACACCTCCAGAGTTCCACCCCAAACCCTCCTGAGAACCTCCTGGGCCAAGACACCTCCAGCCTCCACCCAGCTGCGGGTCTGCTTTCACCCTGGGTGCCACCCCAGCTTGCCCAAGGTGGCAGCACGAACCCAACAGAAGTGATGCCCCCACCCGTGGGCACCACCACCAGGGGCATTTTCATCTGAGGAGATCACCACAACCCCCTGTGCCTGGGTGGGGGGAGGGTCTCCCTGGGGTCACCAATCCCACATCGTCCCAAGGGAAGCAGCCAAGGGCACACTGCCAGCCCTGGGCTGTCCAAGAAGGGTCCCTGGGACTCACCTGGACATGGAGGCGTTCATGGCGAGGGCAGGGTAGGGGTGGCGGAAGCCTCCGGGGGGGATAGAGTACACAGGCTGCCCCTGCCTGCCAGCACAGAGCCTTGGGTGGGAAACCAGCCCCCAGCAGCACGGGGGGGCCCAGCTGCTCTCTGGCCCCTGTCTCTCCTGATGGCACCCAAAGCTCCCAGCAGCAGGGAGCCCCCCAACTTCCCAGCTCCCAGGAGAGCCCTTGGGGTCCCATGGGGCTCCCAGGAGAATGTGGGGAGAGGAGGAAAAGGGAATCAGGGGGATGTGGGGCTGAGGGGATGGGGGGCTGAGGCGGGGATGGGGATGGGGGGGGTGGGCTGAGGGGGGCATGGGGCTCAAGGGGATGTGAGGCTCAAGGGGATGTGAGGCTCAAGGGGATGTGAGGCTCAAGGGGATGTGGGGTCAGGGGGACGTCAGGATCAGAGGGGTGTGGGGGTCAAGGGGATGTGGAGCTCCCAGGAGCTGCCTGGGGCAGGTCAGGTGGTGGTGGGATTAAGCCCCCAGAGCATCCTTACTGTGGCACCAGCCAGCCCAGCGGGTGTGGGATCTGCCCCACGGCTCCGGGGGACAGAGGGTAGTAGGGAGGCAGCTCCGAGGGGTGCGGCGGCCGCGGGATCCCTGCGGGCACAGGCACGAGGGGGAAGCAGAGTTGGGCATGGACAGGGCACCCTGTCTGCTCCCAGGCACCCCAGCTGCCCTGAGCACCCTCCCCCAGGCACCCCACCTCCCCCAGTGCCCTCCCCCTGAGCACCCCACCTCCCCCAGTGCCCTCCCCCTGAGCACCCCATCCTCCTTCCTGCACCAGATCTTCTTGATGGCTGGACTTGATCTTAGAGCTCTCTTCCAACCAAAACAACTCTATGGCTCCTGGTTCTTCTCAGCACCCCATCCTTCTCCCAGCACCCCATCTCCTTCCCAGCACCCCATCCTTCTCCCAGCACCCCACCCAGAAGACTGGCACCCCATCCTTCTCCCAGCACCCCATCCTTCTCCCAGCACCTCATCTCCTTCCCAGCACCCCATCCTTCTCCCAGCACCCCACCCAGAAGACTGGCACCCCATCCTTCTCCCAGCACCCCATCCTTCTCCCAGCACCCCATCCTTCTCCCAGCACCCCACTTCTTCATCTGTCTACCTACAGCAGCTGAGAGAACCATAAGGGAGACCTGGAGGGGTCCCCACATCCCCCAGGCCCAACCCACAGCCAGGCCAGGACCACCAGCTGCATCCCCCTGCCAGTACCCCCAGACCAGGCTGTGAAGGCCATCTGGAAGCAGAGCAGCCTCCCACTGCCAGCATGGCACCACACTGGCACAGTGCCTTTGCTCACAGCATCACAGCATGGCAGGGGCTGGCAGGGATCTCTGGAGATCATGCAGTCCACCCCTGGCCAGAGCAGGGGCACCCAGGGCAGGGCACCCAGGAACACATCAGGATGGGTTTTGAATGTCTCCAGAGATGAAGACTCCACAAGCTCCCTGGCACCTCTCTGGGCAGCTTGCTACAGGGCTGTGCCACCCTCAAAGCTAAGAAGTTCCTCCTCATGTTTGGATGGAACTTTCTTTGTTCAGGTTTGTGCCCCTTGCCCCTTGGCCTGGCCCTGGGCACCACTCAGCAGAGTCTGGCCCCAGCCTCCTGCCCCCCACAGCTCCTTCAGCTCTTGCTGAGCATTGCTCAGCTGCCCTCTGGGGCTGCTCTTCTGCAGGCTCTCAGCCCCAGGGCTCTCAGCCTTTGCTGCTGCCAGAGCTGCTCCAGGCCCCTCAGCAGCTTCCCAGCCTGCCCTGGACTCTCCCCAGCACTTCCCAGGCTCTGCAACTGGGGAGCCCAGAGCTGGAGCCAGGAGTGCAGCTGTGGGCTCCCCAGGGCAGGGCAGAGGGCAGCAGAGCCTCCCTTGCCCTGCTGCCCACACTCTCCTCCATGCCCCCCCGGACACCACTGAGGCCTTCTTGGCCCCCAGGGCACACTGCTGGCTCCTGGGCACCTTCTTGTCCCCCAGCCCTCCCAGCTCCTTCTCCTGGAGCTGCTTCCCAGCAGGTTCCCCCTCAGCTGTGCTGCTGCAGGAGGTTGTTGCTCCCCAGGGGCAGGACCCTGCCCGTGCCCTGCTTGAACCTCCTGAGGTTCCTCTGCCCCCCACCCTGGTCAGGCTGGCTGCCAGCAGAGCTCAGTGGGGTGCCAGGCACTGCTGCCAGTTTGGTGCCATCAGCAAGCTGGCTGAGGGTGTGCTGTGGCCCTGGCTGCCCTGCCTGGGGCTGCTCACCTGTCTTTGGGTCGATGTCAGGGGAGAGGTGCCCGCTGGGCGAGGCTGGCGGGAAGTGGTCGTTGCTGTACGTGATGAGCGGCGTCAGGGGATGCATGTGGTGGCCATGCTGCACCACCGGGACCTTGTTGGACTGCAGGGCACAGGCAGGGTGAAACAACCACACCTCCCCCCAGACCACCCCCCTGTCAGCATCACAGGGGGGGGTTCCCCCGGGGATGTCCCCCCCCGGGTGGTGCTGCTCTCACCAGGTGTGCGGGCGAAGGCGAGCGGCTGTCCTTCAGCGTGGCACCCGCGGGCACGTCCAGCAGCGGCCACTTCACCTGCAGGTACTGCAGGCACACAGCCTCAGCCCCCAGCCTGGCCACACAGCAGCCACCCCCAGGCCCCAAACACCTCCTCCCTGCTCCCAAAACTTCCCCACCCTGCCCTCTCCCAAAGCACCTCCAGGCATCAGAACAGCTCCTGGCCCCAGAACGTGCCCTTGGCCCCACAACACCTCCTGGTCCCCCAAGCTTTCTCCATGGTCCCAAAACACCTCCTGGCCCTAAAATATCTTCCTCCCAGCCCCAAAACATCTCCCTGGCCCCAAAACTTCCCCCTGGCCTCAAAATATCTTCCCACAGCCCCAAAACATCTCTTGGCCCTGAGACTTCCCCATGGTCCCAGAATGTCCCTCTAAGCCTAAAACCTCTCCTGCCCCCAAAACCTCTCCTGGCCCCAAAATATCTTCCCCCCAGCCCTGAAACCTCTCCTGGCCCCAAAACTTCTCCATGGTAACACCCCCTGGCCCCCAGACACCTTCCCCCAGGCCCAAAACATCCCCTAGGGTCCCCAAACATCTCCTGGCCCCAAAACATCTCTCCCCAGCCCCCGAACACCTCCCAGCCCTGAAACATCTCCCTGCAGCCCCAAAGCATTCCCCGAGTCCCAGGACTTGCCCCTGGCCCCACAGTATCTCCCCACAGCCCCCAAACATTCCAGAGCCCCAAACACATCTCCTGGGCCCAAACCTTCTCCATGGTGCCAGAACACCTCCTGGCATCTCTTGGCCCCAAAACTGCTCCTGGGCCCAAAACATCTGTCCCAGCCCCCAAACATCCCCCAGCCCCAAACCTTCTCCCCAGCCCCTACACACCTCCTGGCCCCCAAAATATCTCCCCCCAGCTCCAAAAACCTCTCTTGGCCCCAAACCTTCTCCATGCTAACACCCCCTGGCCCCAAAACCACTTCCCCCAGCCCCTATATATCCCCCAGCCCTCACAAACACCTCCCAGACCCAAAGTTTCCCCCTGGTCCCAAAACATCTCCCCCCAGGCCCAAAACATCTCTTGGCCCCAAAACTTCTCCATGGTCCAAAACCATCTCCTCCCCAGCCCCACAACACCTCCTGGTCCCAAAACTTCCCTTTGGTCCCGAATCACCTCCCCCCTCCCAGCCCCCCAAACATCTCCCTGGCCTCAAAACACCTCCTGGCATCAAACCCTCTCCCTGGCCTGAAGACATCTCCCTCCAGCCCTTAAATATCCCACAGCCCCAAAACATTTCCTGGCCCCAGAATATCTTCCCCCAGTCCCAAAACCTTCTCTTGGCCCCAAAACTTCTCCATGGTAACACCTCCAGGCCCCAAAACACCTCCCCACCCCCAGCCCCCAAACACCTCTGCCCAGCCCCCAAACTTGCCCCTGGTCCCAGAACACCTCCCCCCCATAGTGGGGCTGGGGGGAGGCACAAATGAACGGTTTGGGGGTTGGGGGGGGGGTTTTCCTTCCCCCTCCCTGGGCTGAAGCTTGCCTGCCACCGTGGGGGTGTCCCCCTGGCCCCCCAGAAGAAAGCTGCTTTGTGTTGGAGGCTGCTGGCCGGAGGCATTTCCCGGCAGCCAGCAGGGAGGGAGCTTCTGGGGCTGGGAATGTGGCAGCTGCCGGCAGGAATTTCCCCCAGCACCAAGCCTGATCCCCAGCAGCTGGAAGGAGCTGCTGGAGGTTAACTCTTCCAGAGCCTGCACTGCCTCCTGCAGCCCCCTCCAGAGTGGCCTGGAGCCCCCCAACACCAGCACTGCCTCCTGATTCCTTCCCAATTGACCCCCTGCAACCTGCACCCCCACTCCCTCCAGCATCCCTTCCTGCACCTCCAGCATCCCCTCCTGCACCTCCAGTACACCTCAGGCATCCATTCCCCAGCTCCTCCTGCACCTCCAGCATCCCTTCCTGCACCTCCAGCATCCCTTCCTGCACTTCCAGCATCCCTTCCTGCACCTCCAGCATCCCCTCCTGCACCTCCAGTACACCTCAGGCATCCATTCCCCAGCTCCTCCTGCACCTCCAGCATCCCTTCCTGCACCTCCAGCATCCCCTCCTGCACCTCCAGTACACCTCAGGCATCCATTCCCCAGCTCCTCCTGCACCTCCAGCATCCCTTCCTGCACCTCCAGCATCCCCTCCTGCACCTCCAGTACACCTCAGGCATCCATTCCCCAGCTCCTCCTGCACCTCCAGTATCCCTTCCTGCTCCTCCAGTATCCCTCTCTCCATCCCCAGTATCCCCTCCTGCACCTGTGCAGCTTCCAAGCCTGTTGGTCCCTCACAGGCTGCTGCAGCACCCCCTGCCCAGGGACGCCTTGGGCAGTGCCAGGGGACACTCTGGGCAGGGCTGGGGATGCTTTGGGCAGTGCCAGGACAAGGGCAGCAGGACCCTGCTGGTGCTGGTGAGCTGGCAGCAGGTCTGGCCTCAGGTGCCCCCTGAGGATGCCTGGCATGTGCTGAACCCGTGAGCCACGTGGGCTCACCATGACCTGCCATGACCCCTGTGACCCACCATGGGCACAGAATCATGGAGTGGTGCCCGGGAGGGACCTCCAGAGCTCCTCCAGTCCAAGCCCTGCCCTCAGCAGGGACATCCTCCACCAGATCAGGTTGCCCAGAGCCCTGTCCAGCCTCACCTTGAGTATCTCCAGGGCTGGAGCCTCAACCACCTCCCTGGGCAGCCTGCTGCAGTGTTCCAGCAGCCTCCTGCTGCAGACCTTGTTCCTCACATCCAGTCTCAATCTGCTCTGCTCTAGGTTGAAGCCATTGTCCCTGGAGCTGTCCCTGCAGGCCTCTGCAAACAGTCTCTCTGCATCCTTCCTTCAGCCTCCTTCAGGCACTGGCAGCTGCTCTAAGGTCTCCCTGCAGCCTTCTCCTCTCCAGGCTGAACACCCCCAGCTCCCTCAGCCTGTCCCCACAGCAGAGCTGCTCCAACCCCCTGAGCATTTTCATGGCCTCCTCTGGAGCCTCTCCATCAGCTCCAGGTCCTCCCTGTGCTGAGGGCTCCAGACCTGGATGCAGTACTCCAGGTGAGGTCTCCTCAGGGCAGAGCACAGTGCCAGAATCACCTCTCTGGGTCTCTGGCAGTGCTGCTGTGGATGCAGCCCAGGCTGGGATTTGCCTTCTGTGCTGCAGGCTCCCACTGCCTGCTCCTGGCCAGCTCCTCCCCCACCAGCACCCCCAAGGCCTTCTCCTCAGGGCTGCTTTCTCTCCCCTCCTCCCCCAGCCTGTGCTGGCAGTGAGGATTGCTCAGCCCAGGTGCAGGACCTGCCCTTGCTCTTCTTGAGCCTCAGGAGGTTCCCCTGGCACCAGCTCTCCAGCCTGCCCAGCTCCCCCTGGATGCCATCCTGCCCTCTGGCACACGGCCGGCGCCGCTCAGCCCGGTGCCCGCTGCTCACTGCCGCTGCTGCCTCAGTCCCACTGCCTGTGGCACTGGCACAAACCTCAGCCAGCCCAGAGCCCAGCCCAGAGCCCAGCCCAGAGCCCAGCCCAGAGCCCCGAGGGACACCGCTGCCACTGCCCTCCAGCTGCGCTCCCACCACTGAGCACCCGGGCAGCTCCTTACCCACCGAGCAGCCCTACCGTGGCCTACCAGTACCTGCCACGACCCACCAAGACCCCTGTGACCCATGATGACCCACCATGGCTTGCCATGGCCTACCAGTACCTGCCATGACCCACCAAGACCCCTGTGACCCATGATGACCCACCATGGCTTGCCATGGCCTGCCATGACCCACCAAGACCCCCTGTGACCCATGATGACCCACCATGACCTACTATGGCCTACCAGTACCTGCCACGACCCACCAAGACCCCTGTGACCCATGATGACCCACCATGGCTTGCCATGGCCTACCAGTACCTGCCACGACCCACCAAGACCCCTGTGACCCATGATGACCCACCATGGCTTGCCATGGCCTACCAGTACCTGCCACGACCCACCAAGACCCCTGTGACCCATGATGACCCACCATGACCTACCATGGCCTACCAGTACCTGCCACGACCCACCAAGACCCCCTGTGACCCATGATGACCCACCATGGCTTGCCATGGCCTGCCATGACCCACCAAGACCCCCTGCGACCCATGATGACCCACCATGACCTACCATGGCCTACCATTACCTGCCATGACCCACCAAGACCCCCTGTGACCCATGATGACCCACCATGGCTTGCCATGGCCCACCATGACCTACCATGACCCGCCAAGACCTACCATGACCCACCATGACCTGCCACGACCCACCAAGATCCACAATGACCTACCATGACACACCATAACCCACCATGACCTGTCACAAGACATAATGACGCACAATGACCTGCCAAGACATGCCATGACCCACCAAGGCCCACCATGTCCCGCCAATACCTGCCAAGACCTGCCATGTCCCGCCAAGACCTGCCATGACCTGTCATGACCTGCCATGACCCACCAAGGCCCACCATGACACGCCATGACCCACCAAGACATGCCATGACCCACGAAGACACGCCATGACATGCCATGACCAAGACCCACCATGACCACCATGACCTGCCAAGACCCACCATGACCTGCCAAGACCCACCATGACACGCCATGACCCACCATGAATGCCAAGACCTGCCAAGGCCCACCATGACCCGCCAAGGCCCACCAAGACCCACCATGACCTGCCAAGGCCCACCAAGACCCACCATGACCTGCCAAGGCCCGCCAAGACCCACCATGACCCGGCAAGACCAAGACCTGCCATGACCCACCATGACCCGGCAAGACCCGCCATGACACACCATGACCTGCCGTGACCCATCAACACCTGCCATCACCTGCCATGATCCCCCATGACCTGCCACGACCCTCCATGACCTGCCACGACCCTCCATGACCTGCCATGACCCGCCAACACCTGCCATGACCAGTCATGACCTGCCATGACCCTCTATGACCAGCCATGACCTACCATGACCTGCCACGGCCCACCAAGACCCACCGTGACCCATCATGACCTGCCACCAGACACCGTGACCCACACTGACCTGCCACAACATGTAATCACCTCCCATGCCCCACTGTGACCCCCTCATGCCCCACTGCCCCCCTCATGCTCCCCAAGCTCACAGCATCCTGAAGCTGCACCCCCAGCTCCTAGCCATGAAGGTGGCAGAGCAGCCCCAGGATTGGGCTGCTGCCAACCAGCCCAGTGCCACCACCCCACCCATCACCAAAGCTGGCATGGCTGGTGCCAGGGACACTGCTGGGCTGGCTGTGGTGGCAGCCACAACCCACAAGGTGCCATCTGCATGGCCATGATGAGAGGTCCTGAGCATCCCCATGGCCATGCTTGCACGACACAAAGTGCACCAACATCTCCACGGCCACCGAGAGATGCTCTGAGCATCCTCATACCTGCACTGGTCCCTGACAGGAGATGCTGCAGGCCTCTCATCATTAGATGTCCCAACACCATGACCCCCAGGTCCATCAGGAGATGTCCCAACTCCACCAGGAGGTGTTGGGGACATCCCTGCAGCTGCCCAGGGTCTCCCCACAGCCACAGGTGGTTGATGCCTGAGATGTCCCCAGCATGGCCAGGGGCTGCTGGGGCCTGGCAGATGTTGCCCTTCCCACCAAGAGACCTTCTGGGCCCTTCAGAAAGGGAGGAGCTGCTGGGGAGGCATCGGAGAAGGCTTCTGGGGGTCACAGTGGGCTTTGGGGAGGCACAGGGGGGACCTGCCCTGTCTAGACAGAAAGCAGGGAGCAGGAAAAGGACCAGTGGGAAAGGGGGGGAGAAGGGAAAAAGGAGGGGAAAGGCAGGAAAAGGAGGGGAGAGGGAGAAATGGTGGAAAAGGGAGGGGGAGGGGGGAAATAGGAGGAAGGGGGGAAAAGGAGGGGGAAATGGGGGGGAATGGGAAAAGATGGGGAACATGGGGGGAAAAGGGGAGGGAAATGGGGGAGAAATGGGGGAAAAGGGGAAGGAAGGGAGGAAATGAGAGAAATGGAGGGAAAGGAGGGAAAATAGAGGGAAATGAGGGGAGAGGGAGAAAGGGGGGAAAGGTGAACAATGAAATTGGGGGAAAGGGGAAAAATTGGGGAAAGGGAGAAAAACTGTGGGAAAATGGGGGGAAATGAGGAAAGAGGGGGGGAAGGAAGGCAAAAAGGGGAAAGGGGAGGGAAGGGAATAAGGGGGAGAAGGGGAAAGGGGGGGGAAAGAGGGGGAGAAAGGGGAAAATGGATCCTCCTCCATCACCACCATCTCAGCCCCATCCTGCCCACAGCTCCCAGTCTGCCACCCAAGAGGGAAGTGGAGGCTCAGAGCTGTAAAGGGCTGGGAACAGGGCTGGCAATGGGGCTGAGAATGGGTCACATTCCAGAGAGATTAGAGCCTGGGCTGCAGCCTCCTCCTCACCACCACACCCCCTCCCCCCCATCCCCAATTAAAGCAGGGCTTAACCCCTCCCCTGCCACAGCCCACAGGCACCACCGAGCCTCCTGGTCTCTGTCTGGGGGCAGGTCGGGTTCGGTGGTGGTGGTGGTGATGGTGTCCCGCATCGGGTGTCCCTCACCGGGTGTCCCTCACCGGGTGTCCCTCGTTCAGTGTCCCCAATGAGTGTCCGTCCTTGGGTGTCCCTCACTGGGTGGCCCTCACTGACTGTCACTACTCTACACCCTGCCACTGTCCCATGTCCCAGGGCTGCATATCTGTGTTCCAGATCCTGGCACTGCGTGGCCTGGGGTCCCACACCCCAGCACTGTGGGGTGGCAAAGCATCTCAGGCCCTGCTCTTCCATGTCCCAGTGTGGTGCATCCTGGAGCTGCCTGTCCTGGTGCTGCATCTCCAGCATCTGACAGCCCAGGGTCACAGATCCCAGCACTGCCTGCCCTGGGGTCACAGCCTGGCACTTCCCAACCTCCTGACATTGCACATCCCAGCCCCGCGCACCCCAGCCCCCGCGCACCCCAGCCCCTGCGCATCCCAGCCCCCGCGCACCCCAGCCCCCGCTCACCCCAACCCCGCACACCCCAGCCCCCCCGCACCCCAGCCCCTGCGCATCCCAACCCCTGCGCACCCCAGCCCTTGCGCACCCCAGCCCCCGCTCACCCCAACCCCGCACACCCCAGCCCCCCCGCACCCCAGCCCCTGCGCATCCCAGCCCCCGCGCACCCCAGCCCCCGCTCACCCCAACCCCGCACACCCCAGCCCCGCTCACCCCAGCCCCTGCGCATCCCAACCCCTGCGCACCCCAGCCCCTGCGCACCCCAGCCCCGCGCACCCCAGCCCCTGCGCACCCCAACCCCTGCGCACCCCAACCCCCGCGCACCCCAGCCCCGCTCACCCCAGCCCCGCGCACCCCAACCCCGCTCACCCCAACCCCCGCGCATCCCAGCCCCGCGCACCCCAGCCCCCGCGCATCCCAACCCCCACACATCCCAGCCCCGCGCATCCCAGCCCCCGCGCATCCCAGCCCCGTGCACCCCAGCCCCGCGCACCCCTGCCCCGCGCACCCCAACTGCTGCGCACCCCAGCCCCGCGCACCCCAGCCCCGCGCACCCCAGCCCCCGCGCACCCCAACCCCCGCGCACCCCAGCCCCCGCGCACCCCAACCCCCGCGCACCCCAGCCCCCGCGCACCCCAACCCCGCGCACCCCAACCCCTGCGCACCCCAGCCCCGCGCACCCCAGCCCCCGCGCACCCCAGCCCCCGCGCACCCCAGCCCCCGCGCACCCCAACTGCTGCGCACCCCAGCCCCGCGCACCCCAGCCCCCGCGCACCCCAACCCCCGCGCACCCCAGCCCCCGCGCACCCCAACCCCGCGCACCCCAACCCCTGCGCACCCCAGCCCCGCGCACCCCAGCCCCCGCGCACCCCAGCCCCCGCGCACCCCAGCCCCTGCACATCCCAGCCCCGCGCACCCCAGCCCCGCGCACCCCAGCCCCCGCGCACCCCAGCCCCCGCACACCCCAACCCCCGCACACCCCAGCCCCCGCGCACCCCAGCCCCGCGCACCCCTGCCCCGCGCACCCCAACCGCTGCGCACTCCTGCCCCGCGCACCCCAGCCCCTGTGCACCCCAGCCCCGCGCACCCCAACCCCCGCGCACCCCAGCCCCTGCGCACCCCAGCCACTGCGCACCCCAGCCCCGCGCACCCCTGCCCCGCGCACCCCAGCCCCTGTGCACCCCAGCCCCGCTCACCCCAACCCCCGCGCACCCCAGCCCCTGCGCACCCCAGCCCCGCGCACCCCTGCCCCGCGCACCCCTGCCCCGCGCACCCCAGCCCCTGTGCACCCCAGCCCCGCTCACCCCAGCCCCTGCGCATCCCAGCCCCTGCGCACCCCAGCCCCTGTGCATCCCAGCCCCGCTCACCCCAACCCCACGCACCCCAGCCCCTGCGCATCCCAGCCCCGCGCACCCCAGCCCCGCTCACCCCAACCCCCGCGCACCCCAACCCCCGCGCACCCCAACCCCTGCGCACCCCAGCCCCTGCGCACCCCAACCCCTGCGCATCCCAGCCCCTGCGCACCCCAACCCCTGCGCACCCCAGCCCCTGCGCACCCCAACCCCTGCGCACCCCAGCCCCTGCGCATCCCAGCCCCGCGAACCCCAGCCCCGCTCACCCCAGCCCCGCGCACTCCAGCCCCGCGCACCCCAACCCCACGCACCCCAGCCCCGCGCACCCCAGCCCCTGCGCACCCCAGCCCCGCGCACCCCAGCCCCGCGCACCCCAGCCCCATGCACCCCAGCCCCTGCGCATCCCAGCCCCGTTCACCCCAACCCCTCTCACCCCAGCCCCGTGCACCCCAGCCCCTCACATCCCAACCCCGCACATCCTAGTGTTCCTGGACCCGATGCTACTGGCACAGGGCTCAGTGGACTCCTCCCCACCTGCCTCCCCTCTGGGCCCTGAGCTGCTGCTTTTCCAGGTGAATCTCTGCCCTAGTTCCTGCTCTTCCCTTCCCTCAGGCATGTTCCAGCAGGAGATGATCCTCAGGAACTCCATGGTTAGGATCCACACCATGCTGGCTCCCAGCCACTCATCCCTACCCACCCCCCGCCATGGCCAACCTAGAAACCAGCCTGTCCCCCCCCCAGCCAGGGAACAGCCTGGAGCAGCTGGAGGTGGGACCTCAACCCCCACGCTGGCTTTTCCAGCCCCAATTCCCAGGGTTCTGAGGAGCCTCCAGGCTCTGCAAGCCCTGACAAGGTCACCTCTGAGCCCCCCAAGCCCTGCCTGCCCCCTGCCTGTTTACACAGCTGTGGGGTGACTGACAGCTCACCCTAACCCCCCCTCCCCCCCCTATTCCAGACCCTTTCCCCCCTGGATTCATCCCAAAATCTATGCTGGGGGACAGGGGAGCAGCCAAGCATGGAGGGAGCAAGTGGAGTTGAGGGGGGGGGGTCTGGGGGGGTGTTTCATGGAGCCCCCAAAGTCTCTGTCCCAATGCTGGATGCACCCCAGTGCTGCTGCACCCCAAGATCCAGCGCTGAGCTTTGGGATTTTATTCTGTGGGATAAAATCAGCTAAGTTTGGGGGGCACAGAGGTGGGATCTGGGGGGAATTGGGGTTCATAGCCCTGATGACGGTGGGGGAAGACCCTGAATCTGTGAGGGAAACAGAGGGAAAACCACAAAGCTGCCCCAAACCCCAGAAATGTGGTGAAGGGGTTGGGAGCAAGGGGAGATGTGGGGAAGGGAGCCCCCAGTAAGAGGACAAAATAAGGAGGGGAAGTGTGGGGGAGAAATGGGTGGGAAAAGGGGGAAAGTGTGGGAGAAAATGGGAGGGGAAGGGAGGAAAAAGAGGGGGGGAAAGGGGAGAAACAGGAGGGAAAAGGGGGGGAATAAGGAAAAGAGGGAATGAGGGGAAAAGAGGGAAAGGGATGGAAAAGGGAGGGAAATGGGAAAAGTGGTGAGAAAGGGGGAAGAAATAAGGGGCAGAAACCAAGGGGAAGGGAAACCAAGGGGAAGGAAACCAAGGGGAAGGAAACCAAGGGGAAGGAAAACAAGGGGAAGGAAAACAAGGGGAAGGAAAAAAGGAGAAAAGGGAAAGAAAGGAGAGAAAAAAGGGCAGGGAAAAGGAAAGAAGAGAGCAATGGAGGGAAGGGGGGTGGGGAGGGAAGGAGGGGGAAGAGAAAACCTCCTTCTGTAAGGCAATCACAGGACAACCTCTAAGGATCACCCATGCCAGGGAAAGGCCATCTCAGGTGGAGACACTGGGCTGGAGTGGGGGGGGTGGATCAAGGAAGCTCAGCTATTCCCATGCTGCAGCCCAAACCCATCAGCCAGCAGCACACAGACACTGAAATGCCAACAGCACTGGGATGAGAAACCAGAAGGAAATCTGGGAGCTGAGAAATAGCCAAAACCCCTCCAGCTGGGATGAACTCGGAGCTGGTGCTCGGTGCCCACCTCAAGCCACAGCCATCACTGTGCTGGGTGGCACCTGCCCAACAGCTCAGCCCTGGCCACAACCCCATGGATGAAGGCAGCAAGGGGATGGAAGGGATTGGAGGAAGCAGGATGAGGCTGGAACATTGCTAGGATCCAGCTGGCAGTGCAGCCTCATCCCAAAGCAACCTTGGTGCAGGGATGTCCCAAGCACTCTTCTCTCAGCCATGGATGCCCCAAGATTCCCTGCCTGTGGGTGGTCTGAGCACCCCTTGCCTGGAGGCACCCTGAGTATCTTTCCCCCATGGCTGCTCCAAGCATCCTCCAGATGTGGTTGTCCCAAGCATCCCACACCCATGGGTGCCCAGAACATCTCTCACCACGGGCACCTCGAGCTTCCTCCACATGTGGGTGCCCCGAACATCCCTCACCACGGGCACCTTCACATCCTTCCTTGAACATCCCTCACCATGGGTGTCCTACATGAGTGCCCAAATCATCTTTCAGCCGTGGGCACCCCTGAGCACCTCTCACCCGTGAGCACCCCTCACACACACACCCAGCCGTAAGCCAAGCCCCGTACCAGGCAGGACCCCTGCCCGCAGCAGTCCCCTCCCCGCTCCCCCGCTCGGTGCCTGCCTTCCCCTCTCGGTGCCTGCCTTCCCCTCTCGGTGCCTGCCTTCCCCGCCGCCCCAGGCCCTTTGTGCGGGGCCGCGGCGCTCTCCCTGCCGCTCAATGCCTCCATTCATTGCGCCGCGCCGGCAGCCGCCGCGCACGGCCCGGGGGGGAGTCCCCGCGGGAGCCAGGGGCTCGGCCCCGCCCTGCCAGGAAAAATCCTCCGGGCTTCAAAACCTCCCCTTGGGTCTGGGGGGCCACGAGGCAGGATGGTCGGCCAGGGAAGGGGGTTCAAGGGACTTTTGGGGGGCTGGCACCCTGGAGAAGCAGCTCTGCATCCTGCTTGGCAATGCCAGGGGGCACCAAGGGGATCCTGTACCCCCCGAGAGCACCTACGGGACACTGCAGGGCTCTGCGGGGGGGGCAGATCCCCTACCTGCAGCAGCACCCATGGCACAGCAGCTCTCCCAGGATCACAGCCTGCCACCTCCCCTGCCCTTTGCCATGCCTCCAAGGAGTCCCAGGGCTCAGTATCTCAGGGATCCTGGGGTCCAGGAATCCCAGGGCTCAGGGCTCCTGAGGTCCAGGGATCTTCAGGGCTCAGGGATCCTGGGGTCTAGGAATCCCCAGGGCTCAGGAATTCCAGAACTCAGGAATCCTGGGGCTTGAGGAATCCCAGGGCTGAGGGCTCCTGGGATCCAGGGATCCTCAGGGCTCAGGGATTCCAGAGCTCAGGAATCCTGGGGCTTGAGGAATCCCAGGGCTGAGGGCTCCTGGGATCCAGGGATCCTCAGGGCTCAGGGATTCCAGAGCTCAGGAATCCTGGGGCTTGAGGAATCCCAGGGCTGAGGGCTCCTGGGGTCCAGGGATCCTCAGGGCTCAGGGATTCCAGAGCTCAGGAATCCTGGGGCTTGAGGAATCCCAGGGCTGAGGGCTCCTGGGGTCCAGGGATCCTCAGGGCTCAGGGATTCCAGAGCTCAGGAATCCTGGGGCTTGAGATTTCGGGGCTCAGGGATTCCCAGGGTTTGAGGACACCCAGATACCCAGGGGTCCAGGGATCCCCAGGCTCAGGGATCCCAGGGCGACATCATTACCAAACCCCTAAAAAGCAGCAAGCCACGAAGCAAACCATCCCCAGCACTCTTCTTCCTCCCCTGGAGTCCCTCCCTCAGCTCATCCCTTCAGAACGCCACCCCCCAACCCCCGATCTAAGCCCGGGCAGCTGGGCCGCGGGCGCTAGCCTGGCTCCCCCTGCCCTTCACCCTCCTCCTCCTCGGGCGGGCCGCGCGGGGCCGCTCCTCGCCCGGCTCCTCTCGGGCCGGCTCCCGCCAGCGCCTCGGAGGAAGCCAAGTTAATGAGAAGCAGCTGCTGGGAATTCCAGAAGGATGATGAATGTCGAGTCCCACTCACAAACCCCGCGCTTGTGCGCGGCGCCCGGAGCGCTTACTTCATCGCTTTAATTTGGGAATCGTGTTGGAAAAGGGAGGGAGGAGGGAGAAGCTGGAAGGGGGAATTTAGTTGGAAACCTCCTGGAGGTCTCATTTAGCCTCCCCCCCACCCCCACCCCCCCCAAAAAAAAAAACCCAACCCTCCTCACCAAAAACCCGAGGCAGGGTAATTAGCCGAGGAGCATTAATTAGGGAGAGACACAAAGGGGCCATTGTGTGCAAAGGCTCAACAGGCACCTCCGGGTGGGGAAACTGAGGCACGGGGAGGGCTGGGGGGGTGAGGGGGGGGGGTTGGTGGCAGTGGCTGCACTGAGAAGCCAGAAAGTGGGAAAAAATTCCTTGTTTTCCCCTTAATATTTTCCAGGTGGGGAAGGCAGGCGGCACTGGGTGTGGATTGCCAAGCAAAGCAGCAGATCCCAAACAAACCAAAGATCCCAGGGAAGTGCCTGGAGTGCAGCAGCGAGGGACGGACAGAGCTGGCTGGGGGATGCCCAGCACAAGTGAGCACCCCAAACGTGCCCCTCCCCTCCCCCCCCCCCATTCCCAGCACTTCCATCACAGCACTCCCATCCTGCTGCCCCCATCTCAGCAACAACTTGATCCTAACACCCCCCTCCCAACACTGTCACCCCAGCATCTCCATTCCAGCGCTCCCATCCCAACCCCTCCATCCCTCATCCCGCCGGGCGCACGCTCCAGCCCTCCCCGCTCAGCCAGAGCCTCCCAGTTTCCATGTCCCCATCCCTCCTTCCCTTGCCAGAGGGCCGGGTTTGGATCCTTCCCCTTGGCAGCAGGAGGCCACAGCACCACTTTTCCTCCATGGATCTGCTGCTGGAGCACAGCCCACGGGGGATCCTCAGGAACTGGGCTGACCGAAGCCACCCCCAGCCCAGGTCCCCTTTGGTTCTTCATCCGTTGGGAATACACAACCCCCCCGGGGCATTAATTACCCTGCTGTGTTAATTACCCTGGCCCTGTGGTGGGGCACAGGAACTGTCTGGGTATCTCAGGTAGATTTCCACACCCAGGAAGTTTTGGCTTTGCCTCCAGACTCGGATTCCTGGGGCCCAGCTGCTTTTTGGATGGAAGCAAAGAACAACAATCCCTGGGGCAGGTTTTTCCTCTCTGCCCTTCACCCCCCAGAGTGGCTGTGGCCGTTCTGAGGGTGCCAAGTGGCCACTTCCATCCCTTCCCCTATCTGAGGAGGATCCCAGGGACTGGAGGTGGGATTTCACCCCAGTCTAGATCCAGCTTCTTCTGTGCTTGGGATAAAAGCCTCCAGCTCCAAATGATCCTGATGGGATGGATCCAGTGCCAGGAGTTTGTATCCAGCCAGCTCACAGCTCTGGTGCCCACGGAGCTTTTTCCTCTTCCATCCCATCCTTGGGAACCTTCATGTTTGGTGGAATTGTGTCTCCCATGATCCCAGGGAGCCAAACTCAGCCTCAAGGATCCCTGATTCACAGTGCACCCACGGGGAAAACCATGCTGAAAAGCTGCTCCCGATGGGATCCTGTTGTTAGATCCTCCAACAGCTTCGAGGAGCCCAGAAACCAACACCCTGAGCAGGGCCAAGTGATCCTGGTGAGGTCCTCCCAGATCTCCAGCTGCTGTTCAGGTGGCAGGAGCTCAGGAGCATCCCAGGGCTTCAGTGCCCAGCACGTTGGTGCTCCTGGTTCGGTGCTGTGCTCACAGCTTTCCCAGATTTTGGAGCAGAGGGATCCAAATCCCAGCCTGCTGTGTCCAAAGCAAGTCCTGCAGCAGGCCCAGGCCCAGCTCCTGCCCCAGCTGCAGCACCTCCTGGACACACAAATCCGAGACCATTTGGGGTTCCTTTCCCATGTGGATCAAGGCAAGGCCACCAGGATGGAGGATCCCAGGGACCAGCTCATTTCCTCCAGCGACTGAGAGGAGAAAGGAGGAAACAGGAAAAACAAAGCCCAGGCTCCCAGGGCTGCTCTGCGGCCTCCTGCTCCCCAGCTCTGCGCTCTGCAGGCCCTGTCCTGCCCGGAGCCTCCCAGGGGGAGGGTGGGAGAGGATTTGCCGGCACAGAGCTCGGTGCCCTGCGGCCCTGCTGCGGAGCTGCAGCTGGCCTGCGGGATCAGGGGTGCTGCACCCGGGCAGATCCGAGATGGGGTTGAGGATGCTGTGCTCAGACGGATCCCTAGGGAACTGAGGATGCTGCATCCAGCCACATTCCTATGGGATCGAGGCTGCTGTGCTCAGCTGGACCCAGTACGGGATCATGGATGCTGTGCCTGGCTGGATCCCTGCAGGATCAAGGATGCTGTGTCCAGCTGGATCCACAGGGCTCCAAGGATGCTGCACCTGGCTGGATCCATTTGGGATCGAGGATGCTGTGCCTGGCCAGATCCAGTCATGGGATTGAGGATGCTGCTGGATATGGTACAGGACTGAGGGTGCTGTGCACAGACAGATCCAGAGGTGTTAAGAGGATGCTGTGCCTTGGCTGGATCCATTTGAGATCGAGGATGCTGCACCCAGCCATCCAGGATCAGGAATGCTGATCCCCAATCTGGCACAAAGTTGGGGATCTTGTGCCTGGCTGGATTTTGCATGAGATCAAGGATGCTCTGTTGAGCTGGATCCAGTGTGGGACCGAGGATGCTGCACCTGGCTGGATCCATTTGGGATCGAGGATGCTGTGCCTGGCCAGATCCAGTCATGGGATTGAGGATGCTGCTGGATATGGTACAGGACTGAGGGTGCTGTGCACAGACAGATCCAGAGGTGTTAAGAGGATGCTGTGCCTTGGCTGGATCCATTTGGGATCAAGGATGCTGCACCCAGCCATCCAGGATCAGGAATGCTGATCCCCAGTCTGGTACAAGATTGGGGATCTTGTGCCTGGCTGGATTTTGCATGAGATCAAGGATGCTCTGTTGAGCTGGATCCAGTGTGGGACCGAGGATGCTGCACCTGGCTGGATCCAGTACGGGATTGAGGAAGCTGTGCCCGGCCAGACCCGGGATGGGACGGAGGAAGCTGTGCCCAGCTGCACCTGGGACAGGACTGAGGATGCTGCATCTGCTGGACCAGGATCCTGTACCTGCCCAAGGCCTGGTCCAGGCTCACTGCCATGACAATGTCCTGGAATCCAGTGGATCCCTCTGCTGCTCACATAGGATCTCATGGAAGGGGAGGGCTGCTGACCAGAGCAGAGCTCAGATGCAGGACACAGCCCCGGGGGGTGACGCAGCTGAATCCAGCCCCAGGAGCCCTCCTGCTCCACTGACCTTTGATGTGCACCCACAAAGTGCCCCCAGCACCCCGGGCTTGCCTTCCCCACGCACACACCCCCAGCCCTGCCCTGTCCCATTCCCATCCCCACTCATCCCTCCAGCCCTTCTCCAGGCTCCGGGTCCAAACGTGGGATTGCCACCAGCTCTCTTCCAGCCCCTTTTAACTACTTCCACTCTGGGAGTCATTAAATTCCCGTTAGCAGCCATTCCCAGATGAATCCCAGCCCCCATCCCTTGTCCTTCTCTCTCCAGGATTTGGGATTAGGGCCAGCTGGGCATCATCTCCCAACTGCAGCAATCCCAAACGTGACAAATTGGGATTATGAAGCTTCTCTGTCTGCCAGCAGGCCTGGGCTCCCCCTGCCCTCCCCAGCCTCTCCCTTCTACTAAAGCAACTCCAAGAAAAGCCCCAAAACATGGAAAACTCTCCAAGTGGTGCCAGAGGAAAGCCAGATCCTGGCTGGCAAACCCTGGCCAGGGAGCCTGAAGCACCTTAGCTGTAGCCATTCTTTGCCATCCCATCTACTTCCCATAGGTTGTTGCCATCCCCTATGCATTTCCACAGGGATCTTGCCACATACCCACAGGGGTTTGCCATCCCATAGATATTCCACAGGGATTTTGCCATCCCATCTACATTCCATCTGTAGGATTTTGTCATTCCATATGTATTCCATAGAGATTTTGCCACATACATTCTACAGGGTTTTGCCATCCCATAGCTATTCCATAGGGAAATGTGGTTTTCACAGAGCTGGGAGCCCACTGTCCAGTGCCAGCTCCAGAGCCACCCCCAGAAATACACCTGGAAAACCACCCAGGATACACCTGGGATACCCTGGGTACCATGGCTGGGAACTGCATCCCTGACAGGGAGGGGGGGAGAATGCCCTGGGATGGAGAGAGACCTTCTGAGGATAAGGACAGAACCTCCAGGGATAGGGAGAAAAGGCATGGGATGGGGAAAGAAGGCCTGGAATGGGGTAAGAATCACCTTGGAATGGGGAGAAGAACAAGCAGGATGGGGAGAGAAACCCTGGAATGGGGAGAGAACAGCTGGAATGGGGAGAGAACAGCTGGAATGGGGAGAGAACAGCTGGAATGGGGAGAGAACCTCCTGGGATGAGGAGAGAACCTCTGGAATAAGAGAACTCCTGAAAGGAGAAGAGAACCTCCTGGGATGGGGAGAGAACCTTCTAAGATGGAAAAAGAACCTCTGGAATGAGGAAACCTCTGGGATGGGGAGAAAAACCCAAGAGGATGGGGAAAGAAAATCTGGAACGGGGAGAGAGACTCCCCAGGATGGGAAGGTAACTCCTGGGAGAGGGAAAGAACCTCCTGGGATGAGGTGAGAAGCCCCTAGGAATGGGGAAAAAAGAAAGCCAAACCAACAGGATGGGGAAAGAAACCCAGGAATGGGGAGAGAAAGTCCTCAGGATGGGGAGGAAAATGCCTGGGATGGGGAGAGAATGCCCAGAACAGGGACAGAAGCCATGGAATGCACACAGAGTCCCCTGGAATGGGGAGAGAACCCTGGAATTAAAGAACCCCAGACTCGGGGGCGGTGAGGGGGTGGGGGGGTGCAGCCCTGGGATGGGGAGAACCCCTGTGGAATCTGGAGAGAACTCCTGAGATGGAGACATAGACCCCCTTGGGATGGGGAGAACTCCTGAGATGGGGTGAGAGCCCCACCAGAATGGGGACAGAAATCCCGGGGTCGGGAAGAGAACCCTCGGGATGGAGAGAAGATCCCTGGGCTGGGGGGAGTAAAAACCTGGGCTGGGGGGAGAATGTCTGGAATGGGAGGAGAACCCCTGGAATGGGAAGAGAACATCTGGGATGGGGAGGAAAACACTGGGATAAGGAAAGAACTGCTGGGATGGGCAAAGAGCACACCCCCCCACACCCCCCCGGATGTCAGCAAGGGCCAGGCGGGTCCAGACCTGGTGCTGGGCATCAAATCCTTTTCTGCTCCTAAAATCACTTTGTGCTCCCAAAGTCAGCTCCCAGGATCCCGGGAGGTGGGGGTGGGAGGCGTCAATCCCCTCTCCTCCTCCCCCCCAGCGCTGGCTCAGTTGGCTCCATCAGCCCCGCAGCCCTCGGACAATGTCACCCATTAAGAGCTTTCAAAAGGCGAAGGAGCTCCTTTTAAATGAGAAAAGCAGCAGCTCAGGGTCAGGTTTCGGGGCCGGGAAGGGGAGTGGGGGGGGCCCCAAATCCTCCCCAGCCCCCCCGAGGGTTCAACCCCACCCCGAAAAAGGGCAAAACGACCCCCAGCTAAAAGGGATCACCCCAAATGTCTTCCTCGGTTTCGCCGTGGGGTTGTTGGGTTTTGTTTCCAGGACGGGCTGGAGCGTCCCCGAGACTGAGAGGGGGTCGTGCGGGTAGGGGTGTCGGGGTTGGGGGGCGGGGGGAGCACTTACGGTGCGGGCGGCGCCGGGGGAGAGGGCTCCGTTGGCGAGGTAGGGGCTGCCCAGCTCGGGGAGCATCAGGAAGGGGTAGCCGCTGTAGGGGGGGCCCTTAAAAAACACCCCATCCTGCTGCCGTCTGACCACTGGGGAGAGAAGCGGGGGGGGGAGAGAGGGTCAGGAGCTGGCGGGGGGGGTGCACTCACGGGGGTGGGGTGCAGTTGCATGCGGGGGGGGGTGCAAGGATTGGGCCTTGGAGGGGGGATGTGTGTCACGGGTTGGTCAGTTTGGGGTTGCTCAAGATCCTTGGGGGGGGGGGTGTCCATTTGAGGAGGGGGATTAGGTGCCGTCTGGGGGTGCCCAAGGCTCTTGGGGGGGTCTTTGGTTCTCCCCCGGCGGGCTGTCCCGGCTGCAGAGCGGTGCTGGGCTGGTGCCCCGGGGGGGTCCTTGGAGCAAGCGCCCCGGGGCGGGGTTGGGGGGGTGGATCCCGGCTGCTTGGGGGGGTCCTGGGGTGGGGGTCGCGGTCGCTCCCGGAAAAGCCTGTGTTGCGGGGGGGTGGTCCCGGGCTCGGTTCCTCCGGGGGGATGGGAATCGGTCCTTGCGTGAGGGGCCGGGGGAGCGGGGACAGGAGCTGAAGCCGGTGGGGCCCGCGGGAGGCGCGGTAGGATCGGGACCGAGTTCTCCGGTGGCGGGGACGGGGGAACACCGGGGAGAGGGGGAAGACAGAGGACCGGGCGGGGGGGGGTGTTACAATAGTGGGGGGGACGGACACCGAGGGGCGGACATGGGGGGGACGGGGGACGGACACGGGGGGGTCCCGCCCGCCGCCGGGGGCGGAAACAAAGAAGTTCCAAAGTGTCGGATGGTCCCGGGGGGATGCGGCGGGGAGAGGGCCTGGGGGGAAGCGGGCCCGGGAGGGGGCAGCGGGCGCGGGGGGGTGCCGGTACCTTCCGCCAAATAGTCCCGCGGCTTCTGGAAACTTTCCCGGGGCTGCGGGGGCCGCTCCGCCTGCGGGGAGAGCGAGTGAGCGGGGCCGGGCGGAGGGCTCTCCCCCTTCCCAGCCCCTCTTCGCCACCCCTCGGGCTCACCTCGGAGTCGGAGCCCGGGCTGGGACCGGTGCCGGTGCCGCGGTTCTCGGTCTCGCTGACCAGGGAGGACTTGAGCTCGTCCAGGTCCCCGTGGGCCGAGCCGCGCCCCGCGCCCTTGTCCTGCTCCTCGCCCTCGTCCTGGAAGGCGATGAGCTCGTCGGGGGCCCCCAAGTCGTCCCCCCCCGCCGGTTCCAGCTGCGGCATGGTGGGGGTCTGGGGGTCCGCCTCTGGCTCCGGCCCCGCCGGGCTCCCCCCGCCGTCGTCGCCGCCGCCGCCGCCCGGGAGGGTCGGGAATGCGCGGGGCGGCGGGGGGAGGAGGAGCCCCGGCTGCAAACCGACACCGCGGGGCAGGGCACAGCCCTCGCACCGCCCCGCCGACCGGCACCGGCCCCGCCGACCGGCGCTGACCTAGCGCCGGCCCTGCGCCGAACCGAGCAGTCCGAACTCGCCGCCTACGGGGGCCCGCGGGCCGGCAGCTCCCGATGTGTCCCCGCCATAGCCGGGCGGTCCCCGGCACGTCCAGGGTCCCCCCATCATGGGCCCCCCATTCTCTTCAGGGGCTTTCATCCCTTTCAGTTCTCCACCACCCTCCCCAGGGTCCCACATATCCCATCTGTGCTCGCTTCCACCCTGCCCAGGATCTCCCCATCCAGGTCACTCCATCCCACCGACACCCCCCCGCCCCAGGACCTCTCATCCCATCCAAGCCTCTCCATCCTATCCAAGGGTAACATAGAATGCACAGCCCCATCCTGCTCAGGGTCCCCCCATATCATCCAGAGCTCCTCTACCCATCCCTGGGGCCCTATCTGGGGCCCCTCCATCTCATTCAGGGGTGTCCTCACCCCAACCAGGGTGCCCCCATCCCATCCAGGACACCCCTCCCACCTAGGTTCCACCATCCTGCTCAGGTTGTCCCTGCCCCATCCCCTTTCTCAGGTGCCTCTATCCTATCCGGGGGTTTCCTTGTCCTACCCAAGGTGCCCTCATCCTGCCAGGGTGTCCCTGTCCTGCTAGGGTGCCCTGGTCCCATGGGTGCCTACATGTAACAGGAGAATCCTCTGTGCTGCCCAGAGTCACTCTGTCCCTCTGAGGTGGCCCCATCCTGCTCACTGTGTCCCACCACACCTAGGTACCTTCCATCTGCCCAACTGCCCCCAGCCCACCCCCATCCCCCTGAGGTGTCCCTGCCACCCACATCAGTGGGGTGCTCGAAGAGAAGAGTCCTCTCCATCCCACCCCACAGGAGGTGCAGGGTGCTGGGGTTCCACCATGCTGAGCACCAGCTCTGAGCCAGCCTGGAGGGCAGACCCACCAGGAATCACTTTTCATGCCTTTTTCTCTCGGGGTGGGCTTGTGGTGAGGTGACACAGGTGGGACAGGAGCTCAACACCCAAGAGGATGCTTGATGGTGAAGCCAAATCAGGGCTTCCTCCTGTCCTATCACCCACAGCCTGACCATGAACCCTGCTCTTCATCTGCACTTTCCTCCTCCTCGTTTCACCAGACACCAGGGACAATCCCTGCTCCCCAGGGCTACCAGCCTCCCCCCACCCCTCCCCACCAGCCCCTCACTCTGCTCCACAAAGATCCTTCAGTTGCCTTGCTTAGGATGCTCCATGAAAAGGCTTTTGTGCCCTGGCAGTGGCTGCTGACCTCGGTCCTCCAGCCCAGGGGTCTCAGGGAAGAGCCAGAAGCAGCTGCAGGCGGTGGGGCTGGCCCTGCCCCGCTCCCTCCTCCAGATCTTTTATGACCCTGCTTTGAGTGCAGGTTTGAAGGGGGGGGAGTGTCCCCCATCTGCCCTTGCCCAGGAGGTTCCTTCACTCTGCTTGTGGGGACAGATGTGGTGAGGAGAGTTGTCCTGGCTGGAGCCTGGATGTGTCCCAGGAACTTCATGAGCCCCTGGCTGCTGGAAAGCAGAAGTCATCCCTCCAAGGGTCCTCTTGGCTGGCCAGGAGATGACCAAGGCACAGCATGAGTCCACCAAAGGGTGAGCAGAGGGCTGGTTCCTGGCACAGGCCACCTGCTGGGTGACCATCCCACAGCACCCAGTGCTCCCCAGGAGACCCCCAGCTTTACAGGACCCCAAGTGAGAGCAGGGGAGCTGCCAGCCCTGCAGGGCTGGGTCTTGCCCAACGTCTTCTGTGTGTCCTACAAACCCAGGAGAGCCTCCACAAGGGGTGTGAAGGTCACCATCTGAAAGGAACCTGTGCTCCAGGGGCCAAACCTCACTGCAGCTCAGCTCCCAGGGTGTTCCCCAGATCCCTCCTCCTTGTTAAGTGCTAATTAAGTCCATCCTGGCTGGGATGGGATGCTCATGAGATGGAGGAGATAGTGGTGGGGTGGGAGGTCCGTGAGATGGAGAAGACAATGCTGGGATGAGAGTTCTCTCAGATGGAGGAGATGGTGCTGGGAGGAGATGGGATGAGATCAGGCTGCCCAGGGAGGTGGTGGAAGCCTCATGCCTGGAGGTATTTAAGGCCAAGCTGTCAGCAACCTGCTCTGGTGTGAGGTGTCCCTGGCCAGGGCAGGGGGGCTGGAACTGGCTGAGCCTTGAGGTCCCTTCCAGCCCTGACAACTGTGTGATTCCATGATTCTATGGTGGGATGAGAGGTGCATGAGATAGAGGAGATGGTGGTGGGATGAGAGGTCCATGAGGTGGAGGAGACAATGATGGGATGGGAGGTTCCTGAGCTGGAGGAGCTCTTGGCAGGGCTGAGCCCTCCCCAGCAGCCTCAGGCAATGTTGCAGAGTGGCACAGCCCAAACAGGGAAGCCCTGATGGCTGCTGCCATGTGCCCCCAGGTCAGATCCCATCACCTGGCATTTGCCCTGGCACAGCCCCAGTGATAAAAGCTGCTGAGATCCTGGCAGTGGTGTCCCAAGGGTGCTGTCAGACTGGGATGGAGAATGGATGGAGCCTTGGAGACCCAGGGGTGGAGCACTGGAACAGTGAGTCCCCGGAGCAGGGCCAGCAGGGAGGAGCCAGGGCACCTACAGTCACCCCAGAACCTCCTGGCACAACCCATGACCCTCACCCACCTCAGGACCCTTGGCAGCTCCATGACCTACAGACACTGCTGTAGGATCCTTGGTTGCTCTGGGACCCTCAGCCACCTTGAGACCCTCAGGCACCCCAGAACTCTCCTCAGGCACAGTGTCCCAACGCTCTAAGACCCTCAGTCACCCCAAGCCCCTTGGACATCTTGGAGCTCTCAGGCCCACCAGGACCCTCAGCAGTCAGTCCCACGACCTACAGTCACCCTGCAGCTCCCCACCACCACAGGACCCTTGGACGCCTCAGGGCCTTTGGCCACCCAGGAGCCCACCCCATGCCACCCCCTGCACACAGCGACCAAGCACATGGGGAAGGGGAGGAGGAGACCCCCCCAGCACCTCGACCACCTCCGGGGCGAAAGAGGCAGATCCCAGCAGGTCACTGTCACCACCACCGGGGACACTCCTGAGGGGCTCACTGCCCCCCTGCCCCGTGAGCCCACAGCCCCAGTGCCAGGCAGCGGCAGAGGCTGGCAGCAGGCAGGGCTGGGCGCGGGGGTGCCCCGGGGGCAGGGGCAGGGTGGGGGCCAGGAGCTGCAGATGGCCCATTGGCACCCAGCCCAGCGGGAGGGGGCCTGGGGGCAGCCTCTGGCCCCACCCCAGGGCAGGGTGAGGTCACCACCTCCTATGCCCCCCCAGAGGTCCAGGTCACCTCCTGCCCCACAGCCCGAGCCCCTCAGGGTGCCCAGGATGTGCTGGCACAGCTAGAGGAGGGGGCACCCCCTGCCCGGTTGGCAGTGGGGGAGGTCTCAGCGCTCTGAGAAGGGAAACAGGCTGGGGGGGGGGGGGTGAGTGGCACGGGGGGGTACAGAGGGGCCCATCCTGAGGGTGGTCTCATGCTGAAGGGGCATGGGAAGTGTGGGTGGTCCCAGGCTGAGGGGAGCATGGGACTCCGAGGGTGAGCCTCCAGCCCTGGCAGCAGCAGCCTGTGCCCCACACTGCCATCTGCCCTGCTGTGCCCCCCCTGCCCCATGCCAGGCACCCTTCTGGCCGTGCCCACCTGCACCACAAAGGCATCTAACCCTCTGGCCGTGCCCCCTGCCCCAAATGGGGCATCCCCCCCGGGTGTGGCCCTGTGCCAGGCATCCTGACCATGCCCTTTTGACCCCTAGAGGGCACCCCCCAGGCCGCCACTGCCAGGGCCAGCTGACCTCTGTAGGGTCCTGTAGGAGTCTGTAGGGGTCTGTAGGCTACTCTAGGGGTCTGCAGGGCTCTGAGCAACCTGCTCTGGTGTGAGTGTCCCTGCCCAGGGCAGGGGGGTTGGAACTGGCTGAGCCTTGAGGTCCCTTCCAGCCCTGACAATGCTCTGATTCTATGCAGGCATCTCCTGGGGGCTGCAGGGGGCTGCAGGCTTCCACTGGGGGCTGTAAGGGTTTGCAGGGGTCTGCCTGGGTCACCAGGGGCTTTATGGAGATCAGTAGGGGTCTTCAGGGATCTGTAGGGGGCTGCAGAGGTCTGTAAATGCCTATAGAGGTCTGTAGGGGTCTGTGGAGTTCTGTAGGGGCCTGCAGGGGTCTGTAGACCTCTGCAGGCATCTGCCAGGGGCTGTATGAGTCTGTAGAGGTCTGCAGGGGTCTGTAGTGATCTACAGGGTTCTGTAGGGGTCTGCAGGGGTCTGTAGACCTCTGCAGGCATCTGCCAGGGGCTGTATGAGTCTGTAGAGGTCTGCAGGGGTCTGTAGTGATCTACAGGGTTCTGTAGGGGTCTGCAGGGGTGTGCCAGGGTCTGCAGGATTTTGTAGGGGTCTATAGAGGTCTGTGTCAGTCTGTGAGGGTCTGCAAAGGTCTGTAGGGTCCTGAAGGGGTCTGTAGGGGTCTGCACATCCCTGCAGACCCCTAGAGATCCTGGCAGACCCCTCTAGACTCTGGCAGACCACTACAGACACCTAAAGACCCCTACAGACCCTGGCAGAACTTGGCAGACCCTACAGACCCCATCAGACCCCTGGAGATGCCTACAGACCCCTACAGTATCTTACAGAGCCCTAAAGACTCCTAAAGAACCCTACAGACCCCTGCAGTCTGCTACAGACTTCTATAGACCCCTACAAAACCCTAGAGACCCTGGCACACCCCTACAGACCCCTTCAGAGCCCTGTAGGTCACTGCAGACCTGTACAGACCCCTGAAGACCTCTGAAGACCCCTACAGACCTCGAGAGACCCCAGCAGAACCATGCAGACCATTATAGACTCCTGCAGACCCCTGCAGACCTCTACAGGCACCTACAGACCCTTGCAGACCCATACAGAACCCTGCACACCCCTACAGACCACTAAAGATTCCAGCAGAACCCAGCAGATCCCTGCAGACCCTGGCAGATCCCTGCAGACCCCTCCAGAATCCTGAAGAGCCCTGCAGACCTCTACAGACCCTCACAGACCCCTGCAGTCCTTTACTTAACCCTGGAGATACCTACATAGAGAGCTCTCTAGACCCCCTGCAGACCCCGGCAGACCCCAGCTGATCCCCCCAGATCCCTACAGAACTCTACTGACACCTACAGATGGCCTCAGACCGAGGCAGACCCCTGCAGACCTCAACAGGCACTGGCAACTCCCTATGGACCCAGGCAGACCCTTGCAGACCCCCGCAGACCCCCGCAGACCCCCGCAGAAGCCCACAGACATCGAGTGGACTCCGCGGATGTCTACAGACCCCTGCAGACCTCTCAGAGACCCTGCAGACCTCTACAGAACTCCGCAGACTCCTGCCGACACCTCCAGACCCCAGCCGAACCCGGGAGCCCCCTGCAGACCCCTGCAGACCCCTGCAGGACCCCACAGACCTCTACAGAACCCCACGGAGCCCAGCAGACCCTTTCACAGCCCCCAACAGCCCCCGACTGACCCCTACAGAACGCCACAGACCCTGGCAGAGCACTACAGAGCCTGTGAGCACTGCAGAGCCCTGCAGACCCCACAGACCCCTGCAGACCTCTGCAGACCCCTACAGACCTTACAGACCCCTGCAGACCTCTGCAGACCCCTACAGACCTTACAGACCCCTGCAGACCCCTGCACAGCCCGGCAGACCCCTGCAGACCCCTGCACAGCCCGGCAGACCCCTCTAGACCCCTGCACAGCCCGGCAGACCCCTGCAGACCCCTCTAGACCCCTGCACAGCCCGGCAGACCCCTGCAGACCCCTCTAGACCCCTGCACAGCCCGGCAGACCCCTGCAGACCTCTGCACAGCCCGGCAGACCCCTGCAGACCCCTGCAGACCTCTGCACAGCCCGGCAGACCCCTGCAGACCCCTCTAGACCCCTGCACAGCCCGGCAGACCCCTGCAGACATTCTGAGAGGGTCTGTAGGGGTCTGCAGCTCTCTGCAGGGGTCCATAGGGATCTGTGGGGGTCTGGAAGTTTCTGTAGGGGTCTGCAGAAGTCTGCAGGGGTCTGTGGGGGTCTGGAAGTTTCTGTAGGGGTCTGTAGAGGTCTGCAGGGGTCTGTGGGGGTCTGTAGTGGTCTGCAGGGGTCTTCAGGGGTCTGGAAGTTTCTGTAGGGGTCTGTAGAGGTCTGCAGGGGTCTGTGGGGTCTGTGGGGGTCTGCAGGGGTCTGCAGGGGTCTGGAAGTTTCTGTAGGGGTCTGTAGAGGTCTGCAGGGGTCTGTAGGGGTCTGTAGAATTCTGTAGGGCTCTGTAGGGGCTTGCAGGGCTCTGTAGGGGCTTGCAGGGATCTGTAGGGGCTTGCAGGGCTCTGTAGGGGCTTGCAGGGCTCTGTAGGGGCTTGCAGGGGTCTGTAGGGCTCTGTAGGGGTCTGTAGAATTCTGTAGGGCTCTGCAGGGGTCTGCAGGGGTCTGCAGGGCTCTGCAGGGGTCTGTAGAATTCTGTAGGGCTCTGTAGGGGTCTGTAGGGTTCTTCAAGAGTCCACAGGGGCATGCAATGATCTGTAGGGGTCTGTAGGGGTCTGCTGGCTTCCTTATGGCTCCCTAGGGGTCTGTAGGTGGGGACCCTAGCTGGGGTCTGTAGGGGTCCCTAGGGTTCTGTCTGAGTCTTCCAAGGTGTTCAGGGGTCTGTAGGTGTCTGCAGGCTTTCACCCCTGTGAACTGTGCTGAGCATCCCTTCAGCCATGCCCCCTGCCCCACCGAGGCATCCAGCTCTGCACTGTGCCCTGCTGCCCAGCTTGGCATCCCTGCAGCTGTGCCATCCTGCTCCATGCCAGGCACCTCCGTGCCCGTGCCCCCCTGCCCTGTGCCATCTATCCCACCCTCATCCCCCCTGCCAGACACCCTCCCACCCCAGCCAGGTCGCACCAGCCGGGGCCGGCTGCGGGCACCGGGGGCTTTCTCGTTCCACCCCAGCCCAAGCCCGGAGGGGCGGTCCCGAGGGCGGTCCCGGTAGGTGCGGGCGGGGAGGGCAGTCTTGGGGGCCGTCCCCGGGAGCAGGCTCCGAGGGCGGTGCCGGTGAGCGCGGATGGGAGGCGCTCCCGGGGCGGTGCCGGTAAGTGCGGACGGGAGGCGGTGCCGGTACGTGCGGGACGAGGGAGGTCCCGGGGGCGGTGCCGGTAAGGGCGCTACGGGAGGGGGGGGCGGTGCCGGTGGGGCGGTCCCGAGGCGGCCCCAGGGGCTGTGCCGGGGCGGTGCCGGGGCGGTGCCGGTAGGGTGGACGGGAGGCGGCGATGGGGTGGTCCCAGGGGCGGTGCCGGGGCGGTGCCGGTGGGGCGGGCGGGAGGCGGTGCCGGGGAGGTGCCGGTGGGGCGGGGCCGGTGGGGCGGGCGGGAGGCGGTGCCGGGGCGGTGCCGATGGGGTGGGGCCGGTGGGGCGGGCGGGAGGCGGTGCCGGGGCGGTGCCGGTGGGGCGGGCGGGGGGCGGGGCCGGGGCGGGGCCGGTAGGTGCGGAGCGCGGCGGGGGCGGTCCGGGAGCGGCGCTGCCATGGCGCTGAACCTGAGCAAGAACGGCCGAGCGCTGCAGGAGGCCTACGGGAGGGTCGTGGCGGCCGGAAGCCCCACGGACTGGTGAGGCGCTGGGGGGCACTGGGAGCGACTGGGAAGGGGCTCGGGGAGGGGCACAGGAGGGAAACGTGGGCCGGGGGTGTAGGATGTGGTGGGGCAGGGGTGGAAGGGGTTCGGAGGGTTGAGGAAGGGGAGGTTCGAGGGGTGTTGGAGGATCGAGGGGGTAGGGGGCTTGGGGGGGATGGGGAGATGTGAGGGATGCTGGGGGGAGGGTATGAGGATGGTGGGGACGCGGATATGAGGATGGTGGGGAGGGGGATTGGGGGTGGTAAGGAGGGGGTTGGGGGTGTTTGGGGAGGGCTGCGGGTTACGCACGGAGGATCGGGAAGGGTCTGGGGGATCGGAGTGGGGGGAGGTGGGGACGGGGGGGGGAAGCGAAGCGAGGCCGGGTGGGGGTGTCTGCAGGGTGGGTGAGGGAAGATTCGGGGCTGGGCCAGGGCCTGGCGTGGGCTGTGGGGGGCGGGGGTGGATTAGTCAGAGGATGTGGGGGGTGGAGGCGGTCGGGGGTGCGGGGGGGGCTGGGGTGGGGGCTGTGGGGTGGAAAGGGAGGATCGGGAAGTGCCTGGGCTGTGGGGCAGCAGGAGTGGGGAGGGGACCTCCGTGCATGGGGGGGTGGCCCAGCGGGGGGGTGCTGTGGGGGGTTTGGGCGGCGCTGTGCTCCTTTGAGCGCACATTGCCCCCCCCCGGGCTGGACAAACCCCTGCTCCCCTGCCTCAGGGCTCTCTTCACCTACGAAGGCAACAGCAATGACCTGCGTGTGGCTGGCTCCGGAGGTGAGGGGGGAGACGCCCCCGGGGGGGCTGCAGGGCTCCGCACGTGGGACCGGGGTGGCTTTTGTCGCTCGGAGCTTCTGGGGGCATCCCGGCGGTGCGGGAGGAAGTGTCTGCCTTGCCCTGCCGCCGTGGCTGGGGGGGGGAGGGGTTTGCTGGCGGTGAGGGAAGGAAGGACCTGGGAGTGCTTCAGAGTCCAGCTTGGGCCTCCTGGAACTGCTTTTGTACGGCAAGGGAGTGCCCAGCTGGGCAAGGAGGGCAGCAGCAGCCTGGCCGGGAGCAGCAGTGCCGTGGGCAGCAGGAGCAGGGCAGGGACTGTGCCCCTGGGCTGGGCACTGGGGAGGCCACAGAGGAGGCTGAGGGAGAGCTCACTGCTCTCTACAGCTCCTGAGAGGAGGCTGGAGCCAGGTGGGGGTTGGGCTCTGCTCCCTAGGAACAAGTGATGGGAGGAGAGGCAATGGCCTCAGGCTGCCCCAGGGGAGGCTCAGGTTGGCCATGAGGAACAATTTCCTCCTGGGAAGGTTTGTCCAGGCCTGGCCCAGGCTGCCCAGGGCAGTGGTGCAGTGCCCTGGAGGGGCTGCAGAGCCCTGGAGCTGTGGTGCTGAGGCCATGGATGGTGGTGCCCTGGCAGTGCTGGGGTCAGGCTTGGACTGGGTGCTCTGAAAGGTCTCTTTCAAACAGAACCATTCCATGATCCCAGGATTGGTTCTTTGGTTCTCACTCAGCTGCACAAACTCTCCTGGCTGCAGAGCCCCAGCTGGCACCAATCCTGTCCTGTCTGGTTTCTCCACTCTGGAGATTTGCATCCCCAGCTCTCAGCCAGGCTCCCTCACCCTTCCCCATTAGTTTCTCCTGGTTGGGTGAGGTGGTGCTGGGCAGCTCCACAGGCACTGGTGGGGCCCAGGCCGAGGGTGCTTTGGTTCCTGGATGGTTTTGCATCGAGGATGGGGGCTGTGGGGGCTCTGTGCTGCAGATCAGCATGGGGCTGGTGAGGCTCTGGGATGTGCATGTGCTGATGGTGGTGTGGAAGAGGGCTGTGAGCTTAGGTCTTGCTGCTCAGTGAGGTTGTGAGTTAAGTGTCCCAGGTGCTGCTGCTCCTGGACCTGGCTGGACTCAGCACAGCTCTGCCCCTCCAGCACATCCCTTTGTGTCCTCTCACCCAGAGCAGCTCCTGGGCAAGCTCAGGAGGCCTGGGTTGGATGAGTTGCATCGAGAACTGAAGGACAGAGCTCCTTAGAGGCTTGTGAGCAGCAGCACAGAGTCTGGCTGGAGGCCTGGTGGTGTTCCCCTGGGGTCGGCACTGGGTCCAGTCTTGGTTGAGGTCTTCATCAGCAATGTGGATGAGGCACAGGGCAGACCCTGAGCCAGTTTGCTGCTGGCACCAGCCTGGGAGCTGTGCCTGACAGCCCCAGGCTGTGCTGGGGCCCAGGGAGCCCAGGCCAGGCTGCAGAGCTGGGACAGAGGAACCTCAGGAGGGTCAAGCAGGGCAAGGGCAGGGTCCTGCCCCTGGGGAGCAAAAACCTCCTGCAGCAGCACAGCTGAGGGGGAACCTGCTAGGAAGCAGCTCCAGGAGAAGGAGCTGGGAGGGCTGGGGGACAAGAAGGTGCCCAGGAGCCAGCAGTGTGCCCTGGGGGCCAAGAAGGCCTCAGTGGTGTCCTGGGGGGCATGGAGGAGAGTGTGGGCAGCAGGGCAAGGGAGGCTCTGCTGCCCTCTGCCCTGCCCTGGGGAGCCCACAGCTGCACTCCTGGCTCCAGCTCTGGGCTCCCCAGTTGCAGAGCCTGGGAAGTGCTGGGGAGAGTCCAGGGCAGGCTGGGAAGCTGCTGAGGGGCCTGGAGCAGCTCTGGCAGCAGCAAAGGCTGAGAGCCCTGGGGCTGAGAGCCTGCAGAAGAGCAGCCCCAGAGGGCAGCTGAGCAATGCTCAGCAAGAGCTGAAGGAGCTGTGGGGGGCAGGAGGCTGGGGCCAGGCTCTGCTGAGTGGTGCCCAGGGCCAGGCCAAGGGGCAAGGGGCACAGATTGGCAGCCAGGAGATGCCAGCTGGAGAGGAGGAGAAAGTAGTTTGGTGTGAGGGTGCTGGAGGCCTGGAGCAGGCTGCCCAGAGAGGTTGTGGAGTCTCCTCTGGAGAGCTTCCAACCCCCCCTGGGCACTGTGCCCCTGGGCAAGCTGCTGTGGGAGCCCTGCTGGAGCAGGGCTTGGGCTGGGGGAGCTCCAGAGGTCACTTCCCACCCCCTGCCGTAGGATTTGTTCCATGGCGAGGGCAAACCCTCAGCCCCTCCCCGGCTAGCATCTTCCGGCCGGGATTCGGTTCCTGGCAGCTCCGGAAAGCTCCGCGGCAGGCACAGAGCTGCGGAGAGGGAACCCAGCCCGGGGGAGACCGGCAGGGGGGAGCTGCAGCAGCTGCGGGGTGGCAGCGGCAGCTCCAGGGCAAGCTGCAGCGGCTCCGGGGGAAGCTGCACCTCGGGGGGAGCTGCAGGGGCTCCGGGGGAAGCTGCACCTCGGGGGGAGCTGCACCTCGGGGGGAGCTGCACCTCGGGGGGAGCTGCAGGGGCTCCGGGGGAAGCTGCAGCAGCTCGGGGGCAAGCTGCAGGGCCTCCGGGGGAGCTGCAGGGGCTCCGGGGGAAGCTGCAGCACCTCGGGGGGAGCTGCACCTCGGGGGGAAGCTGCAGCAGCTCGGGGGGAAGCTGCACCTCGGGGGCAAGCTGCAGGGGCTGGGATGGAGTCAGGGAGGATGCTGTAGGAGCTGGGCCGGGGGAAAGCTGCAGCCGCCCCATGAGAAGCTGCAGCCAGCCGGGGGGGAAGCTGCAGCAGGCTGGGGGGAAGCTGCAGCAGGCTGGGGGGAAGCTGCAGCAGGCTGGGGGGAAGCTGCAGCAGGCTGGGGGGAAGCTGCAGCAGGCTGGGGGGAAGCTGCAGGTCGTGGTTCCAGGGCTCAGACCAAAGCCCAGAGGAGGGCCCTGGCCTGGGGAGGTCTTTCAGAGCTGCCAGCTGCCAGCTTGTTGCATTTTCCCTCCTTCTCTGGGAGGTTTTGGCAGCCAGGCTGTGGCTGGTGGGGTGTCAGGGCAGGGACAACGTGTGGCAGGGTCACCCTGGGCCCCTCTGCTGAGGTTGTGTCCCACCATGTGCCAGGGGTTAGCTCTGCTCCTCTCTGTAAGGGGAGATCTCATTGCTCCCCTCAGCTACCTGAGAGGAGGTTGTGGGAGGTGGGGGCTGGGCTGGTGAGCCAGGGAGCAAGAGACGGGGCAAGAGGAAGTGGTCTCAAGTTGCACCGAGGGAGGTTCAGGTTGGGTACCAGGAAGAATTGCTTCCCTCAGAAGGGTTCTCAGAACAAGTCCCCAGAAGGACTTGGAGGGCTGGAGCAGGGCCAGGGAAGGGCAACAGAGCTGGGGAAGGGTCTGGAGAGCAGGGCTGGGGAGGAGCAGCTGAGGCAGCTGGGGGGGTTGAGGCTGGAGCAGAGGAGGCTGAGGGAGAGCTCATTGCTCTCTGCAGCTCCTGAGAGGAGGCTGGAGCCAGGTGGGGGTTGGGCTCTGCTCCCTAGGAACAAGTGATGGGAGGAGAGGCAATGGCCTCAGGGTGCCCCAGGGGAGGCTCAGGTTGGCTATGAGGAACAATTTCCTCCTGGGAAGGTTTGCCCAGGCCTGGCCCAGGCTGCCCAGGGCAGTGGTGCAGTCCCCAGCCCCGGAGGGGTTCCAGAGCCCTGGAGCTGTGGTGCTGAGGGCCATGGGGGGGTGGTGCTTTGAGCAGGTACTGGGAGGTCTGGGATCAACAGGAGGCATCTGGAATGCTCTTGGTGTGGGAGCACTCTGGCTGATGAGCAGCCAGCAGGCTGCAGGCTCTCCCACCACAGCTGCCTGCTCTGCTCAGCTCACCTCCTCTCTTCTCTCCTGGGGCAGATGGTGGCCTGGAGGAGATGGTGGAGGAGCTCAACAGTGGGAAGGTGATGTATGCCTTCTGCAGGGTGAAGGACCCCAACTCTGGCCTGCCCAAATATGTCCTCATCAACTGGGTGAGTGTGAACAGGCCCTGGCCCTGGCCCTGCAGGGACCTGCTGGGCTGGAGCCTCCCTCCAGCTCCCCCCTGGCTCGTGGCTGCCTCACCTGCAGCAGCTGGCACCTGGAGTCCTCTCCCCCCAGCTGCAATCCTGAGGGTGTTCCCTGGGCTCCCAAGCTCTTCACCAGCTTGCCCTCCTTCCATGGAGAGCCTGCCCCAGCGTGGCTCCACTGCAAGCTGGTCCTGCAGGGTGCTCCTGCCAGCAGACCTGCTCCAGTGGGGGTTCCTCTCTGCATGGGGCTGCAGGTCAGACAGGAGCCTGCCCCAGCACAGCTGCCCACAGCCTCCTTAGCCTGCTCCACTGGGGGTCTTCCAGGGGCTGCAGGTGGAATCTGCTCTACTGTTCATGGTCCTCACCATGGGGCTGCAGAGAAATCTCTGCTCCAGCACCTGGAGCACCTCCCCCTGCTGCTGCACTGACCTTGGAGTCTGCAGGGTTGGCTCTGTCCCATGTTCTCCCTCTTCCCCCCAGCTGTGGCCTCCAGCCTTGGCCAGGGGTGGGGTCCTGGAATGGGTCTTGCTGGACCTGCCTGGCTCAAAGCTGACCATGTTCAGCCCCTGCTCCACCAGGGAAGGTGCCAGCACTGGATGCTGTGTCCATCCTGGGAGTCCTTTGGCAACCACTGCATAGCCCCAAGACCTCTGGGGACACCTCCTTGGCATAGGCTTCACCTGGGCTCCAGGACAGCTCAGGGCTCTACAAGGGCCTGAGAGGAGGCTGGAGCCAGGTGGGGGCTGGGCTCTGCTCCCAAGGAACAAGGACAGCAGGAGAGGAAATGGCTTCAAGGAGCCCCAGGGGAGGCTCAGGTTGGCCATGAGGAGCAATTTCTTCCTGGGAAGGGTTGCCCAGGCCTGGCCCAGGCTGCCCAGGGCAGGGGTGCAGTCCCCTGGAGGGGTTCCAGAGATGATTGGGGGAGGAGCTCAGCCCCATGGGAGCTGTGTGCAGGGAGATGTTGGCTCCTGGTTGGACTCCAAGGGCTTGGAGGTCTTTTCCAACCAGGTGATTCTGTGCTTCTGTACCAGAAGGTGACCAACACCAACCCAGCCCCCCCTGGGGAGGGCTTTGCCATGGCCTCCACAGATGCTCTGCAGACTCAGGCTGAGGAGCTGCTGCTGGAAACCCACCCTGGGCTGGGGCTCTCCTCTGGGGACCTTCCAAACCAGTTGTGCTCCTGGGCAGCCTGCTCTGGCTGTCCCTGCTGGAGCAAGGGGGTTGGGCTGGATGACCTCCAGAGGTCTCTTCTGACCCAGCCATGCTGAGGGTCCACAGAATCCACCCTTGGCCTCTTGTCACACCCTGCATGCTGGGGGTGATGCTCCCTGATCCTCTCCACCCTGGGCCTGGCACCTCCATGCCCTGCTGCCAGGATGCCATTCCTTAGAGCCTGGTGGCAGCCCCCCCCAGGGGCTGCTGTGGAGGAGCCAGCCCCAGCCTCAGCTCTTCCAAGCACAGAATCACAGAGTGGCAGAAGGCCACAGAAGGGCTGCAGGAGAGGCTCCAGAGGAGGCCACCAGGATGCCCTGAGGCTGGAGAACCTCTCCTGTGGGGAGCTGAGAGATCCTCTCCTCCAACCTGCCCCCATGCCCAGGGACACCACTCAGCTGGACTCAGCTGCTCAGAGCCTCTTCCAGCCTGGCCTTGAGCACCTGCAGGGAGGAGGCAGCCACAGCCTCCCTGGGCAGCCTGGGCCACAGCTTCACTGCCCTGGGACTGAAGAGCTTCTTCCCAAGCTCCTGGCTGACCTCCAGGGTCACAGCATCAGAGGCACAGAGTCCCAGGCTCAGAATCCCAGCACCAACCAGGCTGGCAGAGACCTCTGGGCTCCCCAAGTCCCAGCTCTGCCCCCTCCCCCCCCATCAATCAGCTGAACCATGGCACCCAGGGCCTCCTCCAGACCCTTCTGAAGCCCCTCCAGGGATGGGGACTCCACCACCTCCCCGGGCAGCACATTCCAGTGGCCAGTCTGTGCCTGGGAAGAATTTCTTCCTCCCATCAGCCTGAGCCTCCCCTGGGGCAGCCTGAGGCTGTGCCCTGTGGCCCTGGGCTGGTGCTGAGGGAGGTCTCTCAGCTGCTGCCTCTCTGCAGACAGGGGAAGGAGTCAACGACGTCCGGAAAGGAGCCTGCGCCAACCACGTCAGCACCGTGGCCAACTTCCTGAAGGTCTGAGCCTTTGGCAGGGGTCCTGCTTGGCTTGTGGGGGGCTTCAGGCTAGGCCATGGCCACAGGGAGCTGTGCCCTGCTCTTTGGGGTGGCACAGAGATGGCTGCAGGGCGGGCTCGGGGCCAGCTGCAGGAGAGCTCGGGGCCATGCCTCGGGGATGGAGGAACCTCCTGCAGGCCAGGGTAGGGCTGGAGACTGGGGAGGAGCTGGCATCAGCCTCTTCTCCCCTGCTGGTGGGGACCTCTCAGAGCAGCTGTGGTGGCTTCTGGAGCCTCCTCTCACCCCTGTGCTGTGACCCCTGCCCAGGGGGCTCATGTCACCATCAATGCCCGCACCGAGGAGGACGTGGAGCCTGAGCTCATCATGGAGAAGGTTGCCAAGGCCTCTGGGGCCAACTACAACTTCCACAAGGAGAGCAGCAAGTTCCAGGACTCAGGTCCTCAAGCTCCTGTGGTGAGTTGGCTCCTGGGGTGGCTCTGTGGGCACTCTGTGCTTGCAGGCAGGAGAAGGGGCTGGGGCCACCCTCAGTGACCCTGTGGTGGGTGTCGGGGTCCCTGTGCTCTGCTGTGGCAGCACCAGGGCTGGTTCCTCTCTCTCTGGCTTGTTATGGAGTGGGTCAGGGCAAGGAGATGAGGTGGTGGCAGAGCCACAGGGGGAGGTGGGGACAAGGAGTGATGGCTTGGGACTCCAAGAGGGAGAGAAGGAAGAGATGTTTGGCACTGAGGGTGCTGAGAGCCTGGCCCGAGCAGCTCAGAGCTGGGAGCTGCCCCAAGCCTGGCACCAGCCCAGGGCAGGTTGGTTTGGGCTCTGAGCAGCCTGCTCTGCCTGGGGATGTTCCTGTTCAGTGCAGAGGGCTGGGCTGGATGAGCTTGGAAGGTTCCTTCCCACTGAAACCATTCCATGGTTCCATGATTGCAGCCCCAACTGCTCTGGCAGCAGGGCTGATGTCCACAGCTCTGCTCAGGTGCCTGAAGGCACAGAGAGGCTGTGGGGCTGCTCCCAGGCTGTGGAGCAGCTGTGGGGCAGGGGACAAGCAGAACTTTGTCCCTCTTGCAAAGGAGACCTGAGGCTTTCCCTCCCCCCAGTGCTGTGAAGTGTTGAGGCCTCAGCAGCTTCCCTCCAGCTGAAGCCTTCTGGAGGTTTTTGAGCACCCCAGCCAGGAGCTTGCTCAGCTGCCACAGGAGCAGCTCAGCTTCAGGTGATCTGCAGCCCTGCTGTAGAGCTGAGCTGAGCCCTCAGTGTCCCCCAGCCCTGCTTTGCTGTGGCAGGGCCACCTTCCCATGGCTTCTGGTCACCTTGCTGGCTGCCCCAGGCTGGGCTTTGCAGATGACTTCATTTTTAACTTGAGGCAAGGGGAGGAGCAGGCTGGGAGCCTCCACTGCTGGCAGCTCAGGCACTGATGGGCTTCAGCCAACCCTTCCTGAAAGCCTGGGGTGAAGCATCAGGTTCCAGTCCCAGGGCTCTGTTGGCCCTTCCAGCCCTGGCTGCTGGGCTGTGAGACTGGAGAAAGGCAAAGAGGGTCTGACCAGGACCTGTGGCTGCTCCATGAGGGTCACCTTCTGCCTTCCCCCCAGGGCACTGTGTACCAGAAGACAAATGCAATGTGTGAGATCAAGAGAGTCAACAAAGACAACTTCTGGGCCAAGGCTGAGGTGAGGGAGGCAGGAGAGCAGCCTCTGCTGCAGCTGCATCAGTGGGTTGGGAGGTGGGATGGAGGTGTGGAGTTCCCTGGGGCAGCTCTGGAGCCCTCAGCACAGACAGGGATCTGAGCAGGGCCAGAGGAGGCCACAGCAGTGCTGGCAGGGCTGGAGGCCCTCTGCTGAGGCCAGGCTGAGAGGGTTGGGGTTGTGCAGCCTGGAGAAGGCTCCAGGAGACCTCCTGGTGGCCTTGCAGTGCCTCAGGGGCTGAGCAGGAAGCTGGGGACAGAGTTTAGAGCAGGGCCTGATGGGACAGGCCAAGGGGGGATGGTTTGGGCTCCAAGAGGCAGATCCAGAGTGGAGAGAAATGTTTGGCACTGAGGGTGGGGAGAGCCTGGCCCAGGCTGCCCAGAGAGCTGGGAGCTGCCCCAAGCCTGGCACCAGCCCAGGGCAGGCTGTCTGGGGCTGTGAGCAGCCTGCTCTGGCTGGGGATGTCCCTGCTGGCTGCAGGGGGGTCTAGGTGAGCTTGGAAGGTCCCTTCCCACCCAAGCCAGTCTGGGGCTCCATGATTCTCTGCTTTCTCTCCCTCTGCAGCTCCCCTCTCCACGTGGAGCTCTCCTGGAGTCCTCCTTGGGGTGCAGAGGGAGGAGGACAAAGGTCTGGAAGAGCTTCTGAGCTCACTCAGACTTGGCAGCAGGCTGGGCCCAGGGGGAGAGGCTGGGTGGCAAACTGCACCTGGGTGAGGAGGGGCTGGGGCTGGGGGCTTTGCCTTTCTGAAGGCATCTCCTGGAGGCTGAGGAGCAGGAGGAGGATGCTCTGTGCTCGCTGCCTGCTCCCCGGCTGGCTTCCAGCTTAGCCGCCGGGGGGAAGCCTGCGGCTGCAGGGAGCCCTCCGTGCTCGGGCAGGGGAGGTGGCAAAGCTGCTGGGGTGGCAGAGAGCTGGCTGTGGGGTGGGTCCCAGAGGACTGAAGGCAGGGCTTGTGCCACCTGTGCCCCCAGAAGGATGAGGAGAACAGGAGGCTGGAGGAGAAGCGGCGAGCGGAGGAGGAGCGGCAGCGGCTGGAGCGCGAGCGGCGCGAGAGGGAGCTGCAGGAGGCAGCCAGGAGGGAGCAGAGCTACAAGGCCAGATCCAGCCAGATTGAGGCCCAGAAGTGAGTCTTGGGGCTGGACAGGGTGGGCACAGTGCCCAGAGCCCTCTCCAGGATCTGCTGGGGCTGTGTCCCCTTGTCCCAGCAGCGCAGTGCGGTCCCTGCTGCTGCCAGCGCTGCAGTGCCGGAGACCTCCCTTAAGGCAGCAGCTGAGGACTCATCCTGCACCAGGGCAGGCTCAGCCTGGCCACCACCACACCTTGAGGCCCTTGGACCTGTTGGTCTCACTCCCCTGCTTGCCCCCATGCCACCTGAGGTGTGGCTGAGCCACATTCACCCTCATGGAGGTGGAGGTTTGGCTGGGCTGGCCCAGGGGCTCCTCCAGCTGGGCTGCCCCCAGCCAGACCCCTTGATGGGGACAGCATCTTCTCCTTGGCCACTTGTGCAGCACCTTCCATGGCTCTCCCTGCCCCCCAGGACCAAGCAACCCCTTGCAGAATGCTTCTGTGATGTGTCCCTGAGAGCTGTGACCACCATGAGGCTCCCACAGATTCCAGTTGGGGGGTGCCAGAGGGCCAGGCTGGCTGGGGGGGCTGGGAGCCCTGCAAGGGCAGCTGCTGTGTGCAGGGCCCAGCACTCTGCTGCTCTTTCCTCCCCCAGGGGTGGTGTGGGGCTGCAGAGGACATCACCTCCCTGTCTGGAGCTGGGCTGGAGGGGTCAGCCCTGCCCCCCCTGTGCTGGGTGCTCTTCTCTGTGACCCTGGGGGAAGGCAGGTCCCTGCTTTGCTCCCACCACTTGGAGCAGCTCCTGCCCCACTCTCCTCCTGTGGTTCCTCAGCTGGCTGCCAATGTCAGGGCCCCCCAGGGTGAGGTCCTAGCCCACCCCCCCTGCCCTGCCTGCTGGGGAAGCTCAGGCTGTGATCTGTCCCTGCAGGAGACTGCAGCAGCAGCAGGAGGCAGAGAGCAGGGAGAAGGAGCAGCAGCAGTGGGTGAGCTCTGGGGCTGTCCCTGGGGCTTGGTGACTTCAGGCCTGCCCCAGGGGGGTCAAGGTGTCCTGGGGCAGAGCATGCTGTGGCCTGGGGTAGCAGGGGGGTGGAGGAGCTCCTGGGCAGCCCTGGGCAGGGGAGGCTGAGCCTCCAGGCCCCTGGGGCCATCACTGGCTTCTCTGGGTGGGCTTCCACTGCCTGGGATCTCACTTGGTGGCCCTTGATGGTCACACTGGTGGCCACCTCCCTGTGGCCAGCCCAGCCACAGCCCTGGGGGCAAGCAGAGGTCAGAACTCCATGGGGACACTGGTGGCCAAATCCTTGTCCTCAGCCCAGCAAAGCTCCAGCCTCTCCCTCCCACGTCCTGGGGGTTTCCTCCCCATCCACCCTCCATCACCAGCTCCAGCCCTGGGGGGTGGGTGGGCCTGGAGGGGTGGAAGAGAGATGGTGGGGACTGGATGAGGGCTGGATGAGGGCTGGGGGGGACTGGATGAGGGATGGATGGGGCTGGATGAGGGCTGGAGAGGGCTGGATGGGGCTGGAGGGGTGGATGAGGGGTGGAGAGGGCTGGATGAGGGATCAGGGGGGGTTGGATGGGAGTGGATGGAGTTGGATGAGTGGGAAGGGGGATGGAAGAGGCAGGATGAGGGGGGCTGGGTGCCTGCTGGGGCTGGGGGGGGCTGGCTGGGTGCCTGGGGGGGCTGGGGGGGTGGCTGGGTGCCTGGGGGGGCTGCAGCAGCTCTCTCTGGGGCTGCAGAGGGAGCAAGCCGAGGAGCAGGAGGCCGGGCAGAGGAAGGGCTTCAAGAGGAGCAAGTCGGTGGAGAAGGCTCAGGTAGGCTGCAGGGGTGTGCTGGGGGTGGCTGTGTGGCTCAGCTGCCCCTGCCCCGAGGCTGCCCTGAGGCTGCCCTGAGGCTGCCCTGAGGCTGCCCCGAGGCTGCCCCGAGGCTGCCCTGCCCTGAGGCTGCCCTGAGGCTGCCCTGAGGCTGCCCTGGGCCTGCCCTGAGGCTGCCCCGAGGCTGCCCCGAGGCTGCCCTGTGGCTGCCCTGGGCCTGCCCCGAGGCTGCCCTGAGGCTGCCCCGAGGCTGCCCTGTGGCTGCCCTGAGGCTGCCCTGTGGCTGCCCCGAGGCTGCCCGGCCCCAGCCCGGCTGTGTGCCCGCAGGAGGCCGCGGCGCTGATCGCGCAGAGGGCAGTGAACCCCAGGGACATCTTCCAGCAGAGGGAGAGGACGGCACCGGCCCAGGGGGTGCCAGCGGCACAGCCAGGTGGGTGCCAGGCCCGAGCCCTTCTCCCACAGCTGCCCCCAGGCAGGCTTGGGCAGGGGGGGATGGGTGAGGTGCTGGGCTCGGGGCGCAGGAGGTTGTGGGCACAGATCAGAGGTGAGGGCTTGGAGGGGACCCCTGGGGATCATCCAGCCCAGCCCCTGCCAGAGCAGCAGCACAGAGCCCAGCACAGGGCACACAGAGCACATCCAGGCAGGGCTGGGAAGGCTCCAGGGAAGGAGACTCCACAGCCTCCCTGGGCAGCCTGCTCCAGGCCTCTGGGAGCCTCCCAGGGCAGAAGTCCCTCCTCATGGGGACATGGAGCCTCCTGGGCTGCACTTTCCATCCCTTGCCCCTTGGCCTGTCCCAGGGCACAGTGAGCAGAGCCTGGCCCTGTCCCCAGCCCTCAGGTACTGATAGACATTGCTCAGACCCCTCTCAGCCTTCTCCTCTCCACACTCAGCACCCCCAGGGCTCTCAGCCTCTTCTCCCCAGGCAGTGCTGCAGTCCCTTCAGCAGCCTTGCAGCCCTCCCTTGGCCTCTCTGCAGCAGCTCCCTGTCCCTCCTCAGCTGGGGAGCCCAGAGCTGGATGCAATGTTCCAGGTGTGGCCTCAGCAGGGCAGAGCAGAGGGGGAAGAGAACCTCCCTGGCCCTGCTGGCCACACTCCTCTGAATGCCCCCAGGACCCCCTCGGCCTTCTTGGCCCCCAGGGCTCATTGCTGTGCCCTGCAGCCCTTGCTGCCCAGCAGCACTGCCAGCTCCTTCTGCCTGGGGCTGCTCTCCAGCAGATCCCCTCCCAGCTGTGCTGCTGCAGGTTACTCTCCCTGCCCAGCTGCAGGACTCCATTAGGTTCCTCTCTGCCAGCTCTCAGCCTGTCTCTGGTGTTCTCCACTAGTCAGGACTGGGTCCAGCCTAGGTCAAGGTGTTCATCAGTGACCTGGATGAAGGGACAGCAGACCTCAGGTGGTCCTGAACTGTTCCTTCAGGAGGTCAGACACCCAGGGAGCCCTGGGGAGGCTGCAGAGCTGGGGCAGAGGAACCTCAGGTGGCTGAAGCAGGGCAAGGGCAGGGTCCTGCCCCTGACAGGGAACCTCCTGCAGCAGCACAGCTGAGGGGGAGCCTGCTGGGAAGCAGCTCCAGGCTCTTGCTGCAGCTTTAGCATCTGAGGAAAGTTCTTCACTTCTGCAGCTCAAAGGTCATTTTCAAGATGAAATTTGACTCTCTTCATGCCAGAAGGGGACCCACAGCCATGGTCTATCCTGGCTGCCCCCCAGTGTTCTTCACTGCTTGAGCCAAGCAGGAGTGAGAGCCTTTGGAGGACACCAACCTGAGCTATCAGATAGAAGCCAGGAAGCTCTGAACACCCAAGCTGACAGCAGCTGCTGGGAGCATGTGGCAGGGCTGGATCAGCAGCTCAGCTCAGCCTCCTGGAGAGGAGCTCAAAGGCATCTGGAGTGAGATTTTGGGTTGTGACAGGGGCAGAAAAGTGCCTTGAGGGGTAGGGACCATGGAAAGGGTTGGGTTGGAAGGGAGCTCAAAGCTCATCCAGCTCCAGCCCCCTGCCATGGGCAGGGACACCTCCCCCCAGCACAAGCTGCTCAAGGCCTCATCCAGCCTGGTCCTGAACACCTCCAGGCAGGAGGCAGCCACAGCCTCCCTGGGCAGCCTGTGCCAGGCTCTCCCCACCCTCCCTGGAGCCTTCTCTTCTCCAGGCTGAACAGCCCCAATGCTCCCAGCCTGCTCTCCAGCCTCTGCTCACCTTGGTGGCCTCCTCTGGAGCCTCTCCAGCAGCTCCAGGTCCTTCCTGTGCTGGGGGCCCAGAGCTGGAGGCAGTGCTGCAGGTGGGGGCTGAGCAGAGCAGAGCAGAGGGGCAGAATCCCCTCCCTGTGCTGCTGCTCTCCCTGCTCTGGCTGCAGCTCAGCACTCAGCTGCCTCTGGGCTGCCAGGGACCAGTGCTGGCTCCTGGGGACTCTGTCACCACCTGACCCCCCCAAGGCCTTCTCCTGCAGGCTGCTCTCAGGCTCTGCTCCCCCAGCTGGGGCTGTGCTGGGGCTTGCCCTGCCCCAGCTGCATTGTTGAGCCTCATGAGGGTGGCTTGGGCCCAGCTCTGCAGCCTGGCCAGCTGCCTCTGGCTGGATCTCTCCCCTCCAGTGGTGCCCACACCACACAGCTTGGTGCCATCTCAGCTGTGCTCAGGGTGCCTCTGGTCCCAGGGCCCAGCCCTGAGGGCCTCCACTCCCCACTGGCTGAACGTTGAGCTGTTGGCCACAGCTCTCTGAGTGCCACCATCCAGCCCTGCCCTGATCCAGGCCTAGGCACCAGGCTGCCTGCTGGGACAGTGCTGAGCACTTTGCCAGTCAGGCTGAGCCACCCCCATGTCCTAGCAGGGGCAGGTTGATTCTGGAGCCTGAGGAATGAATCCCTCAGGGTTTGAAGTCCTGCAGTGGAAGGAGGGAAGCCAAACCCCCCCCAGCACCCAGGGCAGGGGCAGGGCAGGGCAGGGGCAGCCCCTGGCAGGGCTGTGCCTGGCTCCTGCCTCTCCACACCATGCTGAGTTGGAGCTGTCCCAATCCTCCCAGCTGACAGATCCATGGAATGGGTTGGGGTGGAAGGGACCTCAGAGCTCATCCCATGGGCAGGGACCCCTCCCACCAGCCCAGCCTGCTCCAGGCCTCATCCAGCCTGGCCTTCAGCACCTCCAGGGAGGGGGCAGCCACAGCCTCCCTGCTCCTGGTAGCTGTGAGGCCCAGGGGTGCTGCAGAAGCCCCTGCAGAGCTCCCAGGGAGCAGGGCCTGGCCCCCCCAGCTTCTCCCCCAGGCTTCTGCTCTGGTGCTTGGGCTGCTCCCAGTTGCCAAACTGGTTCTGCCAGCCAGGATGGGAGCTGGGAGGATCAGCCAGCAGTGGGCACAAAGCACCAAGCAGCTGCCCCCAGTGACTCCCCCTGGGGCCTGGGGCTGTCCTGGCCCAGCCCCAGCTCCTCAGGACCTTTTCCTTCCTTCTCCAGGGAAGCTCCGCAGCCCCTTCCTGCAGCGGGAGCCGACCCCCCTGGCTCCTGGCCCTGCTCTCTCTCCAGCCCAGGATGCTGCTCCAGCTTCCCTCACCCCCTCCTCTGCCTGGGGCACACCTCCAGCCTCACCAGGGTCTGCTGCAGGTGGGTTGGCTCCTCACTGAAGCGGCTCAGCCTCAGCCCTCCCAGGGGCAGCCCCAGCTTGGGCACTGCCTGAGCTCTGCTTCCTTTCCCCACGGCTTGGGAGGAGCTTCAGGGCCAGAGACCTGCAGGGATGGCCTCCAGCTGGAGGGGACAGGCAGGGCTGAGCCTGGGCATGGGCCACAGCAGTGCTCCAGAGGCTGGAAGCCCTCTGCTGAGGCCAGGCTGAGAGGGTTGGGGTTGTGCAGCCTGGAGAAGGCTCCAGGAGACCTCCTGGTGGCCTTGCAGTGCCTCAAGGGCTGAGCAGGAAGCTGGGGACAGAGTTTAGAGCAGGGCCTGCTGGGACAGGCCAAGGGGGGATGGTTTGGGCTCCAAGAGGCAGATCCAGAGTGGAGAGAAATGTTTGGCACTGAGGGTGGGGAGAGCCTGGCCCAGGCTGCCCAGAGAGCTGGGAGCTGCCCCAAGCCTGGCACCAGCCCAGGGCAGGCTGTCTGGGGCTGTGAGCAGCCTGCTCTGGCTGGGGATGTCCTTGGAAGGTCCCTTCCAACCCAAACCCAGTCCTCTTCAGCCACAGCAGGAGGTTCAGTGCCCAAAGGCTGAGAACATCTGGGTGAAGTTCAGCTCCATGCACCCCCAGAGCTCCTTTCCAGCTCTCTTGCTCCACACTCAGAACTCCCCAAAGCACCTTGAGACCCAAAAGCAGCTCCCTGTCCACAGGCAGCTCCAGCAGGCAGAGAGGGCACCTGGGGAGGCCCAGAGGGGCTGCCCAAAGGAGTCAGGATGGACCTGGGAAGCCTTTTGGCTTCAGCCAGAAGCAGAGCTCCTTTGGTGACTCAAACCCTGCAGCTGTGGCAGAGCTTCTCCATCCACCCCAGTGAGCAGGGCCAGGGGCAGGTGGAGGCCAGGAGTGAGGAGGAGCCAGGGTGGCCAAGCTCTGGTGGTCCCCCAGGCCTCAGTCACCACTAGATGCTGCTCTTGGCCAGGCTCTGCTCCACCAGGCTTGGTGCTCACCAGGAGCAGCTTGGCCAGGGCTCATCTGGAGGAGACTTCCTTCCCCCAGCAGAGCCTCCTGTGCCTCTCTGTCCCCTTCCTGTGCTCCACACCCCCTGAGCAGGGCAGGAGTCCAGCTGGAGTTTGGTGGCACTGCAAGGCTGGAGGGGTGGCAGGGAGCAGGGAGGGGTGGCAGGGAGGGATGACAGGAGCTGTGTGCTGCAGGACAAGACTCCAGGTACAATGGCAGTGCCCCTGGTGCCCAGCTGGAGGAGGCCAATCTGTATGAGGAGCCAGCAGACTCTGCAGCCATCTATGAGGAACCTCCCCAGGTGGGTGCTGGGGTGGGGGAGGGCACCCAGCAGTTGGCCATGGTCCTGTTCTGGCAGGAGGTAGCAGCGGTGCTGAGCCCTCAGCACCCTTCCTGCACCCTCCCCCAGCCCAGGGGGGACATGGGGGGAGCCCCACATCTGCTGCTGCTTCTTTCCCACCCAGCAGCAGGAGAGTTGCCCCAGCTCAGCTCCTCTGGCCCCTGGAGTCTGCAGTGCCCAGCAGTGTCCTGGCACAGAGCTGCCCCTGGAGGCACAGAGCTGCCCCTGGAGGCACAGAGCTGCCCCTGGAGGCACAGAGCTGCTCCTGGAGGCACAGAGCTGCCCCTGGAGGCACAGAGCTGCCCCTGGAGGCACAGAGCTGCCCCTGGAGGCACAGAGCTGCCCCTGGAGGCACAGAGCTGCTCCTGGAGGCACAGAGCTGCCCCTGGAGGCACAGAGGGCCTTGGGTTAGCAATGCTGACATCAAACTTTGGTCATCAAAGCCAGCCCTGAGCCCAGCACTGCCCCAGGGCACCACCACCCTGTGGCCCTCAGCACCACATCTGCAGGGCTCTGGGTCAGAGCCAGACAGAGTCTCTCTTGCCCCCAGGGGGACAGCAGGATGGGGCTGGCACTGGTGCCTTGGAACTGGTGGGAGGTTTGACTGAGCAGCAGTCAAAGACATCCCAAAGTGTGCAGCATCCTTTACAGCACACCCAGAGGCCTCCCACTTCCCTTCTCCCCACCTGAGGGTCTGCCCAAACCCCCCAGGGCTCTTTCTTCCCCCCCACTGCTAGGCTGGTCCCAGGCTGCCCAGGTCTGGGGCTGTCCCCCCCCAGCCTCCTCCTGGCATTAGGCCCAGACAGACCTAAGAGCCCTGAGACCCTCCCCCAGTGTTACCTGCTAGGGAGCATCCCATGGGACAGGGAGGAAGGAGAGAGGAAGAGAAGGACTTTGCAGAGGGATTTGTGGGCAGGGAATCCTCTGTTCCCTGTGCCCAGCACAGCCTGGGCCCAGAGGTGTGTGGCAGCAACAGGAGGCAGCCAGCCTGAGCTGCTACAGCCCTGCAGGGCTGGGGACTGCACCACTGCCCTGGGCAGCCTGGGCCAGGCCTGGGCAAACCTTCCCAGGAGGAAATTGTTCCTCATGGCCAACCTGAGCCTCCCCTGGGGCAGCCTGAGGCCATTTCCTCTCCTCCCATCACTTGTTCCTAGGGAGCAGAGCCCAACCCCCACCTGGCTCCAGCCTCCTCTCAGGAGCTGCAGAGAGCAATGAGCTCTCCCTCAGCCTCCTCTGCTCCAGCCTCAACCCCCCCAGCTGCCTCAGCTGCTCCTCCCCAGCCCTGCTCTCCAGACCCTTCCCCAGCTCTGCTGCCCTGCTCTGGGCCTGCTCCAGCCCTCCAAGTCCTTCTGGCAGTCAGAGCCCAACCCTGAGCCCAGGATTCCAGCTGTGGCCTCCCCAGTGCCCAGCCCAGGGGCACAGTCCCTGCCCTGCTCCTGCTGCCCACAGCACTGCTGCTCCAGGCCAGGCTGCTGCTGCCCTCCTTGCCCAGCTGGGCACTCCCTGGCTCCTCTCCAGCTGCTGGCACCCAGCACCCCCAGGGCCTTTCCTGCTGGGCACTTTGCAGCCACTCTGCCCCCAGCCTGGAGCCTACTTGGGGTTGCTGTGACCCAGGGGCAGGATGTGACCCTCCCTGTGCCCGGTGCTGGTGCCTCCAATAAGTCCTTTTCTCCTCCTCTCCTTCCTGCAGGGCCACCTGGATGATGCCTACCCCGTGGGGTACCAGGAGGTGCCAGACCTGGCGGGGAAGGGGCTCTGTGCCCGGGCGCTCTACGACTACCAGGCTGGTGAGAGCCCTGTGCCGGCCTGGCCCGGCAAGCCTGGCCCCGCTGCCAGGGAGGGCAGTGCCAGGCAGCTCGGGGCTGGCCGGGGCTGAGCCGCCCTGCCTGGGGAGGGCAGTGCCAGGCAGCTCGGGGCTGGCCGGGGCTCAGCCACCCTGCCTGGGGAGGGCAGTGCCAGGCAGCTCGGGGCTGGCCGGGGCTGAGCCGCCCTGCCTGGGGAGGGCAGTGCCAGGCAGCTCGGGCCTGGCCAGCTGGGGCTGAGCCTCCCTGCCCAGGGAGGGCAGTGCCAGGCAGCTCGGGGCTGGCCGGGGCTGAGCCTCCCTGCCCCTGGGGAGGGCAGTGCCAGGCAGCTCGGGGCTGGCCGGGGCTGAGCCGCCCTGCCTGGGGCGGGCAGTGCCAGGCAGCTCGGGGCCTGGCCAGCTGGGGCTGAGCCTCCCTGCCCAGGGAGGGCAGTGCCAGGCAGCTCGGGGCTGGCCGGGGCTGAGCTGCCCTGCTCCCGGGGAGGGCAGTGCCAGGCAGCTCGGGGCTGGCCGGGGCTGAGCCTCCCTGCCTGGGGAGGGCAGTGCCAGGCAGCTCAGGGCTGGCCAGGGCTGAGCTGCCCTGCCCTGGGGAGGGCAGTGCCAGGCAGCTCAGGGCTGGCTGGGGCTGAGCCGCCCTGCCCCGGGGAGGGCAGTGCCAGGCAGCTCGGGGCTGGCCGGGGCTGAGCCGCCCTGCCTGGGGAGGGCAGTGCCAGGCAGCTCGGGGCTGGCCGGGGCTGAGCCGCCCTGCCCCGGGGAGGGCAGTGCCAGGCAGCTCGGGGCCTGGCCAGCTGGGGCTGAGCCTCCCTGCCTGGGGAGGGCAGTGCCAGGCAGCTCGGGGCTGGCCGGGGCTGAGCCGCCCTGCCTGGGGAGGGCAGTGCCAGGCAGCTCGGGGCTGAGCCTCCCTGCCCAGGGAGGGCAGTGCCAGGCAGCTCGGGGCTGGCCGGGGCTGAGCCTCCCTGCCTGGGGAGGGCAGTGCCAGGCAGCTCGGGGCTGAGCCTCCCTGCCCAGGGAGGGCAGTGCCAGGCAGCTCGGGGCTGGCCGGGGCTGAGCCGCCCTGCCTGGGGAGGGCAGTGCCAGGCAGCTCGGGGCTGAGCCGCCCTGCCTGGGGAGGGCAGTGCCAGGCAGCTCGGGGCTGAGCCGCCCTGCCTGGGGCGGGCAGTGCCAGGCAGCTCGGGGCTGGCCGGGGCTGAGCCTCCCTGCCCTGTGTCCCGCAGCCGACGACACTGAGATCTCCTTCGACCCGGAGCACATCATCACCAACATCGAGATGATCGACGAGGGCTGGTGGCGCGGCTACGGCCCTGACGGCCGCTTCGGCATGTTCCCGGCCAACTACGTCGAGCTGCTGCCCTGAGCCGCCGGGGCCGGGGGCAGGGCTGCAGGGGGGCTCCAGCGCTGCAGGGGGGCAGGGCTGCCGGGGGGCGCCAGGGCTGCCAGGGGGCTCCAGGGCTGCCAGGGGGCTCCAGGGCTGCTGGGGGTGCCAGGGCTGCTGGGGGGGCACCAGAGCTGCTGTGGGCACCTGAGCTGGGGGGGCACCAGAGCTGCCGTGGCACCAGAGCTGCTGGGGAGGACCTGAGATGCTGTGGGCACCAGAGCTGCCATGGCACCAGAGCTGCTGTGGGCACCAGAGCTGCCGTGGCACCAGAGCTGCCGTGGCACCAGAGCTGCTCTGGCACCAGAGCTGCTCCAGCTCCCTGCAGCACTCAGCTCCTGCCTCCTTCCCCCTCTCTGCCCCAAGGGTCCCGTCATGTCCTGAGCCCCTGCAGTGCTGCTGTCCCCCTGCCCCTCTGGCTGGGGGGGTTGAGTGCCAGCCCAGGGGGCACAAACCCCTCCAGGGAGCAAGTTGCCTCTTGCCTCCCACGCTCCCTCTGGCCCCCGAGGAGCACCCCCTGGCCCCCTTGTGCTCAGCACTGCCACAGCTCCCTTGCCCCCAGGGCTGCCTGGGGGTTGAAGTCCTGCAGCAGCCACTGGAGCAGACCCAGCAAAGCCTAGGGAGGGGCTGGGACTCCCCCCCAGCAGCCCAGATTCACTGTGAACAAGGAAGAGCCCAGCCCGGCCGTCCCCTCCTGCCCCCTGCCCTCCCTCACTCTCCCTTTACATGTAGCAGGAGCTCTGCTGGGGACCCCAGGGGCGGCCTGGCCTCCCCCCCCCCCGCAGGGGCTGCTCCCAGGGTCCCAGGGGTCCTTTGCTCCTGTGCTGTCCCCACCCCTCCTGGTGACAATAAAAGGGCTTTTCTTTGGTGATGGAGGGGTGGAGATGGAGGGGCGGTGGAGGGAAGGGGGGTGGATGGAGGGAGGAAGGGCTGGAGGGGGGGTGGAGGGCTGGAGGGAGGGTGGAGGGATGGAGGGGGGATGGAGGATAGGGGTGGATGAGGATGATGATGGATGGGTGCATTTGGTTCCTTTCACCAAGGTGAAGCCACCAGTGGCCATCACCAGCTGACCAGGTCACCATGGTGCTCCTGCTCAGGCAGCACTAATGGGGGTTAATTAGTCCCAGTGCTAATTGGTGGAGGCTAATGAGGGAGGGAGGTCGATGGCAAGGAGCTCAGAAAGGGCCTTCAGGGGTGGGTTTGGGGACACGAAGAACCTTGAGGTGCAGGACACCAAGGACATGGAACATGGAGGTGGCAGGGAGCAGGATGAGGACCTCAGGGGTGCAGGGGTCTGGGATCTGAGGACCTCTCCCACCTTGGCCAACCACTCTGAAGCGGGTGCCAGGCTCCCCCCAGTCACCTTGGCACCCATGGGTGCTGCCAGCCCCGGGGGAGATCCTGTGGCAGTAGGCAGCCATCACCCCATGAGACAGAGGTGATAGCCCCAGAAGGTGCCCTGTGCCAGGGTGCTGGGCACCCCTTCTGCCCCAAGGGCTGGCACCATGCCCAGAGCAGTGAGGACTTGGCACCAATGCTGCATTCACTAGGGCCTGGGCACAGGATGGGGGAGATGGTGACATGGGCACAGGGGTGGCATGGGCAAGATGTGGGCATGGGCAGAATGTGGGCACAGAGTTGATGGAGCACAGAGGTGGCACAGCATGGTGTGGTCATAAGCAGGATGGTGGTGAGGGCACAGAGGTGGCACAGAGATGAGGGTGGGGAGACAGTGTTGGCACAGGGGCATGGGAGAGGATTGGGATGGCACAGGAAGGGGATGGGCAAAGGCATGGGGATGAGGATGGCACAGAAATGGAGATGGCTGAGGATAAGAACAGAGCTGGCATGGGCTTGAGGGTGGCATAGGGGTGGGAATGACATGGGCAAAGGTATGGGGATGGCACAAATGAGGATGGCATGGAGGTGAGGATGGCAAAGGCACAGGGGTGGTGTGAGGCTGGCATGGGGATGTGAGTGATGTGGGCTGGGGATGGCACAGTCACAGGGCCAGCTGAGCAGGGTGCAGACAGCAGAGAGCTGGCACAAGCCTGGTGCTATCCTGTGCCAGGTGCTGGCCCTGTGGGCACCCTGGCAGAGAAGAACTGAAGAGGGCATCTCATGGCCCTGGGCAGGCCAGGGAGCAGGATGTGGTGAGCTCATCTGTGCCAGCCATGGGCAGCCCTTGCTGTCTGGCTCAGGTCTCTGTGCCCTGTCCCCTCTGAAACCTCATGGGTGGCACCAGGTCACCCTGGCACCACCATGGGGTCCTCTCCCCATGCTCCTCATCAGCTGCAGGTCTCCCCTGGGCCCACTGCAGCCATGGTGGTGTCCCCAGGCCATGTCCAACCCTCAAGCCACCCTGGTGTCCCTCTGGGCACCACTCAGCTGGGTGCCACCAGGGCATCCTTTGGCCACCAGGTCCTCCCCAGGGCTGCCCTCCAGCAGGTGGCTCTGGCCCCACACCAGGCAGAGTGTCTGGGGACAGTGGAGCTGAAGCCTCCAACCCACCCTGCCCAGGCTGAGGTTGAAGCAGTGGCTGGGGCTGAGGTGTTCCAGGGGGGCAATGGGTGCCCAGCAGAGGGCACCCAGATGGCTCAGGGGCTGTCCCAGCAGGGGGGTGGGCACCCAGCTGGACAGACAGACAGCTAGGGACAGAAGGAAACCCCAAATGATGGATGGACACCCCAGGAGGCAGACAGAAGGACAGACCCCAGCCCTCTGGATGGACAGCTGGAAGTTCAAATGCCCAACCCCACAGAGTGCTGAGGGACAGACAGCCAGGGACAGCCCAACGGACAGCCAGCCAGGGACACCCCCTGGATGGATGGACCAACAGCCACAGCTGGAGGGACAGCTGGTCCAGTGAAGAGGGACAGCCCAAGGAGCTGAGGGACCCCCAGGAGGAGAGAGGGACCCCCAGGACACATCATCCTGTGTCCCATACCGGGAGAGGAGGCTCTGGGAGGCAGGGGGAGAGGGTCAGGGGTGACAGAGCCACCTCCAGCCCCGACCCACCTGGCCCAGGTCCAGGGTGCAGCAGGCACCAAGGGCTGCAGCTGGCCCAGGCCAGGTCCTTCCAACCCAACAGGGATGATGAGCACCCAAGAAGGGTGCTGAGCACCCAGAGGTGATGCTGAGCAGATGCTAGAGGTGTTGAGCATCTAGCAAGGACCCCCAGCAACCAGCAGGGAGGCTGAGCACCCAGTGGAGGTGCTGAGGGCTCCCTAAGGTGCACAGCACCATCAAGGATGATGAGCACCCAGAGGTGCCCAGCACCCACCAGGGAGCCTGAGCAGCTGCTGGGGATGTCACAGGACCACAGAAACTCTCAGGGTGGAAGAGACCCTCAGGGTCACCAAGTCCAGCCCAGAACCCTGCTCTGCAAGGGTCACCCCCAAACCAGATCCCCAAGCACCACATCCAAACCACCTTAAACACAGCCAGGCCTGGGGACTCCACCAGCTCCCTGGGCAGCCTGTGCCCATCCCTGACCACTCTTTTCCTTACTGTCCAGTCCAAAGCTTCCCAGTGGCAGCTTGAGGCCATTCCCTCTTGTTCTGTCACTAATGACCTGAGCAGAGCCCAGCACCAACCTCTCCACAGCCTCCTCTCAGGTAGTTGTGGACAGCCATGAGGTCTGCCCTCAGCCTCCTCTGTTTCACTCTAACCATCCCCAGCTCCTTCAGTCTCTCCTCATCAGATTTCTTCTCCAGGCCCTTCCCAGCTTCCTTGCCCTGCCCTGGCTCCAGCACCTCCACATCTCTCTTGGACTGAGCTGCCCACAACTGGGCACAGCACTCCAGAGCTGAGTGCCAGGGGCCAATGCCCTCCCTGCTGCTGCTGGGCACAGCATTGCTGATCCCAGCCAGGAGGCCTTTGGCTTTCTTGGCCCCCTGGGCACTGCTGGATCCCATTCAGCTGCTTGTCCATCAGCACCCCCAGGTCCCTTCCTGCCAGCAGCTTCCAGCCACACTGCCCCAGGCCTGCAGCACTGCTTGGGGTGGCTGTGCCCCAGGTGCTGGCCCTGGCACTTGGCCTGGTTGAAGCTCCTCCTGTCAACGTTGGCCATGGATCCAACCTACCCAAGCCCCTCTGCAGAGCCTCCCTCTCCTGTGCAGATCAAGACTGACACCCAGCCTGGTGTCAGCTGTGAGCTTACTGCTGGCACTCTGTGCCTTCATCAAGGTCATCACTCAAGATGTGAAACAGAAGTGGTCCCAACACAGAGCCCTGAGGAGCACCACTTGTGCCTCCAGCTGGATTTAGCTCCACTGACCACCACTCTCTGGGCCCTCTGTATCCAGCAGAGCATTGCTCAGCCAAGCCAGCAGCAGCCTCTTTGGCCACAGAATTCTGGGGGAGCGGTGCCCAAGGCTTTTCCAAAGTCCAGGGACAGCATCCACAGCCTTTCCCTCATCCAGCAGTTGGCCAACCTGGCAGAGGAGATCAGGTCGGGCAGGCTGGAGCTGCCCTTCATAACCCCATGCTGACTGGGCCTGATCCCCTGCTTGTTCTCTCTGTGGTGCATAATGGCACTTGAGGTGCCCTGCTCCATGCCCTGCCCTGGCACCAAGCTCACAGTGCCAGCTCTGCAGGTTCCTGGGTCCTCCTTTCTTCCTTCTCTGGAGCTGGGAGTTACATTTGCTCCCCTCCAGTGCACTGGCAGCTCCCCAGGGAGCCAGGACTCCAGGGAAGTAATGGAAAGTGGCTTGGCCAGCAGTCTGCCAACTCCCTCAGCACCCTTGGGTGCATCCCATCCAGCCCTGCTGACCTCTGTGTGTCTAAGTGGTGTAGCAGTCACTGACCACTGCCTCACTGACTGCGGGGACCTCACTCTGATTCCCCTCCCTGCCTCCTGCTTCAGGAGGCATTGCTGGGTCCAGAGCTAAAGGCTGAGGCAAAGCAGGCACTGAGCACCTCAGCCTTCTCCTTGGTCACTGCTCCCTCTGCATCCAACCAGGAATGGAGATTCCCCCCAGGCCTCCTTTTGCTGCTGATGAATTGATGGAAACATTCTTTATTCTCCTCAGTGGCTGTAGCCAAGCTGAGCTCCAGCTGTGCTTTGCCTCTCCTGATTTTCTCCCTGCATAGCTTCACTACATCTTTGCAGCCCTCCTGAGAGCCCTGTCCCCTCTCCCAAAGGCCACACACTCTGCTTTTGCCTGGAGCTGCAGCCCGAGCTCCCTGCTCAGCCAGGTCAGACTTGTTTGTCAGCACACAGCTCCTGAGCTTCGAGACTTCCCTCCTGGACTGTCTGCAGCCCTCCTGGGCTGCTGTATCCTTCAGGGTGGCCTCCCAGGGGACTCTGGCACTCAGCCCCCTGAACAGGCCAAGGTTTGCCCTCTGGAAGCCCAAGGTGGCAGTTTTACCAATCCCTCTCCTTGGTTCCCCAGGGATAGAGAACTCAGCCAGCTCCTGAGCCTGCCCTGGGCAGTCTCCAACCTTTACTTCCCCCCAAGGTTTCCCCTGTTCACGAGAAGCAGGTCCAGGAGGGCACCTGCCCTGGGTGGGTTCCTCAGCAGCTGTGTCAGGAGGTTATCCTCCACACCCCCCAAGCACCTCCAGGAGTGTTCTTCCCCTGCTGTGTTGGATTCCCAGCAGACACCTGGGAAGCTGCAGTCCCCCAGGAGCTCAAGGGGCAGCGACTCTGAGACCTCTCTCAACTGCCTGTGAAACCTTCCCTCTCCCTCTTCACCCTGGCTGGGTGGTCTGGCACAGATTCCCAGGGCCGGCTCTGCCCCTGTCCCCCTTTAAACCCAGTTTAAAGCCTTCTCCCGGAGCTCAGCAGCTCCTGTGCTGGGATTGCTGTCCCCTGCTGGGACAGATGGACTCCGTCTGTCGCGGCAGCCCTGGTGCCAAGAAAACCTCCCCACGGCCAAAGCTCTGTCGGTGGCACCAAGCTCCGAGCCATGTGCTCAGGGATTCTCCTTCCATACCTCTTCCTGTCACCAGAGGGGTCCAGGAGAGCACCACCTGTGCTCCCGAGCCCGCAGGTCACCTCCCCAGAGCCCTGCAGCCTATTCTCATTGCTTTGGGAGCCTCCTCCCTCCCAACCTGCAGAGCCAGCAGTGGGCAATAGTCCGAAGGCTGCGCTGCGCTGGGGAGGCTCTTAGCAATGTCCTAACCTGTGCCCCAGGCAGGCAGCAGCCCTCCCTGTGGGCTGGATCAGGCCTGCAGACTCAGCTGCCCTGAGGGGGGATCCTCTGCTGCTGGCTTTCCTCCCTGCCTGCACTGCTCCCGAGCCGTGGGACAGGCTGACAGCCCCCGGGGAGCTGCTGCAGGGACATTCACCTCCATCCTCCTCCAGCCAGCAGCCCCACAGCTGCTGGGTGTGGGCAGCTGCCCGGCACCCAGAGGGGGTCCCACATGCCCAGGGGGTGGTGAGGGTGCTGAGAGCTCGGGTGGGTGCTGAAACCTCCCACCCCTGCCTGGAACCCCAATTTGCCAGGACCTCCCCCCCAACTGCTGGGGCTATCCCAACCTCCTGTCCCACTGCTCTTCTGGATGCCCTCCCCCCTCTCCCCCCCCTGCTGGGACCCCCCGACCTTGCTGGGACATCCACCCTCATGGGCTACCCCCTCCACCTGGACTTCCCCCCAGACCCCTACCCTACTGTGACCCCCACCTCCTTAGGGGTCCCTCTGCCCTCTGGGACACCCCCACACACACACTCCTCGGACCCTCTGCCCCCCCCTGAGCCCAGTACCTTACTGGACCACATCCCACCCTGGACTGGGTCTGCTGGGACCATCTCAGCCTCCAGGCACTGGGACCCAGCACGGCCCAGGGGGCCGGGGGCAGCCCCTAGGGTGGGGTTCCCACCCCTCTGCACTGCCAGGTGCTGGGGCAGGCCTGGGGGTGCTTGGGGGAGACTGCACGGGGGGCAGGGGGAGTATGCTGGGGTCTGGGCTGAGGGGCTGTGCCGGGCGGGGGGGAACTGTGCCGGGCGGGGGGGAACTGTGCCGGGCGGGGGGGAACTGTGCCGGGGAAGCCTTCCCGGGCCGGGAAGCGGAGCTGGAACCGGGAGGGAGTGGGGGCTCTCCTAGGGGGCTGCACGGATTGGGGGGGGGCGGAGCTGCAGTGAGCAAAGGCTCACTGGGAGGCACAAGGCTTTGCTGGGGGCACAAGGAGGGTGCCCCACGCCCACCCCCCCCACCCCCCCCCGACTTCTTCCTCCCAGCCGCAGCATTGCTGGGAGGTGATTCACAGCCGGGGGGGGGCACGCCTGTGACGAGCGCGGGCGGCCTCAGCCCCCCCGCCACGTGTCCGGCCGAGCCCGGGGAGCCTGCGGGGCCGGGGGCCGCGGGGGGCACCCTCCAGAACTGCCCCACGCAGAACTTCAGAGCACTGGGAACTGGGGGGGGCGGGGGGGGGGGGGGGACGGGGAAGGGGACGGGGGAGGGGGTGGCCCGCACCGGGTCCTGAGCCCCCTCCCCAGCAGCAGCAATGTGGGGGGAAGAGATCACATGTATGGACTGCATGTGCTGCAGCCTGCGTGCAGTGTCCCCTGTGCAGTGCATGTGGGGGGGTGGTTCCTGCGTGCTGTGCATCCAGTGCCATGTGAGCACTGTGAGGTGGCAGTGCCAGGCCACTGTGTGCAGTGTGTGTCTGTACCAGGCTGTGGTGAGTGTGCACAGGCTCTCTGTGCCCTCCAGGCCAGGGGCTAATGCAGTGCCAGTGCTGTTCCCCATCCAGCACTGATCCCTACACAGGGCCATTGTGGTGCTGGTCTTTGTGCAGTGCTGGTGCCCATGCTGTGCCAGTGCTAGTGCAGTGCTGCTCCCTGTGCAGTGTGAGTCTCTTGCAATCCACATACCACACAGTGCCAGTGCAGCACCAGTCCTCAACCAGTGTGGGGCCCTGTACAGCGTTAGTGCCCATACAGCGTGGGTCCCAAGCAGTGCCAGTGCAGTGACGGCTCTATGCAGTGCTGATCCTTTGCAGTGGCAGTGCCAGTGCAGTGCCAGTGCACTCCTGGTGCCACCTTGGTTCAGTACAGTGCCAGTGCTGGTGCAGTGGTGCCATGGTTCCCGATTCTGTGCAGTGTCAGAGGCAGTGCCCACGCAGTGCTGAACCTATCTCTGTGCCAGTGAGCAGTGGCAGTCCCCATGCAGTCCTGTGCAGTGCCAGTCCCAGTCCCATGCAGTGCCAGTGCCAATTCCGTACAGCACCATCCTGGGTGCAGTGGCAGCCTCTGTGCACTCCTGTCCGGTGCCAGTCCGGGTGCACTGCCAGCCCCTATTGCCAGTCCCCATGCAGCGCCGTGCAGTGCCAGACCCGTGCCGCGCCGGTCCCGGTGACGGTCCCACTCCGCGCCGCCGCCGCTCGGTGCCGCCCCCGCCCCCTGCATCCGCCCCCCGCGCTCCCGCCTGGGCTCTCCGGGACTCTGCGGGGCCGTTCGAGGCCGCAGAGCGGACGCGGCGATGGCGCTGCCGGGGCCGCCCCGCTCCTGCCTCCTGCTGACGGCCGCGCTGCTGCCGCTGCTGCCCCTCGGGGCTGCCCCGGGCCCCGCCGCGCCGCCCGCGATCAGCGACGCCGAGATCGAGGAGTTCCTGCGGGGCTTCCTCGGGCCCGGGGGGCGAGGCGACGGCGACGAGGATGGGGACGGCACCGACCTGGGCTTCGGCACCGACCTGGGCGCTGCCATTGATCTGGGCATCGGCACCGGCACCGACCTGGGCGCCGGCACCGGTCAGCGAACGGCATCGGCGCCACGAGTTGGAGCTGCCCCGGCAGCGGGCACCGGAGGGGATCCCGCGGGGCTGTGGGGCTGGGGGGGCAGAGGGACACGGGGCAGGGTTTGGGGGACAGTGGGTGTGGGGCAAGGCTGGGGAGGCAGGGGGAGGGGGTACAGAGCGGGGGGTGGGGAGTGGGTGCAAAGCGGGGGGTGGGGGGGTGGGCAGTGGGGTTTGGAGCACAGCTTGCGGGATGGGGGAGGTAGGGACAGGGTTTAGGGGGCAGCGGGGTTGGGGACCCCCCCCAGGCCGCCCTTGGCCACCCTGCTTCTTGCCCCCTCCCCCCAGGCTCCTCGGGGCCGGTGATGGAGCCTGGGAAACCCAAGAAGGAGAAGAAGGAAAAACTTCCAAAACCTACCAAGAAACCCAAGGAGAGAGCCCGCGGCTCCAAGAAGGACAAGGACAGGGACAAGGACAGGGACAGGGACAAGGGCAAGGACAAGGGCAAGGGCAAGGACAAGCCCCCCAAGAAACCCAAGGAGAAACCCCCAAAAGGCTCCGAGAAGCCCCAAAAAGGCTCCAAAAAGGCCAAGGAGAAGCCACCCAAAGCCTCCAAAAAGCCTTCTGGCAAGAAGCCACCGCAGCCATCCCCCAGCGCCCCCCCGGAGTCCCCCCGGGGCAAGGACACCGAGGGGACATCCCCCGAGCAGCATCTGCCCTATGAGGAGGAGAAGGATGGAGGTGGCTGGGATGGAGGTGCCCGAGGTGAGTCGGGGGGGGGGGACAGTGTTGGGGGTCGTCACACCAGGGGTGTCACCCCGTGTCCCGCCCGGTCCCTGGGGGCCCTCTGTGGCTTTGCTCCCCGTGGGGGTCCCCTGTGTCTCCCACAGCCTTCCTGCCCCGCGGGGGCCGCTGGGCAGTGGTGGCACTGCCAGCTCCTCACTCATTCTCCCGCTGCACAGAGGAGCTGGAAAAGTCCCCAAGTGAGCCCTGGCGCCCGGGCGAGGACTGGCACCCTGAGCCCAAGCCTGGTGAGTGCCCTGCACCCAGGGCCACCTCCCTGTTCCCTGATGCCACTTCCCTGCAACTCCCTGCACCCCAAGGCCATCTCTCTGTCCCCAAGTGCCGCTTCCTTGGGCCCTCTTGTCACCTCCCTGCCCCTCGCTGCCGTCTCCCCGCACCCCAGAGCCCTCTTTGGGTGCCCGTGTCACGCCTCTGCATCTTTGGGGCCATCTCCCTCTTCCCAGGGCACACTGCCCTGCATCCCAGGGCCACCTCCCTGTACCCAAATGCCACCTCCCTGCTCCCCAGCGCCCCCTCCCCACACGTGGCACGTCCCCTGCGCCCCTTCCCCACGTGTCCCCTCCCGGCAGAGGTCCCCGAGGAGCCGGAGGCCCCCACTCTGGACTACAACGAGCAGCTGGAACGGGAGGACTACGAGGACTGTACGGTGCCAGGGCGCGGGTGGGGGCACTGCCGGGGTCCCTTGGCCTGCAGGCAGGGGGTGTTCCCTCCACCCGGCACCCCCAAGCTTCTGTCACCCTTTTGTGTCCCCAGTCGACTACGTCCGGCGGCAGCAGAAGCCCCGAAAGCCGCCGAGCCGGAGACCGGAGAGAGTCTGGCCCCGGCCCGAGGAGCCACGTCAGTGGGGGAGGGGACAGAGCGGGGGCTGGCACCACTCGCAGGGCTGGGGAGGGGCAGTCCCCAGCCTTGGGAACTAAGGGGAGCAGCATCTGGGGGCTGCCCAGACCCTGGGTGGTCAGGGGGACAGCAAAGAGGCATGGGGGGTGGGGACCCCAGGGGGCTTGGGCACCCTGCAGGGTCTTGGGGATCCCTGGGGGTACAGAAGGGTCCTGTGGAGACATGGGGACCCCACAGGGGCACAGGGGACTCCACCAGGACATGGGGATCACGCAGGGGACCCCACAGGGATGTAGGGCACCCTGCAGGGACATGGGGATCCTATAGGAGTACAAGGGACCCCACAGGGACTTAGGGGACACGGGCACCCCATAGGGGCACAGTAGAAGTGTGGGGATCCCCACAGGGACATGGGGATCCCATTAAGGGCAGGCTGACTCTGTGGGGACACGGGGGGGCCCACAGGGACACGAGGACCCCCTCATCCCCACCATGGCCTCTTTCACGCTCCCCAGCAAAGCGGGAGGAGCCCCCAGCCCCACCCCAGCCACCCTCTCTGCCCTTCCCTGTGACTGAAGGGGACTACGAGGAGGGCTTCGAGCTGCCTGACTACGACGACCGTGAGTGACAAACCAGGGGGCACCAGGGCACCCCGGGACCCCCACCCCTGGGGGGCTCTGCCTGGCCCCACAGTCACAGATTCCCTCTGCTAGGCTCTGCCAGTGGCCTGCACCCCTGTACCCCCTCTTTGCCCTCTGCCCCCCACTACCTGAAGGGGTGGCCCAGGCTCTCCTTTTGCCCCCCACAGTGGGGTACCCCCTGCGCCCCCCCCCAAAGGCCAGGAAACACCCAGACAAAGGAGAGGAGATGGAGACAGACGAGGAGAAACTGAAACCTGGTGAGAGGGGGGTGGCACATCCCTGGGGGGGATGGCACATCCCTGGGGGGTGGCACATCCCTGGGGGGGTGGCACATCCCTGGGGGGGTTGGCACACCCTCAGGCTGAGTGGCACAGCCACATAGTGGGCAGTATGTCCTCAAGGTGGGTGGCAGATCCCAGGGGTTGGTTGGTTGGTGGCACATCCTCAGCATGGGTGGCACATCCATGGGATGTATGGCACGTCCCCAGGTGGCACATCTGTGGGCAGGTGGCACAGCCACGTGGTGAGTGGTATGTCCTCCAGGGTGGGTAGCACACCCCAAGGGTGTCAGGCTGAGTGGCACAACCCTGTGGTGGGCAGCAGGTCCCTGGGGTGGGTGGCACATCCATAGGGGGTGTGGCATGTCCCTGGGGTGGGTGGCACATCCATAGGGCAGGTGGCATGTCCCTGGAGTGGGTGGCACATCCATAGGGCAGGTGGCATGTCCCTGGGGTGGGTGGCACATCCATAGGGCAGGTGGCATGTCCCTGGGGTGGGTGGCATGACCCCAACAGCCTCTCTCCTCCCCAGGGAAGCCCAAGAAAGATGGCAGCAGCAAGGAGGAGGAGGAGGACCCCTGGGAAGAGGAGAAGGGCCAGGACCGCAAAAGTGAGTGGCAGCTCCCGGTCCCGGTCCCCTCAGCCCTGCCCCTGCCCCCTCCGTCCTGCCCTCAGCCCACCCCCACCCCCACCCCCACCCCCACCCCCGTGTCCCTTTCCCAGGAAAACACAAGAAACCAGGGGGGAAGAAGCCAGGGACAGACGAAGAGGAATGGACCCCCCCGGAGAAGATAAGTGAGTGCCCCCATTCCAGGGTGGCAGTGGGCACCCCGCTGCAGTCTGGGGGTATGCCCACCACCTGCGCCCCCTTCCCCCCCCGTCCCCAGGCTGTCCCCCCCTCGGCCTGGAGTCGCACCGCGTCGAGGACGACCAGCTGCTGGCCTCCTCCATGCTGCGCCACGGGCTGGGCGCCCAGCGCGGCCGCCTCAACATGCAGGTGAGGCTCATCCGCCCACCCCGCGCCCACCACCCGTGCCAGGGGACGCCCCTCCGGCCCCAGCCCACGTCCCTCCCGCTGCCGTCCCCGCCGCAGGCTGGCACCAACGAGGAGGATTTCTTCGACGGGGCGTGGTGCGCGGAGGACGACGGCAGCCGAGCGCAGTGGCTGGAGGTGGACAGCAGGCGCAGCACCAAGTTCAGCGGCGTCGTCACCCAGGGCCGCGACTCGCAGATCCAGTAACGGCCGGGGGCGGCCGGGGGCGGCCGGGAGGGGACAGCCGCGGGGAGAAGTTCGGGGGCCCGCCCCGCCCCAACCTGTCCCCTTCGCTCCCGCAGTGAGGACTTCGTCACCAGCTTCTACGTTGGCTTCAGCAACGACAGCCAGACCTGGGTGATGTACAGCAACGGCTACGAGGAGATGGTAGGGGAGGCGCGGGCGGCCGCTGGGGGGGCAGCAGGGACTCCCAGGCCCCGGTGACCTCTCCCCCCCGCCCTCGGCAGAAGTTCTACGGCAACGTGGACAAGGACACGCCGGTTCTGACCGAGTTCCCCGAGCCGGTGGTGGCTCGGTACATCCGCATCTACCCGCTGACCTGGAACGGCAGCCTCTGCATGCGCCTGGAGGTGCTGGGCTGCCCCCTCTCGGGTAAGGGCACCCCGGGACAGCGCCCGGAGCAGGCTGGGGGTGCTGGGGGGGGTGGCACCTCCCCAGCGCCCACTCCCTGTGCCCTCTGCAGCCGTCAGCAGCTACTACACCCAGCAGAACGAAGTGACCTCCAGTGACAACCTGGACTTCCGCCACCACAGCTACAAGGACATGAGGCAGGTGAGCAGCTCCCCGGGCCGGGGCGCTCTGTGCTGAGGGGGCACTCCCGGGGGGGGTTGGCATCCCGGTGGGGGTGGCTCAGGCCCCCACACCCTGCCTCCCTCAGCTGATGAAGGTGGTGAACGAGGAGTGCCCCAGCATCAGCCGCATCTACAGCCTGGGCAGGAGCTCCCGGGGGCTGAAGATCTACGCCATGGAGATCTCGGACAACCCTGGGGAGCACGAGCCAGGTGAGGGGGCAGGGGGCCGGCACCCCGCCGCAGGCAGCGCTCCGGGCAGCAGGGTGACCTCCGCCCACCCCCTGCCCACCCCCCCCAGGGGAGCCGGAGTTCCGCTACACGGCAGGGCTGCACGGCAACGAGGCGCTGGGCAGGGAGCTGCTGCTGCTGCTGATGCAGTTCCTGTGCAAGGAGTACAGCGACGGCAATCCCCGCGTCAGGAGCCTGGTGGCAGAGACCCGAATCCACCTGGTGCCAGCCCTCAACCCCGACGGCTACGAGCTGGCACGAGAGGCGGTGAGCATGGCAGAGCCAGGCGGGCATGGCAGGGGGGGAGTGGGTGGTGAGGGAGGGCAGTGGGACAGGGTGGTGGAGGAGGAGGGGACCGTGGGGCAGCTACAGCTGGCTTGTGCCCAGCAGGGCTTGGGGGGTAGTGAAATGTCCGTGTGTTATGGAAAGCAGGAGGAGAAACTTCTTGGTGTGAGGGTGCTGGAGGCCTGGAGCAGGCTGCCCAGAGAGGTTGTGGAGTCTCCTTGGGTGGAGAGCATCCAATCTCCCCCTGGCCAAGCTGGGCTGTGGGAAGAGTCCCTGCCCATGGCAGAGGGGTGGAACTGGATGAGCTGTAAGGTCACTTCTAACTCAAACCATTCTAGCATCCTATGGCAGGGTGCTGGGACAGGGCAGCAGGGCACGGGGACAGCAGGGCACGGGGACGAGACAGCAAGGAGGTGGATGGGGCAGGACAGAGCAGGGGTGGTGGAGGATAGGATGAGATGCAGGACACTGAGACACTTCCCTCAGGCTCACTGCTGCCCTGGGCTGCCCACAGGGCTCGGAGCTGGGCAACTGGGCACTGGGCCACTGGACCGAGGAGGGCTATGACCTGTTTGAGAACTTCCCCGACCTGGCCTCGGCGCTGTGGGCAGCGGAGGAGCGGAAGCTGGTGCCACACAAGTTCCCCAACCACCACATCCCCATCCCGGAGCACTACCTGGCGGAGGATGCCACAGTGAGCCACAGCCCTGGGGCATGGCAGCAGGGGGGGTGCCAGGGAGGGGGTGGCTCATGGCACCGTGTCCCCCTTGCAGGTGGCAGTGGAGACCCGAGCCATCATGGCATGGATGGACAAGAACCCCTTCGTGCTGGGAGCCAACCTGCAGGGTGGGGAGAAGTTGGTGTCCTACCCCTTTGACACTGCCCACCCCGTCAAGGAGGTGCCAGCAGGCAGCCCGGATGACTATGAGGACAGCCCCGAGCTGCAGGAGACCCCTGACCATGCCATCTTCCGCTGGCTCGCCATCTCCTACGCCTCTGCCCACCTCACCATGACGGAGACCTTCCGCGGGGGCTGCCACACACAGGACATGACCAATGGCATGGGCATTGTGCAGGGAGCCAAGTGGCACCCCCGGGCTGGCAGTAAGTCGTGTGGGCTGGGGGTTGCCCAGCCCTTGCTGCCACAGGTGAAGGTGCCAGGGTGGGTGCTGGGTGCTTTTGTTTCCAGGCATGAACGACTTCAGCTACCTGCACACCAACTGCCTGGAGCTCTCCATCTACCTGGGCTGTGACAAGTTCCCCCACGAGAGTGAGCTGCAGCAGGAGTGGGAGAACAACAAGGAGGCTCTGCTCACCTTCATGGAGCAGGTGGGTGCCGGGCCCCGCTGGGCATGGGCACCAGTGCCCGCTCTGCCTGCCCCACACTACCCCTCTCACCCTTTTCCCATACCCAGGTTCATCGGGGCATCAAGGGCCTGGTTACAGACCAGCAGGGAGAGCCCATTGCCAACGCCACCATCGTGGTGGGGGGCATCAACCACCACGTCCTGACAGGTAGGAGGGTGCAGGTCAGAGGCACAGCGCCGGGTGGCACAGCGCCGGGTGGCACAGGGCCGGGTGGCACAGGGCCGGGTGGCACAGGGCCGGGTGGCACAGGGCCACCTCCTCCTCACGCCCTGCTCCCCGCAGGCAGCGCCGGGGACTACTGGCGCATCCTGAACCCGGGCGAGTACCGCGTGTGGGCGCGGGCCGAGGGCTTCAACCCCAGCGTCAAGACCTGCACCGTGCTCTACGACATCGGAGCCACGCAGTGCAACTTCGTCCTGTCCCGCTCCAACTGGAAGCGCATCCTGGAGATCATGGCCCTCAACCGGCAGCGGCCCCTGGGCGCCCGGCAGCGCCTGCGCCAGCGCCTGCGGCTGCAGCGCCTGCGGCGCCGCAGCACCACCCCCGCGCCCACCACCGCCGCCCCCGCGCCCTCTACCGCTCTGCCCTTCGGCAGCACCACTGCCTACGTGCCCTGGAGCCAGGAGCCACCCACGGCGGGCACCTGGGAGATGGAGGTGGAGACGGAGGTGGTGACGGAGCTGGTGACAGAGACGGAGGCCTGGGAGGTGGGCACGGGGCCAGCGCAGCCTCTCACCACGGCAGAGAGCTACACAGTCAACTTTGGGGACTAGGACGTGCTCAGCACCACCAGCTGGGTGGGCACAGCCCCTTTGGCCTCACCTGCCGACAGGCCCTGGCACACCTCCTGGAGCACCCGGCCCTGGGTGGGCTTCAGCCCCTCCCAGCCGTGCCCTGCCAGTGCTGGCCCCGAGGGCTGGCTGGCTGCAGAGTGTCACCCTTCCAGGGCAGGAAAGGACACACTGCCCTGCCCCTTGGCCTGGAAACGGAGGGGGGCAAAGCAGGACCCGGCCCTCACCCCACAGGCAAGGAGCAGCAGGGGTGGTGCCACTCTCCAGGGCAGGCCCCAGGCGGAGGCTGGCATGATCCCTCTGTGCCCTCCACACAGGTTTTTGTTACACAAATAAATCGTTATATTGGTACCAGCAGCTCCATGGCAGCACTCTTGGGGGGCACCCTCTGGGGTGCCAGGGCGTTGTCAAGTCCGTGCCCTGCCCGCTCAGTCAGTGCCCAAGCTCCATGTCCCCAGTGTCCTCCTCGGCCCCGAAGCCAGAGAAGCTGATGGGCTGGCAGCTGAGGTCACGCAGGTTGACGAGGCAGGCAGTCTGCGTGGCACTGAAGGCTGGCACTGTCACCAGCAGCACCTTCTGCCCGTCCTCCCCTGCAACGACAAGGTGGGCATCAGGCACAGAAGGCCCCAGGGGGCATCCCTGGGCCCGGGTGGGGTGCTGAGCGTCTCACCTTCCAGCAGCTTGGACTGGAAGCTGGGAGCGTTGCCGCAGAAGTAGACATGGGGGCAGTGGGTGAGGATGAAGGGGTCGGACTGGTAGAAGGGGTAGCAGCCTGGGGGGACATGGAAATGAGCAGAGGAACTGCACCCAGCCCACCTGGGGGGGGTCCAACACCCCCCCAGCCTTGGCAGCCCCCCAGCCCTCACCCTACCCAGGGTATCTGGGGCTGTGGGGCAGATGTGTCCTGCCAGCAGCGTCCACTCCAGGATCTCCAGGTAGTCCTCCATGCTACTGTACTTGAAGATGTCGCTGACGTTCTGGCCTGAGGTCCCCAAAAACCTAGGAAGGAGAGGGGTGGAGGCTTTACCTGCTGTGCTCCCATGCCAGCAGCAGATGGCAAAGAGCTGGTGCCACAGCAGGCTGCCATCCAATGCTTTAGGTTGGAAGAGACCTTCCAAGGTCATCCCTGCAGCCAGCAACCAGAGCAGGTTGCTCAGAGCCCCAAACTACCTGACCTGGGATGGTACCAGCCATGGGGCAGCTCCCACCTCTCTGGGCACTCTGGGCCAGGCTCTCACCACCCTCAGTGTCACCACCCTCTCTCTTCTCTCCAGTCTCAGTCTCTCTTACTGAGACCAAACCATCCCCCCTCGGCCTGTCCCAACAGGCCCTGCTCTGAACTCTGTCCCCAGCTTTCCATTCAGCCCTCAAAGCACTGCAAGGCCACCAGAAGGTCTCCTGGAGCCTTCTCCAGGTTGGCCAACCCCAACCCTCTCAGTCTGGCCTCAGCAGAGAGCTTCCAGCCCTTGGATGATGTCTGTGTCCCATGCCCAGGCTCAGCTCTTCCTGTCCCCTCCAGCTGGGCACAAACCCTGCAGCTCTCCAGCCCTGAAGCTCTGAAGTCTGTCCCCAGGTTTCTCCTCAGCCTCTCTCTTACCTGACCCCCTCCACGGTGGCCTGGTAGGGGTTGGTGACCAGCTGCAGCGTAGAGTAGGCACGGGAGAGGGGCAGCATGCAGTGGTGCAGGGGCTGCTGCGGCAGGGTGTAGTTGGTGGGGTCAAATTCTCCGGGCATCACGTCCACGGGCACCGAGCTCTGCGGGCACAGCAGGCCTTACCGGGAGGCCAGACCACTGCCAGGGGGGCTCAGAGCAAAGCCCCAGCAGGCTCTGCCTGCTTCCCCAGTCTAGCTCCCACCACTCCTCTGTAGGAAGCCCCAGGTGGCTTCACCACAGATGCCAGGACAGGGCTCCGAAGCGGGCACTGCACTGCCTCCCCTCCTCCCTGCACTCCTGCCTGGCACCGGCTGCAGCGCTGCCGGAGGCTGGGGCTGGCCTAGAGCACTTTGCCAGCCCAGACGCCCCAGCTGCTGGCACCTCCCCCAGAAGGTACTACCCAAAGCTCTGGCCAACTCCATCCTGCTCCAAACACTCACACAAAGCTGCAGCAGGATCTCATCCAGCATCTTCACAGCCTCCACGCTCGCTGCCTGCGTCTTCTTGGTCAGGTACTTGGCCTGAGCCAGCGAACAGATGGTGAAAGAACAACTCTATGCCAGCCCCAGCCCCAGCCCAGCCCCTCCACGCCTGCCCCAGCCCCAGCCCAGCCCCTCCAGGCCCGCCCCAGCCCCTCCACGCCCCAGCCCCAGCCCCTCCACGCCCCAGCCCCAGCCCCTCCATGCCCCAGCCCCAGCCCCTCCAGTCCAGCCCCAGTCCCTCCCCGCCCACCCCAGCCCCTGCCCAGCCCCTCCACGCCTGCCCCAGCCCCTCCACGCCCCAGCCCCTCCAGGCCCACCCCCCTGGGACTCCCCGTGCCAGGCTGGGGCTGCAGCCCCCTGCCCCCTACCTTGTTGAGGGTGTCCCTGCTCTGGGTGTTTTGGCTCAGCAGGTTCCCTGCCAGGATGACGCGGGAGATGCGAGCAGCACAGCTCTGCTGGCCCTCGGCACCCAGCTGCCCGGTGACCACATCCACCAGCAGCTGGGTGCCCAGCAGGGACTCCCCACTCCCACTGCCCAGCCCCAGTCCTGACACCAGCAGCACAAACCTGGGGGAAGAGGTTGGGGCAGCACTGGCATCACCAAGGGCAACAGGATGGGGTTCAAGGGCTGGGGCCTGCCTTTGGATCACAGCAACCCCAGGAAGGCTCCAGGCTGGGGGCAGAGCGGCTGCTAAGTGCCCAGCAGGAAAGGCCCTGGGGGTGCTGGGTGCCAGCAGCTGGAGAGGAGCCAGGGAGTGCCCAGCTGGGCAAGGAGGGCAGCAGCAGCCTGGCCTGGAGCAGCAGTGCTGTGGGCAGCAGGAGCAGGGCAGGGACTGTGCCCCTGGGCTGGGCACTGGGGAGGCCACAGCTGGGATCCTGGGCTCAGGGTTGGGCTCTGACTGCCAGAAGGACTTGGAGGGCTGGAGCAGGGTCAGAGAAGGGCAACAGAGCTGGGGAAGGGTCTGGAGAACAAGGCTGGGGAGGAGCAGCTGAGGGAGCTGGGGGGGTGGAGGCTGGAGCAGAGGAGGCTGAGGGAGAGCTCATTGCTCTCTGCAGCTCCTGAGAGGAGGCTGGAGCCAGGTGGGGGTTGGGCTCTGCTCCCTAGGAACAAGTGATGGGAGGAGAGGAAATGGCCTCAGGCTTTGTCAGAGGAGATTTAGGTTGGACAATTTCTTCCTGGAAAGGTTTGTCCAGGCCTGTCCCAGGCTGGCCAGGGCAGTGGTGCAGTCCCCATCCCTGGAGGGGTTTCAGAGCTGCCCAGATGTGGTGCTGCAGGCCCTGGTTGGTGGTGCCCTGGCAGTGCTGGGTTCAGGGCTGGACTGGCTGAGCCTAAAGATCTTTCCCAACCTAAACAATTCCATGTTTCTCTAATCCCTGCCCTCACCACGATGCTCACAGCAAGGAGCTTAAGGAGCCAGGAGTGAGGGGCACAAAGCCCTGTCCACCATCACTGTGTTGGCACAAGGCCCCCAGGGCTCAGGGATGTGGCAGGGCACAGGTTGGCAGCCCCACTGGGACTCACTGGTCTGAGCTGGGCCCTTCCCAGGGCAGCTGCTGGGGCAGGTCAGCAAAGCAGTGATCCTCCACCAGGAACTTGCCATTGTCCTGCTCGGAGCCGTACACAGCAAAGATGGTCCCTAGGGCACAGAGTGGGCAGTCAGCCCCCAGCTGGCACTGCCAACAGGTGGCTGCCACCATCCTTCCCTACCTGTCACCAGCCTCTGCACCTCCACAGTTCCTTCCAGCTTGGTCCTCTGCAGTTCATCCTCCAGGATCAGCTCATCAGAGGGGTGGATGTACTTGGGCAGGGGTGGCTGAGGCACCAGGTTGTGCTGGGGAGGGGCACAGGAGAGAGCAGGCTGAGACAAATGTAGCCATGGGCCCTTCCCCCCTCCAGACAAACCCTGCTCATACAAACAAGAGCCTGGCTGTGACTCACCAAAGCCACTGGCACAGGCCCCAGCAGCTCAAGCCAGGGGTGGCTCTTGGAGCTGTCACCAGGCTGATTCCACTGAAGCCCTGAGCCTGTGGCTCCCTGGCCAAGCTCTGCTCTGCAGTGCCCACCCTGCTCCTGACAGCTGGGTGAGGAGTAGGCTCCAGGCTCTAAACTTCCCAACATGCCCCCCCCCCCAGGCCAGCTGGCACTGGGCACCACACAGGGGTGGTGAAGCTTCCCTGAAGGCCTCCCTCAGCCTCCTCTCCTGCAGCAGGGAAGGGGAGGTTCGGTCTGGCAACCCCACTGGCACTAAACCCTCTCAGGGCAAGAAAAGCAGCACCAAGCTGTGGGATGGCACTGAGCGTGGTGGCAGCTAGGGAGAAGGCACAGAGGAGACAACAGAGAGTCCCAGCCCTGGCACAGCTCCCACTGGCTCAGCCGGTGGGAAGGCAGTCAAGGTCCCGACCCCAGCTGGCACAAAGCCTCCAGAGCTGTGCTAAGAAGGTGCCCCCAGGGGGGACTGTCCCCAGCCTTACCTCCTCGCTGATCTCCTGCAGGATGGAGGGCTGCAGCTGCATGGCCTTGAAGAGGGTCCCCACCACACAGCACTTCTCCCCCGCACGCAGCTCACAGAGCTTCCTGATGGCCACCTCGGGCCCTGCGGAGACACAGGGGGGCTGCCGGGGAGGGCCCCACGGGCCTGGCCGGGGAGGTCTGCGAGCAGGGAGGGGGTGGGGAACACACTGAGCCCTCTCCCTTCCCCTGGCCAAAGTGAGTGATGGAATGAAGGAAGCTTTTTGGTTGGAAGAGACCTTTCAGATCATCCAGTCCAACCCTGAACCCAGCACTGCCAACCCTCAGCACCACAGCTCTGGAACCCCTCCAGGGCTGGGGACTGCACCACTGCCCTGGGCAGCCTGGGACAGGCCTGGACAAACCTAGCCAGGAAGAAATTGTTCCTCATGTCCTCCTCTGCTCCAGCTCCCTCAGCTGCTCCTCCCCAGCCCTGCTCTCCAGACCCTTCCCCAGCTCTGTTGCCCTTCTCTGGCCCTGCTCCAGCCCTCCAAGTCCTTCTGGCAGTCAGAGCCCAACCCTGAGCCCAGGATCCCAGCTGTGGCCTCCCCAGTGCCCAGCCCAGGGGCACAGTCCCTGCCCTGCTCCTGCTGCCCACAGCACTGCTGCTCCAGGCCAGGCTGCTGCTGCCCTCCTTGCCCAGCTGGGCACTCCCTGGCTCCTCTCCAGCTGCTGGCACCCAGCACCCCCAGGGCCTTTCCTGCTGGGCACTTTGCAGCCACTCTGCCCCCAGCCTGGAGCCTTCCTGGGGTTGCTGTGATGCATGGGCAGGATCCAGCCCTTGGCCTTGTTGAGCCTCATCCTCTTGGTCTCAGCCATGGCTCCAGCCTGGCCAGGACCCTCTGCAGAGCCTCCAAGGCTGCAGCAGATCAATTCCTGCCCAGCCTGGCGCCTGCACAGGCACTGGGCTGCAGCAGCAGTCTCCACGTGCAGGCCAGATGGGGCCAGCAGAGCAGATCAGAGCCAGCCCTGCCTGCAGGCATTTCCTCTGCGTGTGGGGGAAGCAGCTGGGTCACAGCAGGGGCTGGGGGACCCACAGCACCCAGCCACCACCCAGCACACGGTCCTGAGCTCCCACTGGGCACACAGGGCCAGGTCTGCCCAGGAAGGGAGGGTGCACAGGTCCTGGAGTGTCCTGTTGGGTCCAAGGGGCTGTCCCTGCTTCCCGTCCAGGAGACAACACAAACGTCCCACTTGGATCTGGCAGGCAAAGCACATTGTCCACCTCCACCCTGTGCAGCCCCTGCCTGGGATCCCTGATGGAAGTTGGGCATTTGGGAAGGTCTTGGAATGCTGACAGCTGTTGGGGAGTGGCACAAAGAGATCCTTTGGCTTCAGCCAGGGATCTACAGGGGGGGTTGGCTGGAGGAGACCTTAAAGCTCACTGAGTTCAACCCTGAGCCCAGCACTGCCCCAGCACCACCACCCCATGGCCCTCAGCACCACAGTTCCAGTGCTTTGGAACCCCTCCAGGGCTGGGGACTGCACCACTGCCCTGGGCAGCCTGGGCCAGACCTGGACAACCCTTTCCAGGAGGAAATTGTTCCTCATGGCCAACCTAAACCTCCTGTGCAGCAGTTTCAGGCCTTTCCCTCTTGTCTTGTTGTTTGTGCTCACCTCACTGCATCCTCCCCTCAGGAGCTGTAGAGAGCAATGAGGTCTCCCCTCAGCCTCCTCTGCTCCAGGCTGAACACCCCCAGCGCCCTCAGCTGCTCCTTACCAGACCCACAGTTGAGGTGAGAGTCCTACCCACGCCCCAGGAGGTGCAACCCCAGCACTGCACTCAGCCAGCAAAAGGTGCAGCTTCTTCCCCACAAGCTGAGCCCCAAACTTCTCACCATGAAGGACCCAGAGACACTTAAGCCCCCCCTGTACATGCTGCAGGACCTTCCCTTCCTGGTTTGACACAGCCACTGAAACCCTCCCACCCATCCTGAGCCCCGAGGTGTGGGCAGGGGGCTGGCTGGCACAGTGAGTGCTGCTGGGCTCCTCTCCCAGAGCAGCCCTGCCACAGCCACCACCCAGCTGTGGGGTGGGCACTGGGCTGCCATTTCCACCCCCCTGCACACCCTCCCATGACTGCTGAACGTGACCCTTTGCAGTGGGACACAGCCACCACAGGCTCAGCAGGGCCAGAGCAGGGCTTATCAGCTCCAGGAATGACAACAAGCTCCAGAAGGAGGCTCCAGCCCAGCCTCAGCCTCTTATTCTTGGCTCTAACCCTGAAGTGCCGAGTCTGGGGGGGTTGTGCTTTGCAGATGTTGCCTGCAAGCTCTTCCCCCCCTTCGCCAGGCAACCCCGAGAGCTCATCCCACGGCACGACGCTGAGACGTGAGCCCACAAAGCCGAGGGCAGCCGGGCAAGGGCCGGCAGCGGCCGCGGCACAGCGCCGGGGCCGGGCCGAGCTCCGCCCCGGGCTCCGCGGCGCCGGGGAGGGAAACAAAAACAGCCGGCGGGGCCCGAGGCTTCCCAAGAAGGGCAGAGCCGAAAGCCTGGCCGGCCAGGCATGGGAAGCATCGGAGCTGAGGCTTCCCCGGGCTCGGAGCACCGCGCCCAGGCCGGGCAGGGAAGCAGCGGGGGGAGCTGCAGCACAGGGACCCCATCCCCACACCGCCCCGGGCTGGGGGAGGAAGTGCCCCCCCAGCACCTCACTTCCTGGCCAAGGCTCCCTCGACAAAAGCTGCGGTAAACTCCTGACCACGGTGGAAACTCTGATCGGGCCTGGGGAGCACAAATGCCACCCCCACGCCTCCCTGCCCGGGGTGAGAAACGCTGGGGCAACATCAGGGGCAGCAGCTGTGCCCCAAAACCCACCCGTGGGTGGTGTGAGCCCCTCGTGGAATCACTGAGTCACTTTGAGTCTTCTGGAAAAGACCTTTGAGAGCATCCAGTCCAACCATGACCTAACTCTGCCAAGGCTAGGGCTGCCCCATGGCCCTCAGCACCACATCTGGGCAGCTCTGAAACCCCTCCAGGGCTGGGGACTGCACCACTGCCCTGGGCAGCCTGGGACAGTGCTGAGAACCCTTCCAGTAAAGAAGTTTCTCCTAATGTCCAACCTGAACCTCCCCTGACACAGCCTGAGGCCATTTCCTCTCCTCCCATCACTTGTTCCTAGGGAGCAGAGCCCAACCCCCACCTGGCTCCAGCCTCCTCTCAGGAGCTGCAGAGAGCAATGAGCTCTCCCTCAGCCTCCTCTGCTCCAGCCTCAGCCCCCCCAGCTGCCTCAGCTGCTCCTCCCCAGCCCTGCTCTCCAGACCCTTCCCCAGCTCTGTTGCCCTTCTCTGGCCCTGCTCCAGCCCTCCAAGTCCTTCTGGCAGTCAGAGCCCAACCCTGAGCCCAGGATTCCAGCTGTGGCCTCCCCAGTGCCCAGCCCAGGGGCACAGTCCCTGCCCTGCTCCTGCTGCCCACAGCACTGCTGCTCCAGGCCAGGCTGTTGCTGCCCTCCTTGCCCAGCTGGGCACTCCCTGGCTCCTCTCCAGCTGCTGGCACCCAGCACCCCCAGGGCCTTTCCTGCTGGGCACTTTGCAGCCACTCTGCCCCCAGCCTGGAGCCTTCCTGGGGTGGTTGTTGTGACCCAAGGGCAGGCCCCAGCCCTTGAACCCCATCCCATTGCCCCACCAGCACCCCAGGTCCCTCTCCTCTTCTCTGCTCTCCACCAGCTCACTCCACAACCTCTACTGGTCCCTGGGGTCACTATTCCCCAGGTGCAGGACTCCACCCTTGTCCTTGCTGGGCTTCATTCCACCTCTCCCTGCCCAGCTCTCCAGCACACCCAGGTCTGGCACAGCCCGAGGCGGTGTCACCGCTCCTGCCAGCTCAGTGCCGCCTTGCTGCCGGCGCCCTCTGCGCCCTCCCCGGGCCGTGTGCCAGCTGCGCCCTCCCGGCCCCCGCGGGCCCCGCTCACCCCACTTGCGGCGCGCCCGCTGCTGCAGCAGGGGCCGCATCTGCGCCAGGCGCGCGGCGTAGACGTGGGCGTACTGCCGGCCGAAGCTGCGCGCGCCCAGCCGGAAGGGCTGCGAGCAGTCGGCGTAGGCCGCCGCCGGCACCCGGCTGAAGGTGCAGGCCTGGCTGGAGGGGGGCCCCAGCAGGCCCCGGGCCGTGGGGGGAGCCTCTGCCGAGAACATGGCGAATGCCAGGCTGGGAGACGCAGGGCTGGGCGCCCGGCGGGGGGCTGGAAAAGAAAAGGACAAGAAACAGGCAAAGGAAGGATGCTGCTTGGGGAGGCCCTCAAGCTCAGCACCCCCACTGTGAACCCCCCCTTACAATCAGCACCAACCCCCCCCCCAACTGATTCCCTCCCCCTCCCCAAAATGCAAACCAGCTCCAGGTCTATCCCCACCTCGTTTCCCTCCTTTCCAACCCCAGGCCACTCTCCAGCTGCCAGGACACCCCCAGACCCTGTGAATGGGAAGCAGCCCCCATGCCCAAACTGACCCCCCCCCAAAATGCAAACCAGCCCCGGGTCTATCCTCCCACCCCCAACCACCTCACCTCCCCACCTCGTTTCCCTCCTTTCCAACCCTCAAGCTGCCAGGAAGATCCCCCAGACACCCTTCCCCAAACCCACAGCCCAGCAGCAGCTCCCCCCAGATACACCCTGGCCACAGGACTGCTCTGGGACACCCCCCCTCCAACTGCACCCTGCACAGCACCCTGCCACCAGGACCCCCCAGGCACTAAGAACCCCTCTCCCCCTGGCGCCAGATCCCCCCCGAGGCTAAGCTTACAAAATGCTCTGACCCAAGACCACCCCCAGACTCTAAACACAATCCCTAGCACAGGGATCCCCCCCCCAGCCACAGGGAATCCCCTCCCCCCCCAACCAGCTCCTAGCACCAGGACCCCTCATAGCAGCCCCCCCAGCTCCTTCCCACCCCTGCCCCAAACCCGGCTCCCTCAGGACACCCCCTGGCACAGAGACCCCACCTCGGGCTAGCAGGACCTCTCCAAAAACACCTTCTGGCACCAGGGACCCCCAAGAACATCACCGCCCCTAAACACCACGGCCCAGGGCACCCCGAGCCCCTCCCCCCCAACAGCAGGACTCAGCAGCGACCTCCCCCCAGCATCCACCCCCCCAGGAGCAACTCCCGAGCCAAGAGCCCTCCCCAGGCCACCCCTGGTAGAGCCCCACGCACAGAGACCCGCTCAGGGCATCAGGGCCACCCCAAAACACCCTGGACCAAGACCCCCCCAGGCAGCAGGACCCTTTAGGGACCCCTCAACCCTTCCCAGCCCCTACCCCCGACCCAGGGCTCCCTTCGGACCCACCGAGAAGGCCAAAGACCCCCGGGAGCCCCAACGGCTCCTGGCCCTCAGTCCCTCAGAGCCCCCCCGGCGGCAGGTCACGGACGGGGACAGGGCTGGGCGGGGGGGGGAGGGAGCGCCGGCAGCGCGGAGGGGCTGGGGGAAGGGGAGAGGAAAAGGCGCGAAAGCCGCAGCGGCGCGCGCCGGAAGTGACGACAGGGGCGGGGCGCGCGGCGACCACCGGGGGAGGGGCGAGGGCGTGGGCGTGGCGCCGGGCCCGGGCCCGGGGGCCGCAGCGGGTCCGGGGTCCTCCGCGGCGCCGCAGAGCTCGCACGGGGCCGGTGCCACCCTGGGGCAAGAGCCTGTCCTGTCCCCTCCAGCCGGAGCAGGCTGCCCCGCGCCGCAGCAAGGCTGACCTTGGAGTGCCTGCAGGGAGGGGACCTCCAGCGCAGCCGCCCTGGGCAGCCTGCCCCAGCCCCTCCCCAGCCTCACTCAACGATTTCTGCCTCATCTCCAGGCTCAGTCTCCCCTTTCCCAGCTCACAGCAATTGTCCCTCAGCCTGGCACGCCCAGCCCTTGTCCAAAGTCCCTCCCCAGCTCTCCTGGAGCCCTTCAGGTACTGGAAGGTTGCTCTGAGGTCTCCCTGGAGCCTTCTCCTCTCCAGGCTGAACAGCCCCAACCCTCCCAGCCTGGCCCCACAGGGGAGGTTCTCCAGCCCTCTGAACATCTTGGTGGCCTCCTCTGGACATCATGTCCAGGTCTCTCTTGTGCTGGGGTCCCATATCTGGACACAGCCCTGCAAGTGAGGAGTAGGATCCCCTCTCTCCATCTCTGGCAATGGGCACTGGCAGCCCGGAAGGCCTATTGCTGGCTCCTGTCCAGCTTCTCCCCCACCCCTGGTGTCCTTGTGTCTCCTGAACCCCCAATCCTTGCCCCCACCCCTGCTGCAGAGGTGTTCCCCTCCTGCTTCACCCTGACCCCAGCTGTGCCCTGTCTCCCAGCTGACCTTCAGCACGGCACTGACCCCTAGGACCCATGGAGCCTGGGAAGGGCAAGGGACATCGGGACTGACTCCTGGAGCCCATGAGGAGCCAGTCCCACCCCCACCTCCCACCCCACACTTCGAGGTCTTGTGGCTGTCCCTCGTGGGGTACCCACACACAGCTCCAAACAGGCTGAGGGCTTTGTGCCATCAGCACACCCAGCTCCTGTGTCCTGGGACTTGCAGGGGCTCAGGGTAATTCGGGGGGGGCTTAGGCAGGGGCCCCACTGCCTCGGGGCGGAGGTGTGAGGGAGGAAGGGGTTTGGCCAGCAGCTCTCTCTCCATTTTAAGAGTTTTTGGGTTTCTGTGGCTCTGAGTGGTGCAGCTTTCCCCACAGCCTGCTCCCCAGGCTATAAAAGCCAGCAGGGTGGGATGTGCTGCCTGCCACCCGCTGCTGTCACCTTCTGCTGTCACCCTTTGCAGGGGGCTGGTCATGGCTGCTGCCGTCCTCTTGGTGCTGTTGGCAGTGGGAGGTAATGGGGATCCTTCCTGCCCCGTGTCTGGGGGAGCTGGGAGCGGGTATCGTCAGGACAGGCAGCCCTGGGTTGAAGGGAACACATGGGGGTGACATGGGGACAGGGAGGATGGCAGCCTGAGGGGCAAGGTGTTTGTGGATGGGGGGCACAGGGTCTGCGTGGGGGCCTGGGGATGGCAGGGCTGGAGTCTGCGTGGGGATGGGCACCCTGGGGCAGGGGGCAGGGGGGAGACAACAGGGGGTATGGGGGGGGGGGCAGGGTGTGTGTGTGTGGACCTGGGGACGATGGGGACAGGGTTGGTGTGGGGACAGGCACATAGGGCTGGCAGGGACAGAGTCCATGTGGGGACCTTAAAATAGTTGAGGTCTTCATGGGCACAGGCACCCAGGGATGGGGACCAGGCAGGAGGGGTGGCAGGGACAAGGTCTGTGTGGGGTCCTGGGGCTGGTGGGGACAGCAGGACATGGGGCCAGGCAGGAGGGGTGGCAGGGCAGCAGGGATGGGGCTGTGAAGGGTTGAGCACCCAGGGCTGGCAGGGACAGGATGTGTGTGGGGACAGTCTGGGCACCTCTGGGGCACACAGGGAGCTCAGTGCCAGGCTGTGTTCGCTGTCCCTGTCCCCACTCAGTGGTGCAGGCTGTGGACCTCAAGCCCTGCCAGGGCGACCTTGCAACGTGGTGCCAGGACATGGCCATGGCCAGGAGGTGTCACAGGGAGCAGGAGTGCCATGAGCTCTGGGACAGCCTGGCCAAGGTGAGCAGCAGCCATGGGGCAGCCTCCTGTTGGGGCCATGGCAGGGCCCTGGCACAGCTCTGAGGGTCTGCCTTGCGTCCCTGCAGCAAGACCTGGCCGAAGGGGACACGGCCAGAGGGGACACGGCTGATGGGGACACGGCCGATGGGGACACGGCCGATGGGGACACGGCTGATGGGGACGTGGCGGCACCAGGCAAGAGCAAGAAGTGCAGCCTGTGCACCAAAATCCTGGAGCAAATGAAGGCCATGGCAGGGGAGGACCCCGATGAGGTGAGGGCTACGCGGGGAACGGGGTGTGGGGCCAGTGGTCCCCACCCACAGCCCCGATGCCAGCGGAGCTGTCGGTCCCGGCAGGCGGCGGTGGAGGCGGCCCTGGCCAAGGGCTGCCGGGGGCTGGGCAAGCGCCTGGGCCGCGTCTGCAAGCGGCTGGTGAGGAAGCACCGGGAGGAGCTCACGGAGGCGCTGCTGGGCGCGGAGCAACCCCGCGCCGCCTGCGCTGCCATCGGCCTCTGCCCGGCCTGAGCGCGGCCAGCACCGGCCCTGCAGTGGCACCCCGCATCCTGCACCCTGACCCTGCATCCTGCACCCTGACCTCGCATCCTGCACCCTGACCCTGCATCCTGCACCCTGACCTCGCATCCTGCACCCTGACCCTGCATCCTGCACCCTGACCCTGCATCCTGCACCCTGACCTCGCATCCTGCACCCTGACCCTGCATCCTGCACCCTGACCCTGCATCCCACACTCTGACCCTGCATCCCACACTCTGACCCTGCATCCTGCATCCCACACCCTGACCCCGCATCCTGCACCCTGACCCTGCATCCTGCACCCTGACCCTGCATCCCACACTCTGACCCTGTATCCTGCATCCCACACCCTGACCCTGCATCCTGCACCCTGACCCTGCATCCTGCACCCTGACCCTGCATCCTGCACTCTGACCCTGCATCCTGCACCCTGACCCTGCATCCTGCATCCCACACTCTGACCCCGCATCCTGCACCCTGACCCCGCATCCTGCACCCTGCATCCACACTCTGACCCCACATCCTGCACCCTGCACCCTGACCCTGCATCCTGCACCCTGACCCCGCATCCTGCACCCTGCATCCACACTCTGACCCCACATCCTGCACCCTGCACCCTGACCCTGCATCCTGCACCCTGACCCTGCACCCCACACTCCGACCCCGCATCCTGCATCCCACACTCCGACCCTGCACCCTGCACCCCACATCCTGCACCCTGACCCTGCATCCTGCACCCTGCATCCCACACCCTGACCCTGCATCCTGCACCCTGCACCTGCCCCTGCATCCTGCACCCTGACCCTGCATCCCACATCCTGCACCCTGACCCTGCATCCTGCACCCTGCATCCCACACCCTGACCCTGCATCCTGCACCCTGCACCTGCCCCTGCATCCTGCACCCTGACCCTGCATCCCACATCCTGCACCCTGACCCTGCATCCTGCACCCCACATCCTGCACCCTGCACCTGCCCCTGCATCCTGCACCCTGACCCTGCATCCCACATCCTGCACCCTGACCCTGCATCCTGCACCCCACATCCTGCACCCTGCATCCCACACTCTGACCCCACATCCTGCACCCCGACCCTGCACCCTGACCCCACATCCTGAATCCAGACCCTGCATCCTGCACCCTGATGCTGCACCCCACATCCCATGTCCTGCACCCCTCATCTGGAGCCCCATATGCCATATCCCACACCCTGCACCCCTCACCCTGCACCATGCACCCTGCACCCCACATCCTAGACCCTGCATCCCAGTCCTGCACCCCACATCCTGCAGCCTGCACCCCACACCCTGCATCCAGTCTCACATCCCAATCCTACCTCCCACATCCTGCACCCCAACCCAGGACACATCCTGATCTCTCAACCTGCATCCCACATTTCCACACCTCCTATTCCCTGTACCCTGCACCCACCCGGGGCTGGGAGGGCTCTTGGGGGTCCTGTGCCTGCAGGAGAGACCTTTTCTAGGGTGGGGGTGACACAGGGAACCCCAGAACACATCCTGGAGGGGGCAATGCTGGAGGAGCCGCTTTGGCTGGCACCTGGGCTGGGGTCACGGGGGTGACAGTGGGCCCCAGCTCACTGCTCCCCCCTTGCTGTCTCTGCAGCCAGCTCCCGGCGCCACCACCGAGCCCCAACCCTTCCCAGCCACCCCAGGCCCTGTGTCCCACTCCCCACAATAAAGCATCTGGCCCTGAGCCACTGCCTCTGCTGGGAACAGTGGCACTGCCACCCCCTGTGCTGGGCTGTGTGAGGAGCTGGTCCCTTAGGCTGCGGGGGGGGCAGCCCCATGGAGACCCTGGGGGCTGGGGGGGGGGGCAAAGACCAGGCTGAACGGAGCCACCTCCCTCCCTGGGGGTGCTGCTGGAAGGAGGAGATGCCCTGTCCGGGGGGATGGGGACCTTGGGCACAGGGGCCCGTGCAGGGCTGACCCCGGGAGCCCTGGGGACAGGGTCCCTGTGGGGCACAAGGGGACCTTGAGAACAAGGCCTGTCTGGGACACATGGGGGGCTCAGGAGGGGGCTGGGATCAAGATGGGGCCCAGCAGGGGGGCCGTGGGGACAGGGTCTGGGGGGGACATGGGGGGGTCTGTGCCCAGTACAGGGTGGGCAGCATGGGGCACAGCACCTGCCCCACCTCTGCAGGGGGAACTCCACCTGGCACAGCAGCTGCCTGACCCTGCGGGTAGAGGGTCTGGCTGTGCTCGGGGCCTGCTCCTGTGCCCTTCCTGGGGGGTGCAGGACCCAGCCTGGCACCTCGGGGGTCCTTGGCATCCCCCACTCACTCATCCCTCCACAGTGCCAGTGCCAGCAGGACCGTAAAGCTTTAGGGTGTTTGGGACTCCTTCGGTGGGTGCCAGGGGCAGGGCTGGGGGTGTTTGAGGCCATCCTTGGGGCACCTGGGGGTGCCAAGGGTTGGCAGAGGCCTGCTGGGGCCATTCCCTGTTCAGGTCCTCCCTGAAGGCCATCAGGACCTTGGCAGAGTTGCTGGGCCACTTCCCCTCCTAAGCAGCTCCTCCAGCTTCTGGTCACTCACCTTCATGTGCCCTGGGGGCACTTGGTGGCCAGGCCACACGGCAGTGGGCACAGGGCCCCAGAGGGGCAGAGGTGCCACTGGAGATGCCAGCTGGAGCTCTGGGACATGTCCTCTGGCAGAGAGGGTAAGAGGTGCACTCTCTTCACCCAGGCAGCTCTGGCCATCGCTTTCCCCGCGCCTGGCACTGCCACTGTCTTGCTCCTTGGCACTGCCCGTTCCAGGCATCGCTGTCCCAAACTTGGCACTGCCACCATCCCCACACTTGATGTCATCACTGTCCTCCCAATGGCATCACTGCTGTCCCCATGCTTGGGGCTGTCACTGTGCCCAGCTTGGCATCGCTCCTGTCCCGGCCCCAGGACTATCCTGCACTTGGCACCGGCACCGGCCCCCATTTGCCATCACTGTTGCCTCCCGACTTGGCACCGTCCCTGTCCCACACCTGGTGCTGTCCCTGGCCCCTCTAGCTGGCACCAGCCCCTTGGTGCCATTCCCAGCTGTGAGGTCTCCCTCAGGTGCCCCTGGAGCTGCCCCAGCCCTGCTCTGGGTGCAGCTGCAGCTGTGGAGGGCAGCTGGAGCTGGGGGGGGGGTCGCCCCAGGATCCCCACCCTGAGCCTCCCCCTGCCCTCGGCTCCTGCAGCTCCAGGCCCTGCAGCACTCCCACCATGGGCAGGGCTCGGAGGAGCTGCACTGCGCCCCCGGCCCCCCCATGAGCTGTGGAAGCAAATCAGGGGCTGGGGTTGCCTTGACTCAGCCAATCAGAGTGCAGGGCCTCTCCCCTGTGTGGCCCCAGCCAATCAGAGTGCAGGAGCTCTCCCCTGTGTGGCCCCAGCCAATCAGAGTGCAGGAGCTCTTCCCTGTGTGGCCCCAGCCAATCAGAGTGCAGGGGCTCTCCCCTGTGTGGCCCCAGCCAATCAGAGTGCAGGAGCTCTTCCCTGTGTGGCCCCAGCCAATCAGAGTGCAGGGGCTCTCCCCTGTGTGGCCCCAGCCAATCAGAGTGCAGCAAGCCCTCCCCCCTGGGTTCTTTGTTTTATTGCGACCCTGGCAGGCGTCCAGGGAAGGGCAGAGGCTGGGGAGGGGTCTGGGGCACAGCCCTGTGGGGAGAGGCTGAGGGAGCTGGGGTTGCTTAGCCTGGAGAAGAGGAGGCTCAGGGGAGACCTCATTGCCCTCTACAACTACCTGAAGGGAGGTGGTAGCCAGGTGGGGGTTGGTCTCTTCTCCCAGGCAACCAGCACCAGAACAGGAGGACACAGTCTCAAGCTGTGCCAGGGGAAGTTTAGGCTGGAGGTGAGGAGAAAGTTCTTCACTGAGAGTTGTTGGCCATTGGGATGTGCTGCCCAGGGAGGTGGTGGAGTCCCCATCCCTGGAGGTGTTCAAGAGGGGATTGGATGTGGCACTGGGTGCCATGGTTTGGTTGTCAGGAGGTCTTTCCCAGCCTTATTGATTCTATGATATTTTTGTCCCAGCCAATTGGATTGCAGAAAATCCCTTTGGATTGGCCCTGACCAATCAGAGCATAGGGAATCCTCTTAGTCTGGTCCTGGCCAACTGGAATTGAGGGCTGCAGCCAATCAGAGCTGAAGGGATCTACTCCCCCTCCTCCAATGAGCTGAGAGGATCCTGGGGCTGCCTCAGCCACCCCCTGGGGAGCCCAGCCCCCTGCAGTGTCCCCAGCTCTGGGGTCTCCCTGCACTTGGGTTGCCCCATGGGAGCCCCAGCCCCCAAGGTGAGCCCTGGGCCTGTGTGACCCCACAGCTGGCAATGGCCCCAGCCCCCAGGCTGGCTCCAGGACACTGATGTGTCCCCAACAACCTGAAGTATCCCCAGATTTTGGGGTGTCTCCAAGGGTGGCCCAGACCCCCCCTAGTGATCCCAGATGTCCAAGAGTGTCCCCAGACCCCCAGGACAGCCATGGGGTGCCCCCAGATTACCAATAAGACCCTAGGGTGCCCTAGGAGGACCTCAAAACCATGGCGTGCCCCCAGACTCCCAAGGAGACCTTCAACATCCTGGGGTGCCCCAGAGCCCCAGAGGGATTCCAACACCCTGTCCTAGATGCCACCTCCCATCCCTGGGTGCCCCAAACCCTTTGAGGAACCCCAACACCCTGGGGTGCTCCAGATCCCCAGAGGGACCCCAACACCCCAGGGTGCCCCAGACCACCAGAGGACCACAACTCTCCAACCCCAAAGGGGGCCTCCACATCCGGGGGTGACCCCTGACCCTGCAGGGAACCACAGACAGCTAGAGGGAGCCTGAACCCCTGGGGTGCCCCAAAACCTTCAGGGGGACCCAAACCCCTGGGGTGCCCCTAGACTCCCAGAAGACCCTCAACGCCCTGGGGTGACCCCAGGATCCCAGAGGGACACCAAAGCCCTGCCCTGGATCCTCTAGGGGCACCAAACACTCCAGGGTGCCCAGAGGGCAAACACCTTGGGATGCCCAAACCTTTTGAGGGGACCCACATCCCTCACCCAGACCTGGGTATCCTTGTCCCCCCTGCAGCATCCCCACCCTGGGGGTGCCCCATGCCTGGCTCCTGGGGGGTTCCCTGGCCACTCACCTCCCTCGGGGGGTCCCTGTGTTGCCCCAGAAGTTATTGCTCCAAGTTATTGTGGGTGGCAGACATGGGCAGGTTGCCAAACCAAACTGGCACTGCCATGCAGTACTGGCACTGCCATGCAGTGCTGGCACCAGACAGGGACAGAGCATTTTCAGCTGCTTGGAAATGGAGCTGAGGAGGTCACTGCTGTGCCTCCCCTTTGGCATGGGCTGGGACCCACTGGACCGAGGGCCCACGCTGCTGGCAGGAGCAGGATTGGTGGGGGTCTGTGCTCCCCTTTTTTGGTGACCAACACTGTGAGGGGGAGGCCAAGGTGTCCCTGAGCTTTGTCCTCTATCCTTGTCCCTGTGGCAGGGACAAGGCTGGAGATCCCCCAAAATAGTTGCCCCACGCAGCTGGCGCAGCTCTTGTGCCCCCTGGAGCTCAGCAGCTGAGATCCCTTGACCCAGGTAACCCCAACCAGCCCCTGAGCCCCTGGTGGGGATCTCCTCAGCCAAGGGGCTGGGGCTGCACACAAGAGCCCCCAGCCACGAGGCTGCATCGGGCACAGGAAGTCCCTTGGTGGGCAGCCCCTGGCAGGGTTTGTGGTGAAGAAGAGGAGGGAGCTGGGACCTTAATCAGGCAGCCCCTGGCAGGGTTTGTGGTGAAGAAGAGGAGGGAGCTGGGACCTTCATCAGGCAGCCCCCGGCAGGGTTTGTGGTGAGGAAGAGGAGGGAGCTGGGACCTTCATCAGGCAGCCCCTGACAGGGTTGTGATGAGGAAGAGGAGGGAGCTGGGACCTTCATCAGGCAGCCCCCGGCAGGGTTTGTGGTGAAGAAGAGGAGGGAGCTGGGACCTTCATCAGGCAGCCCCTGGCAGGGTTGTGATGAGGAAGAGGAGGGAGCTGGGACCTTCATCAGGCAGCCCCTGGCGGGGTTTGTGGTGAGGAAGAGGAGGGAGCTGGGACCTTCATCAGGAAGCCCCTGGCGGGGTTTGTGGTGAGGAAGAGGAGGGAGCTGGGACCTTCATCAGGCAGCCCCCGGCCCGGTTCATGGTGAGGAAGAGGAGGGAGCTGTGTCTCAAGCGGCCCCCAGAAGCCGCCCGCACCGACCCCGTTTATTGCGGAGCCCGGAGCCGCCCCGGCCGGTGCCAAACCGCCGCCCGCGTCCGTGCGGAGCCGCGCAGGGGCGAGGAGTGGCGGTCACCCTGCTCCCACCCCCGCAGCCGTCCTCCTCCTCCCCCGAGTCCTTGCTCTCGGCCTTCCTCACATGCAGGCCATCTTGCAGGCCACGGCCGAGATGAGCGCCGCGCCGCGCCCGCTGCCCTCCTCCGACTGGATGAAAGTGATGTCGCAGCCGGGCGTCAGCTGCCGCACCGTGGCGTGGAACCGATCCTTGAAGCTGCGGGACGGGACGGGCGGCGTCAGCGCTGCGGCACATGGGGAGCGTAGGGGGAGCGGGGCGAGCGTGGCCAGAGAAGGGCGACAAAGCTTTGGGCTCCCAACCCCAGCGCGGAGGGGCCGGAGCGGGTCCAGGGAAGGGACCAAGGACACCAAGGAGGCTCCAGGCTGGGGGCAGAGTGGCTGCAAAGTGCCCAGCAGGAAAGGCCCTGGGGGTGCTGGGTGCCAGCAGCTGGAGAGGAGCCAGGGAGTGCCCAGCTGGGCAAGGAGGGCAGCAGCAGCCTGGCCTGGAGCAGCAGTGCTGTGGGCAGCAGGAGCAGGGCAGGGACTGTGCCCCTGGGCTGGGCACTGGGGAGGCCACAGCTGGGATCCTGGGCTCAGGGTTGGGCTCTGACTGCCAGAAGGACTTGGAGGGCTGGAGCAGGGCCAGAGAAGGGCAACAGAGCTGGGGAAGGGTCTGGAGAGCAGGGCTGGGGAGGAGCAGCTGAGGGAGCTGGGGGGGTTGAGGCTGGAGCAGAGGAGGCTGAGGGAGAGCTCATTGCTCTCTGCAGCTCCTGAGAGGAGGCTGGAGCCAGGTGGAGGTTGGGCTCTGCTCCCTAGGAACAAGTGATGGGAGGAGAGGAAATGGCCTCAGGCTGCCCCAGGGGAGGCTCAGGTTGGCCATGAGGAACAATTTCCTCCTGGGAAGGTTTGCCCAGGCCTGTCCCAGGCTGCCCAGGGCAGTGGTGCAGTCCCCATCCCTGGAGGCCTTTCAGAGCTGCCCAGATGTGGCGCTGCAAGCCCTGGGGTGGTGGTGCCCTGGCAGTGCTGGGTGATCCTAAAGACTTCCTCCAACCAAAACAACTCCTGTGAGGGAGGCTCCTGGGGATCCTCACCTGGGGTGGAGCTTGTAGACAGAGCCATCGACTCCCACGGTGATTTTGAGGGTCTCCTGGCTGCGGCTCTCCCGCATGCGATTGATGACCCCTGCCAGCCCGGCCGAGCACATCTGCGCGGCGCGGGTGGAGACGCTCTCGCACACCATGCGCACGATGTCGCAGTCGGTGCCCGACGGCAGCAGCTCGAACGCCGTCAGGATGTTGTAGATCTGCTTGCGGTCATCCGAGTCGCTGGGAGGCGGAGAGAGGAGCACCGAGGGAGGGGCATGAAGAGCGTGGGGAGAGAGGAGCATGGAGAGGAGAGCGTGGAAAGAGAGGCATAGAGATGGGAGCATGGAGAGAGGAGCAGAGAGAGAGGAGCATGGAGAAGCATGGAGAGCGGTGCAGAGAGAGGAGCATGGAGTGAGGAACATGGAAAGGAGAGCATGGAGAGAGGAGTGTGGAGAGGGGGGCATGGAGAGGGGGGCATGGAGAGGGGAGCGTGGAGAGGGGAGCGTGGAGAGGGGAGCATGGAGAGGAGAGCATGGAGAGAGGAGTGTGGAGAGGGGGGCATGGAGAGGAGTGTGGAGAGGGGAGCGTGGAGAGGGGAGCGTGGAGAGGGGAGCATGGAGAGAGGGACATGGAGGGAGGAGCACATTGGGTGCAGAACTTCAATGTCAGGCAGCTATAGGGGGCTGGTTTGAGGTGATGAGACAGGGGGACCCCAGCATGGGGCAGTGTGTGTGGGAGATCTGAACTGCTCTGAGGCAGCAGGAAATGGTGACATCAATAAGGGAGGAAGCAGAGTGTGGTGATGTGATACAGGGATCCTGGCGTGGGACACCTTGGTGTGGGGGGACAGGACAGACACCACAGTGCTCCTGGAGCGCTGTGGGGTGCCAGGATGGACACCTGGGTGTGGGGCAGGGTAAGAGATGGTGTGGAGGTGCTGCCCCCTGCGCAGCCCTGCCCAGCCCTGCCCCGTTACCTCTCAATCTGGGACACGAAGCGAGTCTCGAAGGTCCCACGGGTCTTGAGCTTCTCGGAGGCCTCCCCGTTGAAGAGCAGGTTCTCATCCACCAGCTTCAGCAGCACCAGCCGCACGATCTCCCCCATGTACTTCCCCCCAATGATCTTCTCGTAGCTGGGGACACACAGGCCAAGGGGCAGCCATCAGGGCCAGCACCGTGTGTGGGAAGCCCATTCCCGCTGTCCCACTTCATTCCTTCCTGGCCTTGCCAGCTGTGGGAGGCAGAGGCGACCCCAGCCTCGGGGGGACCTGCGACGGGTCCTGCAGCCTGGGCCGTGCCCAGCGTGGCGCAGGTGGGAAGGAGAAAGGTGGGCAGGGGGGACGTGGCTGGGCTGGGGGGGACATGACCAGAGGAACTGGCTCCGTCCTACTCCTTACAGTTGCTGACCGGGGTTAAGTGAGGTCTCGTCCACCACGCGGTCGTACTCCAGCAGGAACTCGTCCAGCTCCCCCGAGGCGCCGAAGGCTCCCCACTCGGTGTTGACACACATCCTGCCCTCGTCCCCCTCCACCAGCTCCACGTTCTGCATCTCCTCCATGTAGCAGGCGTTGCAGCCCGTCCCTGCCAGCAGATACCGCTGCTGGCATCGTGTGGTGGCACTGGGGGGTACCGTGCCGACTCCCCAGCCCCCACCCTCATGTGGGGGCTGTGCCCAGAGCTGCCTGTCCCCACCCCGATGTGGACAAGGGGAGCTCAGCCCTGGTCCTGCCCGGCAGCCCTGGTGGGGGCTGGGGACACCCCCTGCAGGGTGCGGGGGCTCTGCATGCTGCTGGTGAGGGCAGCCTGGCCCCGCAGGAGCTGATAAACAGCCGGGCAGGGTGACATGGTGACGTGGTGACACGGTGTTTACCCAGGCCGAGGCACGGTGGAGAGCCCATATGGCCACATGCTTGACGGCACTAAAGACCGTGGGGGGCTGGTGGGCAGCTGGGAGCTGCAGAGGGGCAGAAGAGCCTGCAGGGTTCAAAGCCATCCCCACCCCCCCAGCTCTGCAGGAGCAGCACCTCCAGAGAGCCCCCACCAGTTACAGTGAGATGCTGGAGCTGCTGGCAGCCTGGGGAGAGGCCATCCCTTGGGGACAGACCCACGCTGTGGGTCACCAGACCCAGTGCAGTGACCACCCCAAAGGTGCCCCCAGCACCGTGCCAGGGCCAGGTGACTCTAGCTGGCATCCCAGCCTCAGGAGCGCTCGGTAGGGTGCTGCTGCCACTTGCCCTGTCCTCGGTGTGTGTCCCCTGACAAGACAAGCCCCTGGGGCCACGGGAGCACTCCCCCCCCTCGCCTGTAGCCATCTTACCCACAATCATCCCAACCTCGCACCGGTGATCTTCATAGTAGCAGGAGATCATCGTGGCCACCGTGTCGTTCACCATCGCCACCACGTCCATCTCGAAGTCCTGGGCAGACACCAGGGACAGCTGGGGCCTTGCCCTGGGGGCTGGGCTGTCCCCGAGGGTGCCTCGGCCCTTCCCCAGGACACGCCTGGCTCCAGCAGCCCCACCGTGGGGCCAGGCTGGGGGTGCCAGGGACGTCCCCCCCGCCGCAGCTGGCACTAGGGCTAGGGGACCCTCACCCCTCGCCGTTTGATGGCGTCTCGCAGCAGCCCCACCACGTTGTTCCCTTCCGCCCCGGAGGCCTTGAAGCCCTTGGTCCAGTTCAGGAGGATGCCCTGGAGCAAGGGGGAGGCCAAGAGAAGGCTGTGGGTGTAGCTGTGAGGCACAAGGAAGCCCCCCCCAGCCCTCCCGCTGCCCGGCCACCCTGATCACCTTGTCGATGTCCTCATGCCGCACGGGGAAGGAGAAGGTGAAGCCCAGGGGCAGCTTTTTGTGCTTCATCTGATGCTTGTCCAGGAAGTCAGAGATGCACTCAGAGATGTAGTCAAAGAGCTGGAGGGGAGGAGGACCGAGGCTTTGCCAGGGGCCACATCCTCTCACTACCCATGGCTGGCCACTGTCCCCACCCCAAGTTCCCTGAGCAAGGTCATCTCCCTGCCACTGGTCAGCTTCTGCCAGCCATGGTGTGCCCTGTGCAGGAGGGAGCAGGATGGCCTGTGTGCCCAGCTCACCATCTCGGCTGTCCCTGTCATGGCATCCTCTGGGATGGAGTACATCTGGTGCTTCGTCTTCACCTTCCACTGCCCCTCCTCCCCCTCTCCCACTTTCACCAGCATCACACGGAAGTTGGTGCCACCCAGGTCCAGCGACAGGAAATCTCCAACCTCTGCAAAGCCGTGTGGTGGGAGACACACAGAGTGAGTGGCTCAGGGTGGGACACAAAGTGAATGGCTCAGGGGGGTCTTGGGCCCCTGCTTGGCAAGGGGCAGGGAAGAGGTGACATGGCAAAGGACCAGGAGTGACCCTAGCCCAGCAGCTCCCTACCTGAGCCCTCGGGTGTGGAGCGGACATAGGTGGGCAGCATTTTGACAGAGGCTTCCTCGTGTGTCTCTAGCTTGAGCCCTCGGTCCATCTCCTTCTGCATCCTGTACATCACCTTCTTCAGGTCCTCCTCCTTCAGCCGGAACTCTGAGAGGATCCGCTCCACCTGCGGCAGGAGGGATGGCATCAGCTGGGCATGGGGCTGTGGGGCACAGGGAGCTTCAACCACAACCAGAGTTTCCTTCCCTTGGTCCTGCTTTGTCCCCCTCTAAACACCTCATCCCAGCTCCCCACTCTTCTCCCTCCAGCTTCATAGGACTGGCATGAACCACACACAGGACAAGTCCTCTGCTGGCACTCCCTGTGAGAGGCCTGTAGCTGGCACAGCCATCCCTGTGCCATCACCATAGAGTGGTCGGGGTTGGAAAGGACCTCCAAAGGTCATCTGGTCTCAGCCCCTCTGCAGCAAGCGGGGGCTGGCTGTATTGTGGCTGGTGCCATTCCAGTAGGACTTGGACCAGTGTCCTGGGATATCCCACCTGCTGAATCCCAGAGTCTTTCCCAGCAGGAAGCACTTCCAGCAGTATCATTCAGGAGCTGAGTGCTTCCCACCAAGGACCCCTCTGCGTCCATGTGACAAGGGTGCTGGCATCCTCAGTCCCCTGGGAGCCAGGAGCATCCCTGTATCCTCCCGGGAGCATCCCAATCCCTGTATCCCCCCCGGAAGCATTCCTGTCCCTGTATCCTGCTGGGAATCCCAGGTACCATTTTCTACCCCTCCCACCTGGCATGAAGAGAGGCTGAGCGCAGGCTGAAGCCTTGCCGGGCAGGGCTCCCTCTCCTCGCTGCCCGGGAGAGGCGCAGGGCCCGCGGCAGGGCAGTGCCTGGCAGCTGTTTACCCTCTAGCGCAGCGAGCCCCGGCTGCGGCGCCGGCACAGCCTCCATTAACCAGGGCACCAGGGTGAATTTGGGGCAGGCAGCTCCCGGCCGCCGGATGGAGCTGGGGGAGGAGCGGCCTCGGCCGCTCGGGGCTCGGCCAGATGCAGCCGGTGGCATTAGAGGGCTCATTTGTCACCGGGACGTGGGCAAGCTTCAAACGCTGCTGCTTGCACTTTCTCTGCCAGATGAATGTTTTCCTGCAGCCTGCAGCTCGTCCCGATTGGTTCCAGGGCGTGAAAGGCTTCGGGATTAGTCTGGAACATCCTGGCACTGGGATTAGTCTGGAACATCCTGGGACTGGGATGTGGTTTGGAACAACTTGGCACTGGGCTATGGTTTGGATCATCCTGGCACTGGGATTAGTTTGGAGCATCCTGGCACTGGGATATGGTTTGGAACATCCTGGCTCTGGGATTAGTTTGCATCATCCTGGCACTGAGATATGGTTTGGAACATCCTGGCACTGGGATTAGTTTCAAACAGCCTGGCACTGAGATTAGTTTGGAGCATCCTGGCACTGGGATTAGTTTGGAGCATCCTGGCACTGAGATATGGTTTGGAACATCCTGGCACTGGGATTAGTTTCAAACAGCCTGGCACTGGGATTAGTTTGGAGCATCCTGGCACTGGGACAGCAGCCACTGCCTTGGCTCAGCCAAACCCCTTCTGTGCCTCCTGATCATTATTGAGCCCCAAAAGCTGCCCCTCAGCTCCCAGCCCCTCCCCAAGCAGGATGCCACCCCAGGTATCTCCTCACCCCAAAGCTCCTGTCCCACAGAGATGTTGAGCCTGGGAGACCTCATCCACCACCCACAGCTGGATCCTGGCACCCTGGAACCTCTCCAGCCATCCTCCCTGGCCTGTGGTGCCACCAGATCCCAGGGGGTCATCAGCACCGACCGCCTGAGGAGCACAGCTGCAGCACAGGGAGCGGTGCTGTGGCTGGGGACCCCTCTGGTCACCCCAGAAAGGGACTGGAGCAGCCCACGGCAGCACCATGGTGAGGTTGCCATGGCTCTGAGGGTCTTCATCCCAGGCTGGCCAGAAAAGCCCTGCCAGGAGAAGCATGGGGCTGGATTTGCTGACCTTGCTGGAGTGAGCAGCTGAGGGCTCTTGGTGTCCATGCTGCAGAAGCTGCCCTGCAGCACAATTTGGCACTGCAGCACCAAGTTTACCATGTCCAGAGGGAGCCCATCTTTGTGGCTGGCACCTGGAGGGTGGCAGCAGAGCCTTGCCTCATCCCTTCTCTTGCTTCTGAAGCAACGAGCTGGGATCTGCCTTGCTGGCTCTGGCTCCTCTCACACCACTCAAAAGGGCTCCTGGCTTCCCAAGGAACACTTTGAGGGATCCTACAGACGTGGCACAGCTGGAAGCTGCACGGCCACAGGTGGTGGTGCCATCCACACGCTCCTGCCCCTGGCACGTGCCATGCCCTGTCGGTGTCCCCCGGACGTGCCAGTCCACAGCCTTCTACCTGGGTGCCTCTGTGAGAGCAGTGCCGACTCGCTGAAGGGGTTGGGCCCATCTTAGCCCAGGACCAGGGGCTGGCATCAAAGATGGCAAGGGTGATGCCCATCTGGTGGGGGCACCCTGCAGCAGCCCCACAGACACTCGTGTCTCTGTCTCCAGTCCTCGGTGGTATGAGGACAGGGCACGGCCTGAGACCCACGCACCAAAATGCAGAGCCACAGCTTGTGGGGCTGAGTGCCCTCCCTGGAGCATGCTGGGGGTGACCTTTGGGCTGAGGACCCCCTGGGTACGCTGTGGCTAACCCACAGCAGAGCCTGTGTCCTCCTCACCAGTGACTTCCCCTCCTGGCCACCTGTGTCCACAGCGGGAACCTTGCTCGGTGCACACCCGCAGAGCCCAGCCACAGACGGCAGGGGTGGCTGGCAGCCCAGCGAGGACCTGTGCCACCCACCCGTGCCTCCCACCCCTCTTCCTGACGGTCCCATCGGCGACCTCACCTTCTCCTTCCTGCCGCTCTCCATCCTGGCTCGGTGATCCAGCATGGGGGCAGCTGTCGAGGCAGGGTGGGCTGCGGGCCGAGCTGTCCCCCCTCAACCCCCCGGGCACCCTGCGGCGGTGCCTGGCGTGGGGAGCGAGCCCCCCTCCCCGTCCCGGCTGGCGTGCGGCCGGCGCTGGGCTGCTCCGTCCCTCGCTCCGCCGGCGGCTGCTCCACTTTCGCCGCTTTATCTCATCCGACGGCGCCGGCGCCCGCCCCTTCTCCAGCACCTGCTGAGTAGGGGGGTCCTGATGTCCCCCCGGACCCCTCAAGCGCAGGGGCAGGGAGAGGGGCCCGGTGCCCTGGGGGGCTCAGCGCTTTCTCCCCACATCTCTGCACGGCGGAGCGATGTGGATCGCGATCTTCCCCCTCGCTTCCTTTCCCTGGGAAATCTTTCTCCGGGCACACAGGGCGGGCTTTTTCGCCGTGAGGGGTGGAGAGCCCACCCTGGTGGGTTTCTACAGCCAGTGGGGAAGTCCTGGTGCAGCGGCGAGGCTCGGCCGGGACCCCTCCCCGTCGGGGGCCGCGGGCCCCGTCATGCGAAGCACCACGCCCCGGGCCAGCCGTGTCCCCCCGCCGCAGTTGTCATACCAACGGCTTGAGGTAGTGGCGGCTGTGGCAAGCACTCCACCGGACGGCTTAGCAACCCGGCAGGCTCCCATGGAGACCGCGCCAGAGCAGGAGGAGCCGGCGGCTCGATGACAAAGGTTACGGCGGCCCGGCGAGGGCTGAGGGTGACAGGGAAGTGTTCCGTGTCCCCCAGGATGGGAAATGCACCCAGCGATGCCCCGGCATCAGTGCCAGGCGTCGTGGTGGACGGACACCGGTTTTAGGGGCACAGGGATGTAGCAGTAGCCTCATGCCCCGCCGTCGGTGCTGTCAGACGAGCAATGAGGGAAACGGCGACTCAGGGGAGTCCCAGTGGGATGCTCCCAGCCACCGGTGGACCCCAAAAGCTCCCAGTGCTGGTCCCTGGCAGCACCTCCTCAGCCAGGGACCTGGGGAGGGAGAAGGAAGGGTCCCTGGGAAGCCAGGCTGGGCATTGAGGGGGCTGGCAGCCCCATGGGGGAGCTCTGGGGAGGGCATAGGGTTTGTCATGGCAGGGCCTAGGAGGGGTCGGGGTCACCCCACAGCGCCTCATCCCCACCTGGCTCATGACCCTGTGCCCACCCAGTGGGCAGGGGAGGGCTGGGGCAGCCCTGGCTTAGCCATGAAACTCTCGGCGGCCAGAAACTCTTGGGGGGCACCTTGTCAATGTGCTGTCACCTTGTGGTGGACAGCACAGCCACACAGAGGGGTCCCCAACTCACAGAGGGGTCCCCAACTCACAGAGGGGCCCCATCCATGGGCAGAACAGCCCCCGCGAGGGGTCCGCACTCTGCAGGTGGGTCCCATGCCGTGGGGGGAGGCCAGCTCCATAGAGGGACCCGCCCCCCACAGGTGGGACCCGCCCCCCACAGGTGGGACCCGCCCCCCACAGATGGGACCCGCCCCATGGAGGGACCCGCCCCCGACAGGCGGGACCCGCCCCATGGAGCGAGCCCACGGAGTCCTCCCCCGCAGCAGAGGGCGCCGCCGCCCTCCGGCGCACAGCGGAAGGGGCTCGCGCGCCCCCTGCTGGAGGCCCTGTGGCGGAAGCCCCGCCCCGTGACACTGGGGCGATGCTGACTGGTTGCTCAGCTCGAGGGCGGACGGGGAGCGCGAGAGTCGGGCGCTCATTGGTCAAGAGGCTGAGGGGGGCGAGCGCGGCCGGCGCGTGCGTAGCGAGGGCCAGGCTCGTGGCAGTTGCCCTCGGCTTGCGTCACTTCCGGCGGCTGCAGTTCTGCTTCCGGGTCGCGCCGCTTCGTCTCTCGTCGGCTGCAGCCCGTCCCGGAGCCGCCGGTACCGCGGGGGGGACCCGAGGGGGCCCGGTTCAGCCACGGGGCGGGGCGGAGCTTGCGGTGTTGAGCGGGGCCGCACCGGGTGGGGACCGCGCCGCACCGGGGCGGGCTGGGCTGAGCCTGCGAGGGGGCGGCGCCGGCAGGCCAGGGGTGGCTTGGGCTGGGGGCTGGCAGGGCTGTGCGGGGGGCTGGGCCGTGTCGGAGTTAGGGTTAGCTCTGCTGTGCTGGGGCTGGGCTGGGTTATACTGGGGGCCTCACTGGCTGGGCTGTGCTGTCTTGGCTGAGGGGACTGGGGGAGGCCAGAGGTCCAGGGGCTTCTGGGGGTGTTGGGTGAGTGCAGGGTGCCTGGGGCACGCAGTTGGGGTTGGAGGAAGGGGTTGAATTGGGGTGGGGAAAGGGGGTCTGAGTGAGGCCCTGCTGCCCAGGAGGGTCCCACCAGGTGCCTGGCCCTTGTCTAACCTCTTTCCCCTGCCCTGGACAGTGGGAGCCACCACCATGAGGCTCTACAGCCTAAGTGTCCTTTACAAAGGTGACCCCAAAGTGCATTTATTGAAAGCTGCCTATGATGTGTCCACCTTCAACTTCTTCCAGAGGTCCAGGTGGGTGCTGGGGGGGGGGGGGGAGGGCAGAACCTCCACAGGCAGCTTTAGGGTAGGGGAGGAACTACCCTGTGTGCTGCAGGGCTGGGCCAGGTTCCCTGAGGGAGCTGTGGGATGGGGTGGGGAGGGCTGTGTGAGATGCCCCAGGGCTGATCCTGGGGTGGATGTGGAGGATCTCCCCTCTGCCCTGGCTCAGGTCAGACTCCTGGGGACAGGCAATAAGAAGCTTTTGGAGGGGGTTCTGCCCATATGCTGTTGCTCTGTCACAGAGGAGGTGGTGGCAGTGGTGACAGTTTGCTCCTGAGGGATAAAATCCCCCAGGATGCTCCCTCTGAGGGCCACAGAACCTCGTGCAGTGGTTTTTTGGAGTGGGGAGCAGGAGGAAGCCTTCCTTGCCCTCCAGACAGCCCAGGACCAGTGCAGGAGGCTGGCTCTGGCTTGGGGAACCCCCTGACATGAGGCAGGTGACAAAATCTGGGTGCAGGGAACCCCCTGGGGCTGGCTTCTCTCTCTCCAGCTCCTGCCTCATCCTGGTAGTCACAGCAGCTCCAGGGCCATGGGAGGAGGCTTCTCTGGGTGCCAGGTGGGCAGGGCTGGTCCAGCATCTCCACCTCTCCTTGTAATTAGGTGTTTGGGCTAACCTGAAACCTCTCCCAGCCCACAGACCTCTGCTTGGGTTCTTCAGTGGCAGTTGGGCCCTGGACAGTCATCTGGGCTGTGGGGCACAGAGGTTATGGAGCTGTCCACAGCTGCCCAGGCTGGAGGGGAGCTCCCAAAAGCCTCCCAAAGAGTCATCTCTTAAACCCCTCAGCTCTTGGTGTTTGTAGGATCACAGAATGGGTTGGGTTGGGAGTGACCTCAAAGCTCATCCAGCTCCACCTCCCACCAGCCCAGGTTGCTCATCCAGCCTGGCTTTGAACACCTCCAGGCAGGAGGCAGCCACAGCCTCCCTGGGCAGCCTGTGCCAGGCTCTCAGCACTCTTGTAGCGTAGAGCTTCTTCCTCAGCTCCACTCCAACCCTGCTCTGCCTCAACTTCAAACCATTTCCCTTTGCCCTCTCCCTCAGGAAAAGTTCCTCTGCAGCCTTCCTGCAGGATCCCTTCAGCTGCTGCCAGGCTGCTCTAAGTCCCCCTGGAGCCTTCTCTGCTCCAGGCTGTACAGCCCCAGCTCCCCCCAAACTCTGCCAAGGGTCAGGAATGCAGTGAGAGGAGGGAGGAGGCTCTTTGGCTGCTTCCTCTGGGATCCTCCTCTGGAGCTGTGCCAGCTGTGGGCAGCTCCCTAGAGCGAGACCAGGTCCATCCCCTGCTGGAGTGCAGTGTGGAGAGGTCCTGGGGCTGGTTTGCTTCTGCAGGGCCCAGAAAGCCAACTGGGTCAGGGGACACCAGAGTCACCATCCAGCCACAGGGGCTGGGCTGGGAGAAATCCCTGAGGCATGTGGGGACTGAGGCTGGAGCTGCTCCCAGTGGGGTACAGCAGTGAGGGAACTGGTCCATGCTGTGCTGCTGTCAGTCAGGGTCCCTGGGCGCCCCTAGAGGGTCCCTGGGCACAGTCAGGGGTTCCTCAGCGCCCCCTGAGGATCCTCAGCAGTGCTTTATTCGCTGCTGAGCCACCCAGAAGCCAAGCTCAGCCCTGGACATGAGCTCTTTGCTGCAGCTGGAGGGCCCTGGCTGAGGCTGGAGGTGCTGGGGAGTGGCTGCAGCTTGGTCATGGCTCAGCCACCTCTCTGCTGCCCAGAGGTGCTGCTGGGGCTGTGGGGGAGGGGTTGAGTCCATCCAGGGTGCCATGGCTGTGGGCAGATGATGTCCCCTCTTTGGTCACTGCAGAGTGGAGCAACCTGCTGCAGGGGAGGCTGTCCCTGCTGGCTGCAGAGGGGTTGGGTGGCCTTGGCAGGTCCCTTGCAGCCCATCCCTTTGTGTGTGCAGTGTGCAGGAGTTCATGACCTTCACCAGCCAGCTGATTGTGGAGCGCTCACAGCTGGGCAGCAGAGCCTCAGTCAAGGAGCAAGGTAAGAGGGGACTGTGCCCAGAGGTGGCCACATCTGCTCCATCCTCCTCTGTTTGTGTCCAGGTGAGCTGGGAGGCCTCAATCCTGCAGTGCTGGGGCGGCTCTGGAGGCCTCAGCACAGACAGGGACCTGTTGGAGCAGGGCCAGAGGAGGCCACAGCAATGCTGGCAGGGCTGGAAGCCCTCTGCTGTGAGGCCAGGCTGAGAGGGTTGGGGTTGTGCAGCCTGGGGAAGAGAAGGCTTCAGGAGACCTTCTGGTGGCCTTGCAGTGCTTCAAGGGCTGAGCAGGAAGCTGGGCACAGAGTTTAGAGCAGGGCCTGTTGGGACAGGCCAAGGGGGGATGGTTTGGGCTCCAAGAGGCAGATTGAGAGTGGAGAAAAGGAGAAATGTTTGGCACTGAGGGAGGGGAGAGCCTGGCCCAGGCTGCCCAGAGAGCTGGGAGCTGCCCCAAGCCTGGCACCAGCCCAGGGCAGGTTGTTTGGGGCTGTGAGCAACCTTCTGTGCCTGGGGATGTCCCTGCTGGGTTGGGCTGGATGAGCTTGGAAGCTCCCTTCCCACCCAAACCAGTCTGGGGTTCCAAAGGTGTGAGGTGGCAGAGCCCAACCTGCCCCGCAGGAGGTCACAGGAGGAGCAGGGACCTGCCTGCCACCTTGTGGCCCCTGGGCCACCCAGAGCTGCCAGGCTCTGTGTGCCTCAGCTGTGCCACTTTGTCCCAGCTGCAGTCCCCAGAGGTGTGACTGTGCCTTGCCCTGAGCCCTGCCATGCCAGTCCAGGCTCTGTGCCCTGGGCTCCTCACTGCCAGCTTCCAGAGCTCTCAGACATGCAGAGTGTGGCCTGGAGGTGGCTGCTGTCATCTCCTGAAGCTCTTGGTGGGGCTGATTGTGACCTTCTCTTGAGCCTTTCCCACTCATAATCACAGAAGGGTTTGGGTTGGAAGGGACCTTAAAGCTCATCCAGTGCCAACCCCCTGCCAGGGGCAGGGACAAGGCCTCAGCCAGCTTGGCCTTGAGCACTTCCAGGCAGGAGGCAGCTGCAGCCTCCCTGGGCAGCCTGTGCCAGGCTCTCCCCAGCCTCACTCTCAACAATTTCTTCATCTCCAGTTTCAGTCTCCCCTCTCCCAGCTCCCTCAGCCTGGCACTCCCAGCCCTTGTCCAGAGTCCCTCCCCAGCTCTCATGGAGCCCCTTCAGGTACTGCAAGGCTGCTCTGAGCTCTCCCTGGAGCCTTCTCCTCCCCAGCCTGAACAGCCCCAACCCTCCCAGCCTGGCCCCACAGGGGAGGTTCTGCAGCCTCTGCTCACCTTGGTGGCCTCCTCTGGAGCCTCTCCAGCAGCTCCAGGTCCTCCTTGTGCTGGGGGCTCCGGAAGGTGGTTGGAGGGTGCTGGGAGGGGCTGCAGGGGCCGGGTGGGAGGCAGCTGTGGCCCTGCAGTGACAGAAGCTCTGTGCCCAGAGTACCTGTGCCACGTGTGCCTGCGCAGCGACGGGCTGGCCGGCGTGGTGGTGGCCGACAACGAGTACCCCCAGAGAGTCTGCTTCACCTTGCTGGACAAGGTGAGCAGGGGCTGGGGGCGGCGGCCGGAGCCGGGCGGGGGCTGGGGGTGGCGGCCGGAGCCGGGCGGGGGCTGGGGGCGGCGGCCGGAGCCGGGCGGGGGCTGGGGGTGGCGGCCGGAGCCGGGCGGGGGCTGGGGGGGGCGGCCGGAGCCGAGTGGGGGCCTGGGGCAGCTGGAGCCACGCAGGGGCCGGGGGCAGCTGGAGCCATGCAGGGGCCGGGGGCAGCTGGAGCCATGCAGGGGCCGGGGGCAGCTGGAGCCATGCAGGGGCTGGGGGCAGCTGGAGCCATGCAGGGGCCGGGGGCAGCTGGAGCCGCGCAGGGGCCGGGGGCAGCTGGAGCCGCGCAGGGGCCGGGGGCAGCTGGAGCCGCGCAGGGGCCGGGGGCAGCTGGAGCCGCGCAGGGGCCGGGGGCAGCTGGAGCCGCGCAGGGGCTGGCAGCAGCTGGAGCCGCGCAGGGGCCGGGGGCAGCTGGAGCCGCGCAGGGGCTGGCAGCAGCTGGAGCCGTGCAGGGGCCGGGGGCAGCTGGAGCCGCGCAGGGGCCGGGGGCAGCTGGAGCCGCGCAGGGGCCGGGGGCAGCTGGAGCCGCGCAGGGGCTGGCAGCAGCTGGAGCCGTGCAGGGGCCGGGGGCAGCTGGAGCCGCGCAGGGGCCGGGGGCAGCTGGAGCCGCGCAGGGGCTGGCAGCAGCTGGAGCCATGCAGGGGCCGGGGGCAGCTGGAGCCATGCAGGGGCCGGCGGCAGCTGGAGCTGCGCAGGGGCCGGGGGCAGCTGGAGCCGCGCAGGGGCTGGCAGCAGCTGGAGCCGCGCAGGGGCCGGGGGCAGCAGCTGGAGCCATGCAGGGGCCGGGGGCAGCTGGAGCCATGCAGGGGCCGGGGGCAGCTGGAGCCGAGGGGGGGGCCGGGGCAGCTGGAGCCAAGGGGGGGGCCGGGGGCAGCTGGAGCCGCGCAGGGGCGGGCAGCAGCTGGAGCCAAGCGGGGGCCGGGGGCAGCTGGAGCCGCGCAGGGGCGGGCAGCAGCTGGAGCCGTGCAGGGGCCGGGGGCAGCTGGAGCCGCGCAGGGGCCGGGGGCAGCTGGAGCCGCGCAGGGGCTGGCAGCAGCTGGAGCCATGCAGGGGCCGGGGGCAGCTGGAGCCATGCAGGGGCTGGCGGCAGCTGGAGCCGCGCAGGGGCCGGGGGCAGCTGGAGCCGCGCAGGGGCCGGGGGCAGCTGGAGCCGCGCAGGGGCCGGGGGCAGCTGGAGCTGCGCAGGGGCTGGCAGCAGCTGGAGCCGCGCAGGGGCCGGGGGCAGCTGGAGCCAAGGGGGGGGCCGGGGGCAGCTGGAGCCGCGCAGGGGCTGGCAGCAGCTGGAGCCACGCAGGGGCCGGGGGCAGCTGGAGCCATGCAGGGGCTGGCAGCAGCTGGAGCCGCGCTGGGGCCGGGGGCAGCTGGAGCCGCGCTGGGGCCGGGGGCAGCTGGAGCCGTGCAGGGGCCGGGGGCAGCTGGAGCCGCGCTGGGGCCGGGGGCAGCTGGAGCCGCGCTGGGGCGGGGGGCAGCTGGAGCCATGCAGGGGCTGGGGGCAGCTGGAGCCATGCAGGGGCTGGCGGCAGCTGGAGCCGCGCAGGGGCTGGCGGCAGCTGGAGCCGCGCAGGGGCTGGCGGCAGCTGGAGCCGCGCAGGGGCTGGCGGCAGCTGGAGCCGCGCAGGGGCTGGCGGCAGCTGGAGCCGCGCAGGGGCTGGCGGCAGCTGGAGCCGCGCAGGGGCTGGCGGCAGCTGGAGCCGCGCAGGGGCCGGGGGCAGCTGGAGCCGCGCAGGGGCCGGGGGCAGCTGGAGCCATGCAGGGGCCGGGGGCAGCTGGAGCCATGCAGGGGCCGGGGGCAGCTGGAGCCGCGCAGGGGCCGGGGGCAGCTGGAGCCGCGCAGGGGCTGGCAGCAGCTGGAGCCGCGCAGGGGCCGGGGGCAGCTGGAGCCGCGCAGGGGCCGGGGGCAGCTGGAGCCGCGCAGGGGCCGGGGGCAGCTGGAGCCGCGCAGGGGCCGGGGGCAGCTGGAGCCGCGCAGGGGCCGGGGGCAGCTGGAGCCGCGCAGGGGCCGGGGGCAGCTGGAGCCGCGCAGGGGCTGGCAGCAGCTGGAGCCGCGCAGGGGCTGGCAGCAGCTGGAGCCATGCAGGGGCCGGGGGCAGCTGGAGCCATGCAGGGGCCGGGGGCAGCTGGAGCCGCGCAGGGGCCGGGGGCAGCTGGAGCCGCGCAGGGGCTGGCAGCAGCTGGAGCCGCGCAGGGGCCGGGGGCAGCAGCTGGAGCCATGCAGGGGCCGGGGGCAGCTGGAGCCATGCAGGGGCCGGGGGCAGCTGGAGCCGAGGGGGGGCCGGGGGCAGCTGGAGCCAAGGGGGGGCCGGGGGCAGCTGGAGCCGAGGGGGGGCCGGGGGCAGCTGGAGCCAAGGGGGGGCCGGGGGCAGCTGGAGCCGCGCAGGGGCTGGCAGCAGCTGGAGCCAAGGGGGGGCCGGGGGCAGCTGGAGCCGCGCAGGGGCTGGCAGCAGCTGGAGCCGTGCAGGGGCCGGGGGCAGCTGGAGCCGCGCAGGGGCCGGGGGCAGCTGGAGCCGCGCAGGGGCTGGCAGCAGCTGGAGCCGCGCAGGGGCTGGCAGCAGCTGGAGCCATGCAGGGGCCGGGGGCAGCTGGAGCCATGCAGGGGCTGGCGGCAGCTGGAGCCGCGCAGGGGCCGGGGGCAGCTGGAGCCGCGCAGGGGCCGGGGGCAGCTGGAGCCGCGCAGGGGCCGGGGGCAGCTGGAGCCAAGGGGGGGCCGGGGGCAGCTGGAGCCGCGCAGGGGCTGGCAGCAGCTGGAGCCACGCAGGGGCCGGGGGCAGCTGGAGCCATGCAGGGGCTGGCAGCAGCTGGAGCCGCGCTGGGGCCGGGGGCAGCTGGAGCCGCGCTGGGGCCGGGGGCAGCTGGAGCCGTGCAGGGGCCGGGGGCAGCTGGAGCCGCGCTGGGGCCGGGGGCAGCTGGAGCCGCGCTGGGGCGGGGGGCAGCTGGAGCCATGCAGGGGCTGGCGGCAGCTGGAGCCGCGCAGGGGCTGGCGGCAGCTGGAGCCGCGCAGGGGCTGGCGGCAGCTGGAGCCGCGCAGGGGCTGGCGGCAGCTGGAGCCGCGCAGGGGCCGGGGGCAGCTGGAGCCGCGCAGGGGCCGGGGGCAGCTGGAGCTGCGCAGGGGCCGGGGGCAGCTGGAGCCGCGCAGGGGCTGGCAGCAGCTGGAGCCGCGCAGGGGCCGGGGGCAGCAGCTGGAGCCATGCAGGGGCCGGGGGCAGCTGGAGCCATGCAGGGGCCGGGGGCAGCTGGAGCCATGCAGGGGCTGGGGGCAGCTGGAGCCATGCAGGGGCCGGGGGCAGCTGGAGCCGCGCAGGGGCCGGGGGCAGCTGGAGCCGCGCAGGGGCCGGGGGCAGCTGGAGCCAAGCAGGGGCCGGGGGCAGCTGGAGCCACGCAGGGGCCGGGGGCAGCTGGAGCCACGCAGGGGCCGGGGGCAGCTGGAGCCACGCAGGGGCCGGGGGCAGCTGGAGCCACGCAGGGGCCGGGGGCAGCTGGAGCCGCGCAGGGGCCGGGGGCAGCTGGAGCCACGCAGGGGCCGGGGGCAGCTGGAGCCGCGCAGGGGCTGGCGGCAGCTGGAGCCACGCAGGGGCCGGGGGCAGATGGAGCCACGCAGGGGCTGGGGGCGGTGGCCGGAGCCATGCAGGGGCTGGGGGCAGCTGGAGCCGTGCTGGGGCTGCTCTGCAGTCCCTTCCAGACCTCCTCGTGCCATGGGCAGGCTGTGACCCTGCCGCTCCAAAGCTGGGGACATCAGCCCAGGGGGGCTGGGGGAGGCTGTGGCTGTGCCCTGCCTGGGGCTGGTCAAGGCCTTGCGCAGCCTGGTCGGGGGGAGGCCTTGCCCATGTGGATCAGAGCAGAGCTGGGCAGGACCTGGTCCCAGCTCGGCCCGCTGGGACTTGTGCCCAGCTGCCACATCTTCCCAGCCTCCTTTGGGTTTGGTGTGGCACAGCTGGGTGCAGCCACACTCCTGGCACTGCTGAAGCTGTTGGTGACATCTGCCCACCTGCAGGGTGCAGGGCTTTGAGGTCAGGCAGGGACAGCCACCTCTGCCTGCCCTGGGCACTGCGGGGCTGGGCACTCGCCAAGGAAGTTTGGTTCTGTCTCCTCCTGTCCTCACAGGTAGAAGAGGGAAGTAGCAGGAGGAGGAAGCCTCTCATTTGAGGAGGAAGCTCCTCCTGGCCGTGCCCCTGGGGCTCTAACTCCTTCCTGTGCTGCAGGTGCTGGAGGACTTCTCCCGGCAGGTCCCCAGGAGCGATTGGCCCTCGGGGTCCCCTGGCACCATCAGCTACGAGGCTCTGGATGGGTACCTCAGCAAGTACCAGGTGGGGGCTGGGCCACGCTGCCCGTGTCTCCCAGGGCTGGGGGCACAGCTGGCACCCTGGCTCGTGGCCCAGGGGGCAGCAGTGCCCATGCCAGGCTGTTTCTCTCCAAGAACCCTCGAGATGCTGACCCCATGACCAAAGTGCAGGCAGAGCTGGATGAGACCAAAATCATCCTGGTAAGGACACCAGAGGCTGTGGGAGCACTTGTGGGGTGCAGGGGGCCTGCAGGTGAGGCCTTCTCCAGCCCTGGAGGCATTCCTGGCAGCTGTGGGAACTTGCCCCTCCCCTGCCTTGCCCCTCCCCTGCCTTGCCCCTCCCCTGCCTTGCCCCTCCCCTGCCCATGTGTGCTGGCACCTCCCCACCTTTATGGAGCTGGGATGGTTCCTGGGATTGTTGTGGCCCCAGGGCGGCTGCAGGAGGGCAGAGGCTCCCCCCTGGGTGGTACCTGGGGGCTGGTGAGGGTGCCAGGCTCAGAGCTGGCTGCTCTTGGCAGCACAACACGATGGAGTCACTGCTGGAGCGAGGGGAGAAGCTGGACGACCTGGTGTCCAAATCAGAGGTGCTGGGGGCACAGTCCAAAGCCTTCTACAAAACTGTGAGTGGAGGTCTTCACCCCTGGGGGGTCACCACACCCTGAGGAGGTGGGGCTGGGCTGGGGTAAAGCCTGGGCAGAGGCTGTGGAGCAAGGTGCCAATGTGCAGCAGCTCTGGGCCTCAAGGGAGCTGGGTTGCCCAGACCCTGACCACAGAGCCCCTCGGGCTGCAGGAGGGGGGACACTGATCCTGGTTGCTGCTGAGGGCTGCAGCTGAGGGGGACAGATCTGTGTCAGGAGCATGGGGACCTGAGGCACACATCACCACATACCAGCCAGGAGGGCTGGCACTGTGCTGGCTTAGAGTCAGAATGGTTTGGGTGGGTGGGAAGGGACCTCTGGAGCTCCCCCAGCCCAAGCCCTGCTCCAGCAGGGCTCCCACAGCAGCTTGCCCAGGGGCACAGTGCCCAGGGGGGGTTGGAAGCTCTCCAGAGGAGACTCCACAACCTCTCTGGGCAGCCTGCTCCAGGCCTCCAGCACCCTCACACCAAACTGCTTTCTCCTCCTGCTCAGATCCAACCTCCTGCCTGCCACTTTGTGCCCCTTGGCCTGGCCCTGGGCACCACTCAGCAGAGCCTGGCCCCAGCCTCCTGCCCCCCACAGCTCCTTCAGCTCTTGCTGAGCATTGCTCAGCTGCCCTCTGGGGCTGCTCTTCTGCAGGCTCTCAGCCCCAGGGCTCTCAGCCTTTGCTGCTGCCAGAGCTGCTCCAGGCCCCTCAGCAGCTTCCCAGCCTGCCCTGGACTCTCCCCAGCACTTCCCAGGCTCTGCAACTGGGGAGCCCAGAGCTGGAGCCAGGAGTGCAGCTGTGGGCTCCCCAGGGCAGGGCAGAGGGCAGCAGAGCCTCCCTTGCCCTGCTGCCCACACTCTCCTCCCTGCAGGCTCGCAAGCAGAACTCCTGCTGTGCCATCATGTGACAGGAGCCTCTGCAGCTCCACACCACCTCTGCACCTCCCCCAGGCCTCCTCCCTTCAGCCCTCCCCCAGGACAGGACCTGGAAGCCCAGGGGGGGTCGCCAGGCCTGGGCTGGCTCAGTGCCAAGGCCTCGGGGGATGACTTTCTCCTCTCCGCGCTTTGCCGAGGCCTGGGGCTGGCTCCCAGGGGTGGGGGCGGCACCAGAGCCCCCTCCTCCCTTTTCTGAGGGTGGCTCAGACCCCGGGGTGCCCAGCTGTGTGCCCACCCTGCCTTGACAACACTACAGGCAGTGCCTCGTGCCTGGCAGTGCCAGGGTTGGGGAGAGGAGCTCGGGGGGGGGGGAAGCTTTTATGAGACTGATCCTGGGGTGGGGGAGAGGGCTGGGAAGGGAGGCAGAGGGCACTGCCTTCAGCTGGGGGCCACTCACTGCTGGCTGCCTGCCTCCCTGGGCAGCTCTGCCCCGGGCTGCCCCTCAGGCCTGGGGCTGGGGAAGGGGCCAGGGGGGCGATGTGAAGGGGGTCACCTCTGGGCCCTTGCGCAGTGTTGGGATGGGGGAAAGGGCTAAGCTGGGATGGGATGAGAAGCCCATGGGCCCCCCCTGTGCCTGCAGCTGGCTCTGGAGGGAGGCTCTGTCCCTCACAGTGCTGCCTGGGCACACTTCTCAGCCCTCTGTTTCTCAGCTGGGGAAGGGGGAGCAGGGCCACGCAGGGGTCCAGGCTGGAAACCAGCCCCAGGGCTGGGGTCCCTGTGCCAGCAGCCACTGGGTGGCTTCCCCACGCTCGGAGCTGTCCCTTCCCTGCTGCCATCAAGCTGGCTGAGCTCAGCAGCATCTGGGGACCACTCACAGCCCTTCCTTCCTCCTCTCCCTCCTTCAGCAGGGGCAGAGCTTCGGCTCGAGGCTTTATCCTGAGCGGTGTCGCTGTCGTTCCCGGGCCGGGAGGGATAAAAATTGTCTTTGGCGGTTGCTCGGCTCTGCCTCTCTGTGTGGCTTCTCAGGGTGGGATTCGAGCCGCGGGGCAGGGGCACAGCCGGGGGGCACAACCACGGGGCAGGGGCAGAGCTGGGGGGCAGGGGCACAGCCGGGGGGCAGGGAGGGCAGTGCCGCGGGGCAGGGGGCGCAGCCGGGGGGCACGGAGCACATCCGCGGGGGCAGGGGCAGTGCCGTGGGGCAGGGGCAGAGCCCCGGGGCCGGGAGCACAGCTGCAGGGCCCCGGCAAGCCGCGGGGCAGGGGCAGTACCGCGGGGCAGGGGGCTCAGCCGGCGGGCACAGCCGGGGGGGCAGGGGCAGTGCCGCGGGGCAGGAGCACGGCCGGGGGGCAGGGGCAGAGCCCCGGGGCAGGGAGCACAGCCGCGGGGCCCCGGCAAGCCGCGGGGCACGGGCAGTACCGCGGGGCAGGGGGCTCAGCCGGCGGGCACGGGCAGTGCCGCGGGGCAGGGGGCTCAGCCGGCGGGCACGGGCAGTGCCGCGGGATAGGGGGCTCAGCCGGGGGGCGCCGGCACTGCCACAGCTTTCTCCCTCCCCCTGCTCTGGGGCTTTGGGTTTGTTTTTTTTTTCCCCCTGGTCACTTCTTTTTCCTCATAATTTATTTGCGGTTTTCCCGAGACAAAAACGAAATCAGAGTCATCATTTACACTTAACAAGGCTCAGAAAGAAAAGACGAAAGGCTCGGGGGGTGTTTGGAGGGGGGAGGAGGGGAGGTTTAGGGGGAGGGGGGGGTATGCCGGGGCGGGGGGAGGGGAGGTAGGGAGAGGTGTGGAAAAAGAATGAGAAAAAGGGGAGGAGGAGAAGAGAAAAAATTTGGCAACGATCTACCAGCATTCATGGGACAGTAACAGCTCAGCTCAGCTCCTCGACATAACAGCGTTTAGCGCCCGAGGGTTGCTCCCGCGCAAAGGGCATGCAGAAAAAAACCATCAGAATTAGGAAAAACGAACCAAAAAGAAAACCAGAAGAGATTCCCCGGCCCACCCCCCTCCCCCCCCAGCCAAAAACCAGCCCCCAGCAACACACGGCGAGAGAGGAAGGAGAGAGAACCGTGGCCAAGCCTGGAGGGTGCCTGGAATCGGTGGTGATGCCTCTCGGGGAAGAGGTGTGAAGGGGGTAGGAGCAGCCGCTTTGAGCCGGGGCTGGGGGGCACTGCCCAGCACCGCTGTGCCTTTGGGAGGGTGGGCGGGGGGCGGCGGGGCCCCCCTGGCACCCCGCGGAGCAGCCCGTGCCCCCTAAGAGACCCTTCTCTTAGTCTAAAGTGCTTTCGATGCTGCGGCGCTGCTGGCTGGATCGCGCCGCTCCCCTCTGCTCCGCACACCCGCACCCCCCTCACCCCAAACTGCCGGCACCTAGGGCTGCCGCCCGCTGCCGGGGAGGGGGGAACCGGGGCGCTAGGCCTTGTCACCGAGATGGGGACCGGCGCTCACCGGGGGCCCCCTCCCAAGGCTCCCCCTGCGCCAGCAGCGCCCCGGGGACGGCACGGCCCCCCTGCGCGCAACGCTCCCGGGGGCGGGGGAGGGGAGTGGGGGTCTGTCCGTCCTTGCCCTCCCATCTCATTTACCAGCCGGCAGCTCCCCCCAGCCCCCCGTGGCCGAGGCCCCCCCGGGAATTCAAAAATAAAGAGCTCTCTATGTACAGGGGCCCGGGCGGGGGGAGCGAAAGCGGAGCCCACAGAACGACCACCAGCGACAGCGACACGCCACAAACACAGCCAGGGAGGGGGCGGCGCCCCGGGACCCCCGCCCCCGCCGGCCGGGAGGCACCCCCCAAGGCAGAGACGAGCAGAGAGGAGGGAGGGAGGGGGCCCCCGGCTCCCCCCCGCCCCGTGGCCGAGCGGCTGCGCTGGGGGTTGGGGGTGCGCTGGGGGTTGGGGGTGCGCTGGGTCGAGTTCGGCGCTGTGGGGATTTTTCCCTTTTTTGTGTGTGTTTTGTTTGTTTCTGTTGCTTTTTCCCTTTTTTCCCTTTTTTCGTTGTTCTTCTTCTCGTCGGTTTGGCCTTTTTTTTTTTTTTTTTGCCTTTTTTTTTTGTCTTTTTGTTTTCTGCAAACACAGGCACTGGAAGGGGGAGGAGAGGGGCCGGGGCGGAGGGGGGGGACAGGCATGCGGACGCGTGCTGAGGGGCCGCAGCTCCGGCTGCCGGCTCGGCTCCCATCGCCGTCTCCGTCGGGCTGGAACCAGGACAGCAACCGCCAGGCTCTGCGGGACGGGGGTCAGCCAGGAGCAGGGCACCCTGAACCCCAACCCTGAGAGCTCTGCGGGACGGGGGTCAGCCAGGAGCAGGGCACCCTGAACCCCAACCCTGAGAGCTCTGCGGGACAGGGGTCAGCCAGGAGCAGGGCACCCTGAACCCCAACCCTGAGAGCTCTGCGGGTCGGGGGTCAGCCAGGAGCAGGGCACCCTGAACCCCAACCCTGAGAGCTCTGCGGGACGGGGGTCAGCCAGGAGCAGGGCACCCTGAACCCCAACCCTGAGAGCTCTGCGGGACAGGGGTCAGCCAGGAGCAGGGCACCCTGAACCCCAACCCTGAGAGCTCTGCGGGACGGGGGTCAGCCAGGAGCAGGGCACCCTGAACCCCAACCCTGAGAGCTCTGCGGGACGGGGGTCAGCCAGGAGCAGGGCACCCTGAACCCCAACCCTGAGAGCTCTGCGGGACAGGGGTCAGCCAGGAGCAGGGCACCCTGAACCCCAACCCTGAGAGCTCTGTGGGACAGGGGTCAGCCAAGGCACCCAAACTCTGAGCCCCAACTCTGAGAGCTCTGCAGGACAGGGGTGAGCCTGAGCTGAGGCACCCAAACCTCAACCCCATGAGCCCTGTGGGGACAGGATGAAACAAAACTGGGGTACCCTGGCACCCCTGAACCCCAGACTCAGATCCTGCACACTCTGTGGATAAGGGTGAGCCCAAATTGGGGCACCCTCACTCCTGACCCCATGTGGTCTCCTAGATAGGGAAGAGCCTGAACCAGGACCCTCAGATCCCCAGGGATAAGGGTGAGCTGAACTGGGACACCTTGGCACCCTGCCCCCCAACCCCAAGAGCTCTGCAGGGATGGGGGTGAGGCTGAACCAGGGCACCCTGACCCCCAACCCTGAGAGCTCTGCAGGGATGGGGGTGAGGCTGAACCAGGGCACCCTGAACCCTGAATCCCAACCCCAAGAGCTCTGGAGGGATGGGATGATCCTGGACCAGGACACCTTGAGACCCCAACCCCCATAGCTCTGCATGAACAGGTGCAAGCCCAAGTCCAGACACTTCGGCTTGACCCCAAGAACTCTGCAGGGATGGGGGTGAGGCTGAACCAGGGCACCCTGACCCCCAACCCTGAGAGCTCTGCAGGGATGGGGGTGAGGCTGAACCAGGGGACTCAAACCCCAATCCTGGGAGCTTTGCTGGAATGGGGTGAAGCTGAACTGGGACACTTTGGCACCCCAAACCCTGACCCCAAGAGCTCTGCAGGAGTGGGGGGTGACTCTGAACCAGGGCCCCCAGACCCCAGCCCAGTGATGGGGTTAAGCTGGACCAGGACACCTTAGCACCACAAACCCCAACCCTGTGAGCTCTGAGGGGTTGGGGGTGAGCCCGAACCAGGGTCCCCAAGCCAGGGATGGGGGCCCGCCCAAACCAGGTCACCTTGGCACCCCCGAGCCCCTGCTCACCTTCACTGGAGGGGGGCGACCGGGGCCCCCGAGCCGTGGAAGTGGACGTTCTGCCACTTGCCGTCGCGGCGGTGCCAGACGCGAGTCTCCTCGGACTGGCTGGTGCGGGGCCGGCCCTGGGCGTCGATGTACTGTGTCAGGCGGATGTAGGCGATGCAGGCTGCGTCCTCCCCGATGACGTGCACGTGGGGGTTGAGGATGGTGGTGTGGATCGGCTTATTGTTCTTGGACAGCACTGCGGGCACGGCACGGCACGGCTCGGCTCGGCTCGGGCAGGGAGTGGGCAGGGGGATGGGCTGGGAACAGGTACAGGAATGGGCAGGGACCAGGCAGGGGAAGCAGCAGGCGACAGGCAGCGGAATAGGCAGGGTAGACAGGGTGTGGGTAGGGCAGGCGAGGTGCAGGCAGGGCAGGCGGGGGGGGGGGCAGGGGGCAGGCAGGGGGCAGGCAGGGGGCAGGCAGGGCGGGAAGGGTGCAGACAGGGATTGGGCAGAGTGCAGGGGGCAGGCGGGGGGGCAGGGCACAGGCAGGGGGTCAGGGTGCAGGCAGGGCAGGCAGAGGGCAGGCAGGGTGCAGGCAGGGCAGGCAGGGCAGGCAGAGGGCAGGCAGGGTGCAGGCAGGGGGGAGCAGGGTGCAAGCAGGGCAGGCAGGGTGCAGGCAGGGGGGAGCAGGGTGCAAGCAGGGCAGGCAGGGTGCAGGCAGGGCGGGAAGGGTGCAGACAGGGATTGGGCAGGGTGCAGGGGGCAGGCAGGGGGGGCAGGGCGCGGGCAGGGCGCAGGCAGGGGGTCAGGGTGCAGGCAGGGCAGGCAGGGTGCAGGCAGAGGGCAGGCAGGGTGCAGGCAGGGCAGGCAGAGCGCAGGCAGGGTGCAGGCAGGGTGCAGGCAGAGGGCAGGCAGGGTGCAGGCAGGGCAGGCAGAGGGCAGGCAGGGTGCAGGCAGGGTGCAGGCAGGGCAGGCAGGGTGCAGGCAGGGGGGGCAGGGTGCAGGCAGAGGGCAGGCAGGGTGCAGGCAGGGGAGCAGGGGGGCAGGGCAGTCACTCACAGTTCTCGAAGTAGAAGCGGTGGAAGTCCATTCCCTCCACCAGGTTGCCCAGGGCCTCGGGCTCGAAGGAGGTGAGCCCTGGGTCGCAGATCTTCCTGCAAGGCACTGGGTGAGCTGCGGCGCGGCCCCAGCCCGCCTCGCCCGGCCCCGCCCCCGGCCCCACCCCAAGCCCCGCCCCCGGCCCCGCCCCAGGTGCACTCACGCATAGGCCTCGAAGTCGCCGTTGTTGACAGCCTCGATCAGCTGCTCTGTGATTTTGATGATCTCCTGCTTGCGGGCTGCAGGGGGCACGGGGGGCACAGGGGCACGGGGGGCACACAGACACTGTCACTGCCCGGCCGCGGCCAGGCCCCGCCCTGCACCAGGGTCCCCGGAGGCAGGGGAGAGGGGGGGAGGACGGGGGGGGGGGGGGGGGGGCCGGGAGGCAGGGGGACACATGCACGGGGAGGGGAGGTGGAGAAGGGATATGGGGAGGAAGGCTTGGGGACAGACAGACCGACCATGGGGACAGATGGACCTTGGGACAGACAGACCATGGGGACACACCCTGGGGACAGAGAGACAGACCATGGGGACAGACACACCTCGGGGACAGGGGGATGTTGGGTACAGACCCAGGGACCCCCAGCTCTGCCACACCAGGACCAGCACCCCAAGGCCCAGGGGTCCAGCATCCTCCCAGCACATCCCAGAGCTTCCCAGTGCCATCTCAGTGCCCTCCCAGCACATCCCAGTGCTGCCCAGTGCCATCTCAGTGCCCTCCCAGCACATCCCAGAGCTTCCCAGTGCCATCTCAGTGCCCTCCCAGCACATCCCAGTGCTGCCCAGTGCCATCTCAGTGCCCTCCCAGCACATCCCAGAGCTGCCCAGTGCCATCTCAGTGCCCTCCCAGCACATCCCAGAGCTGCCCAGTGCCATCTCAGTGCCCTCCCAGCACATCCCAGTGCTGCCCAGTGCCATCTCAGTGCCCTCCCAGCACATCCCAGAGCTGCCCAGTGCCATCTCAGTGCCCTCCCAGCACATCCCAGAGCTGCCCAGTGCCATCTCAGTGCCCTCCCAGCACATCCCAGAGCTGCCCAGTGCCATCTCAGTGCCCTCCCAGCACATCCCAGTGCTGCCCAGTGCCATCTCAGTGCCCTCCCAGCACATCCCAGTGCTGCCCAGTGCCATCTCAGTGTTCTCCCAGCACATCCCAGAGCTGCCCAGTGCCATCTCAGTGCTCTCCCAGCACATCCCAGTGCTGCCCAGTGCCATCTCAGTGCTCTCCCAGCACATCCCAGTGCTGCCCAGTGCCATCTCAGTGCCCTCCCAGCACATCCCAGAGCTGCCCAGTGCCATCTCAGTGCTCTCCCAGCACATCCCAGTGCTGCCCAGTGCCATCTCAGTGCCCTCCCAGCACATCCCAGTGCTGCCCAGTGCCCTCCCAGTATGCTCAGGCATTCCAGTGCCCTTGCAGTGCCAGCTCAGTGTGTCTCAGTGCTTCCCAGTGCATCTCACATGTTACCCCAGTACATGCCAGTATATCCCAATACATCCAGTTCCATCCCACTGTCTCCCAGTGCCATCCCACTGTCTCCCAGTACCACCCCAGTGTATTACAGTGGATTCCAGTTCCATACAAGTGCACCACACCACCTTCCAGCGTGATCCTATTGCCTCCCAGTGCTACTCCAGTGCACTCTGATACCTCCCAGTGCACCCCAGTGTCGTTCCAGTGCATTCCAATACACTCCAGTTCCATCCCAATGCAATCCTGCTGCATCCCAGGAACACCCCAGTACATCCCAGTGCACTCCACTGCATCTCAGTCACATGGTGGAGTGTTGCAGGGCCATCCCAGGCTCCCTGACTGCAGCCCAGTTCACACCAGCACCTCCCAGGGCCCCTCCAGTGCGTTTCAATACAGCCTGCTTCCATCCCAGTATGTCCCAGTGTGCCCATGGCACATCATCACACCACAGTGTGTCCCAGTGCATCCCAGGGACAACCTACTGCATCCCAATGCAAATCTACTGCGTCCCAGTGCTATTCCAGTGCATCCCAGTACGTCCCAGTTCCACTCCAGTGAATTGCAGTGCCATGCTATTGCTTCCCAGTACCATTTCAGTTACATCCCAATTCCACCCACTGCATCCCAGTGTCACCCAGGAGCATCCCAGAGCCACCCAGGAGCATCTCAGTGCCATCCCAGTGCCACTCAGGAGCATCCCAGTGCCACCCAGGAGCATCCCAGTGTCACCCAGGAGCATCCCAGTGCTGTCCCAGTGCATCCCAGTGTTTCCCAGTACATCCCACTGCTATTCTAGTGCGTTCTCAGCACTGCCCAGTTCCATCCCTGTATATCCCAGTGCCATCCTGTTGCACCCTGGTACCTCTCAGCTCCATTCTGGTGCATTCCAATACAACCCAGTTCCATCCCAGTATGTCCCAGTGCTGCTCTGCAGCACATCCTTACACTCCAGTTTGTCCAGTGACATCCCACTGCAGCTCAGGGCTACATCCCAGTGCTATTCCAGTACATCCCAGTTCTATCCAGTTCATCTCAGCACCATCCCACTGTATGCCAGCATCACTCCAGTGCATCCCACTGCCATCCCAGTCCATCCCAGCACCTTCCCAGCACATCTCAGTATATCCCAGTGCACCCCAGTGCATCCTGGTGCCATTCCAGTGTTATCCCAGCTCATTCCAGCACCCTTCCAGTGCACCCTAGTGACATCCCAGCACACCCCAATGTATCCTAGTGCCATTCCAGTGCATTCCAGCACCATCCCAGTGCAAACCAGCACCACCCCAGTGCATTCCAGCTCCATCCTACAGCATTCCAGCTTCCTTCCAGTGCAACCCAGCCTCATCCCAGTGCATTCTGTCACACTCCAGCACCACCCCACTGCAACCCAGCTCCATCCCAGTGCATTCTGTCACACTCCAGCACCACCCCCCTGCAACCCAGCTCCATCCCAGTGCATTCTGTCACACTCCAGCACCACCCCCCTGCAACCCAGCTTCCTCCCAGTGCAACCCAGCTCCATCCCACTGCAACCCAGCTCCATCCCAGGGCACTCCATCTCTCTCCCAGTGCATTCCTGCTCCATCCCAGTGCATTCCAGCACCATCCCAGCATATCTCAGTGCCATCCCAGTGCATTCCAGCAGCACCCCAGCGCCCCCCAGCCCTGCCTTGCCCTGGGTCACCTTTGGTGTCCTCGTCCTCGATGGTGGTGTTGGTGCTGTCGGACGACTCCTGCCCGCGGGACGGCAGCGGTGTGGGAGGGAGAGACACAAAGAGAGAGAGTCAGAGGCCGGCCCGGCTGGGGCTGGGGGCGACGAGCCCGGCCGGGGCTCTGCGGCACGGCCGCGGGCGGGGCTCCGGGACCCTCTCCGCCGTCACCACGCCCCACGCGCGCTCCTCGTCTGCGCCAGCGCCACGGCCCCCTCTGCCCACCCGCGCCGTGGGTGATGCTGGGGGGGGAAGATGGAGGTGGAAGCGGGGTCCCTGCTGACCCCCACGGGGGGGTCCCGGGGTCAGCGAGAAGGGAAGAGAGGCAGCAATACCTTGACGCCGTCCGCGGGGTTATGAATTACTGTAGTTTGAGGCTCCTACGGGAGAAGGGAGAGAGACAGAGGCGGGGGAGAGGGAGGGAGGGAGGAGGAGGAAGCGAGAGCCCGGGAGGGGACAACGGAGGGGTGGGGGGGTCGGGGACGGACGACGACGGAGCGAGCAGCACGCGGACGGGGGCGAAGAGAGACCCAGACCGGGTGTGGGGAGGAGCAGGGGGGGGGAAGAGAAGCAGAGAGTCATTAGTCCAGCGGCAGCCAAATGGTTTAATTCACAGAGAGACGGAGGCAGGGCGCAGGCGGGGGACAGGCGCGGCGGGACCCCGCGGGCGGCCGAGTTGGAGCCGCCCCGGTCCTGGAGGGCAGCCCCGTGCCCGTATCCCACACTCGCTGTACCAGCCGGGCATCCCTGTGCTCGACACGCTTGTGCCAACCGGGCATCCTCCTACCGGTACCCCGCACTCGCTGGGCTGCCCGGGCATCCCTTTACCTGTATCCCGTGCCCATGGCACCAGCTGGACGCGCACATGCCCGTATCCCACACTCACTGTGCCAGCTGAGCAGCCCCGTGCCTGCATCCTGCACACGCTGTGCCAGCTGGGCATCCTCACGGCCACAGGCTGTACGTGCTACACCAACCGGACATCCTCATGCCTCTGTGCCACGCTCCCTGCACTGCTGGGCATTCCCATGCCCATATCCTGCATTTACTGCACCACACAGGTACCCCTGTGCCCATATCCCTCACTCCCTGTGCCAGCCGAGCATCCCTCTGCCCGCATCCTGCACTCACTGTGTGAGCTGGGCATCACTTTACCCGTGTCATGCCCCCATGGTACCAGCTGGTCACGTTCATGCCCATGTCCTGCACTCGCTGTGCTGCCCCACGCCCATATCCTGCACCCACCTTAGCGTCCACGTAGCACACCCCCATATCCTGCCCCCACTGTGCCAGCCAAGTGGTCCTGTGCCCATATCCTGCACTTACCTTGCTGCTGGGGTCATGGTTGGCATCCCCAGGGCCGTGCCCATATCCTGCACCTGCCTCACCGTGGGTATGGTGGGGACAAATCCTGTGCCCACGTCCTGCACCAACCTTATCTGTGTGGTGTGGTACCCCTGTGCCCACAGCCTGCACCCACCTTGCCATCCACGGGGGGGGGGGGGGCATCCCCATAGCTGAATGCTGCCCCCACCTCACTGTGCCCACCTGCTGTCCATGCCACTGGGGTCCTGCTGGGGGTACCCTGCACCCAGCTTTTCTGCATGACAGGCACCTCTGTACCCACCTTGCTGTCTGCATTGCAGGCACCCTCATGCCCACGTCCTGCACCCATCTTGTTGCTGCCATGGCAGGGGCACTGCTGTGTCCTGTTCCTGCACCTACCTTGCCAGTCCCGTCGGGTACCTCCTGTGCCCACATGTGTACCCATCCTGTCTGCACGGAGCAGCATCCTCGTGCCCGTAGCCTGCACCCACCTCGCCCCCCTGCCACGGGGCATCCCCATGCCCTGCACCCACCTCACGTCCCCACGGCAGGGGCTTCTCTCTGCCTGTTCCCTGCACCCACCTTGTCCCTGGGGGGGGGGGGCACCCCCGTGCCCGTATCCTGCCCCCACTCTTCAGCCCTGTCCTCGCTGCCCCCACCCCAACCCCCGGGCCGGACAGACGGACGGACAGCCGCGCGGGGGTGGGGCATGGCGATGGATGGGATGGGATGGGATGGGCGGGGGGATGGATCCGGCGGGGGGGAGCACCGGGGGTGGTGGCGGCGGGGGCAGGGGGGGCACCTACCAGGGCGGCGGGTGGGAGGGTCCCCTTGGGGCTGGTGACGCCGGCGCTGCCTTTGGTGCTGTTGGTCTGGGGCTGGGAAGGGGACAGAGGAGGGGGCTCAGCGACCTGGGGCGGGTTGGGGTTGGCTCCCCCCGTGCCCCCCCCGCGGCCCCTCACCTTCACGCCGTCAGCCTTCTTGTTCAGTAAGCTCTTAGCTGCTGCGGGGCGGGGGCGAGAGGGGCAGAGCGTCAGCGGCTGCCCCTCCCTGGGGACAAGGACGCTGCGTGTCCCCTCACCCTGACAGCCCTTGCCCACCTCCCACCCTGCGGCACCAGCGGGAGCCGGCAGCACCCAGCCCCCCCCAGTGTTGGAGGGGGCGACACTGGCAAGGGGGCGTCCTCAGCCTGGGGGTGTCCCTAACCTGGGGCGTCCCTAACCTGGGGTGTCCTCAGCCTGGGGGTATCCTCAACCTGAGGGTGTCCCCAGCATGGGGATGTCCTCAAAGTGGGGTGTCCCCAACCTGGGGGTGTTCCCAGCCTGGACGTTGCTTCAAACTGAGGGTTTCCTCAACCTGGGGGTGCCCACAACCTGGGGGGGTCCTCAAACTGGGAGGTGACCCTATATGGGAGAGGGTCCCCGTGCTGAGGCAGATGTCCCCAACCTAGGGGGTGTCCCCATCCTAGGGGAGATGTCCCCATCTCGGGGGTGTGTTTCTCCATCCTGGGGGGGGTGGTGTCCCAAACTGGTAGCAGTGTCCCCATGTTGGGGAACACCTCCAGTGGGCTGTGTCCCACCCCGGGGACACAAACAAGAGCTGGAGGGGGAGTCCCCAGCCTGGGGAGTGTCCTTATCTTGGGCCCGGGGGACAGACACCCAACCTGGAGCAGTGTCCCCAGGCTTGGGACCTGTCCCCATCCTGGGGGAACTGTGCTCATCCTGGGGGTGGGGGAGTCCCCAAACTGAGGGGGGGGTCCCCCAGCCTGGTGGCCCCCAGAGGGTGGGGCAGAGCTGGCTTACCTTGGAGAAATGCAGAGAGGAAAGCGAGAGAGGGGGAGGGGCAAGAGAGAAATGGAGGGAGAGGAGGAAAAGGAAAAACATAAAAAACCAACATAAAAAGATGAGTTGAGCCGGGGGGGGGCGGCCCCCTGTGCCCCCCCTCAGTGTCACCCTGGAGGGGGACGAGGAGGGAGAGTGTGGGGAAGAGCATCTCTCACTGTCACAGCTATTGGGACCTCTGGCCGTGGGGGGGACATGAAAGGAGGGGGCACAGGAGGCCGGGGGTGGGGTGGGGGTGGGGTGGGGGTGTCACCTCCGAGCTCGGGGACACACCAACTCCACCCTCTCCCCCCCGTCCTCCCCCTCCCGGCCCTGGCATCGCGGGCAGAGTGGGGGCGTGCCTTGCCAAGGTGGGTGGCAGCCGGGTGGCACCGAGCAGCACCCACTGCGGAGGTAGGGCAGATGAAGGGGGGGGGGAGGGGACACCCCTGCCCCCCCACCCCTGACGGAGCCATGTTTCTCCCGGGGGACCCTGGTGGGGGCGGTCCCCAAGGGTCGTGGTCCCTCCTCTGAAAGCAGGCGCTGAGAGGTGAGTTTAAACCAGAGCCGAACTGGGCGGGGGGGAGAGGGGGAGGAGGGGAGACGGAAGGGGGCGCGGGGGGGCAGCTGTAGCCCTTATGTGGGGGCAGGGGGCAACGGTTTAAGACCCCGCCGAGTGTTCCGCGGCGCCACGAACACCGGCTGCAGCCCTCGGGAAGCCGTGCGGGGGGGGCACATGCGGGGGGGGGGCGTGCGGAGCGGTGCGGGGCTGGGGGCCGTGCGGGGGGCACACAGAGCGGGGGACACGGCGGGGACGTGGTGCATGCAGCTGGTTCGTCCCCCTCCATGCAGGGCTGTGCCCCCCGCTGGGTGCTTGGCAGGGAGCAATGGGGGCGGGGGGGGCTAAAATGATCTTTGTTTTCTTTCACCCCCAGAGAGCCACATTGCTGCCCCGGGGGGGGCCTCCGGGGGGCTGTCACCACACTGTGTCCCCCATGCCGGGGACTACTGGCCTGGGGCAGGGCACAAGCACCCAAGCAGTATCCCCAGGATGGGGGGAGGGGCACATCTTGTGGGGGAGGGGGCACAGAGACCCCCACAGGCGTAGGTGACAGTGGGGGGGGTGGGTAGGAGACACTGCCAGGGTGGGTGGCAGCGAGAGTGACAACAGCCACCTGACAGGGGGAAAGGACAGTGGCATCTCTCAGTCCCCGTGGGGAGGGGGAGAGGCTGGGGAGGGGGAGGCAATGCAGGGGGAGTCCATGCCGGGGGGGGGCCATGCCAGCGCTCCCATTTTCGAGGAGGGTACCCGAAACCTTCCTGGGGGGGAGAAGAGGATGGTTGGAAGGGGACATAGGGACAAAGGATCCAGGGTGGGTGGGGGACACACAGAGAGAGATCAAGCGGGGGCCGGGGGTCGGGGGCTGGGGTGGGGGCCGGGGGGGCCCTGTGCGGACACGTCTACCTTGTTCCACCAGCCCCAGGGGGGCCCCGGCGGCGGCCGCCGACATGGTCGGAGGAGCTGTGGTCTGTCTGCCCACTGCGGGCAGGAGAGAGAGAGAGAGAGGGAGCGGAGCTCCGTTAGGGGGGCACCGGGGCGGGGGGCAGCCGGGACACCCCCCCACACACCACCGCCTCCTCTCCCCCCCCCGCCACCCCCCCCAACAGCTGCCGGGGCGCCCCTGGCCCCGGCCCTTGCCGCAGGGCTGCGGGGGGCTGCTGATGCTGCGGTGTCACCCCCGGCCCCGCGCCGTGGTCCCCCCCGTGGTGGGTCAGGGGGGGACACACCGGGACCGGGCACTACCTGCTGCTGGGTGCCTGGGGAGGGGGGGGGCGTGTCCTGGACCCCCCCCCGGGTTATGCCTCGGCGACGGGGGAAAAAATGGGGGTGGGAGGTGTTTGGGGGGGTGGGAAGGGGAGAAAGAGAGAAAGACAGCGACAGAGAGAAGGGGGCACCGGCCTCGGAGGGGGCTGCGGGGAGGGGGCTGCGGCCCCCGGCCCCCCCCAGCCAGTTGGAGCCCCCCCTTACCTGAGAAGTTCCTGGTGGCCAGCATGGTGGTGAGGATGGCTCCCTGCAAGCGGGGGACAGTGTCAGGCTGGGGGTGGCAGCGGGGGTGCGGGATGGGAGGGAGTGGGGGGATGGCAGGGGCACAAATGGGGCACAGCATGACCGGCTGGGCAGAGGCAAGGGCACACTGGGCAACACATTGCACACGGCCAGGAGGGCACCATGGCACAGTGTGCTACCCTGGGCAGGAGGACATTGTCACACGGTGTGACAGTCCTGGGCAGGGGCAGGAGGGCACTGTGCTGTGCTGAGTAGCACATGGCACAGCACCAAGCACGGCCAGAGTGGCACTGTGATGCAGCAGGCATGGCCAGGATGGGACCACGGCACCACCTCACAGGGACTGCGCCCTGTAGGGAGGCACCAGCGCGCTGCCAGGGTTGGACGGCACCGGGCACGGAAGCACTGGGCACCCATCACACCAGGGCAGGAGTGTGGGGTGGCAGGGGCAAGGCCATGCTGCAGCAGGCGCTGCCAAGATGTGACTGTGCTGCACTGGGCAGGGCCGGGCCAGGACCATGGCACCGCCGCAATGGGGCCGTGCCCCCTGCGGGAGCTGTGGGGATGGGCAGGGCGGTGCTGTGCCCCCTGCGGGAGCTGTGGGGATGGGCAGGGCGGTGCTGTGCCCCGTGGGGATGGGCAGGGTGGTGCTGTGCCCCATGGGGATGGGCAGGGCGGTGCTGTGCCCCCTGCGGGAGCTGTGGGGATGGGCAGGGTGGTGCCGTGCCCCCTGGGGATGGGCAGGGCGGTGCCGTGCCCCCTGGGGATGGGCAGGGCTGTGCCCCCTGGGGATGGGCAGGGCGGTGCTGTGCCCCGTGGGGATGGGCAGGGCGGTGCCGTGCCCCATGGGGATGGGCAGGGCGGTGCTGTGCCCCGTGGGGATGGGCAGGGCGGTGCCAACGGGCAGGACCAGGGCCACATTCAGCCTCTCTCACCTTGAGCTTCCTCCTGGCATTGAACTTTTTCAGACACTCGACGGTCTCCTGCCTGTGCATCATGGAGGCCACGGTGGAGCGTTGCTGTGGGGACAGCAGCGTCAGTGCCAGGCTGGGCTGGGGCGGGGGCGGGGCGGGGGCGGGGGCAGGGCCCCCCGGCGGCAGGGCCCCCGGCGGCAGGGCCCCCGGCGGCAGAGCCCCCCGGCGGCAGGGCCCCCCGGCGGCAGAGCCCCCCGGCGGCAGGGCCCCCCGGCGGCAGAGCCCCCCGGCGGCAGGGCCCCCCGGCGGCAGAGCCCCCCGGCGGCAGGGCCCCCGGCGGCAGAGCCCCCCGGCGGCAGGGCCCCCCGGCGGCAGAGCCCCCCGGCGGCAGGGCCCCCCGGCGGCAGGGCCGCGGCACTTACGCAGACCCAGGGGTGCTTGAGGGCTTCGTGGGCTGTGATGCGCTTGGCAGGGTTGATGGTCAGCATCTGGTTGATGAGGTTCTTGGCTTCGGGGGTCACCGTGTCCCACTCGGGGGAGGGAAACTGCACGGGGCAAGGGGCAGGGAGGTGGCAGGGGTGAGGGCTGGGGCAGCCCTGCAGCACCTCTGGGCCCCCACCCCCCCACGCGTCCCCAGGCGGCCACCCAAAGCAGCCCTGAGGCAGGGGTCAGTCCCTCGGTAGGGTCCGGAGCGCGCAGCTGCCGGGCTGGCGCCGGCACTTACGTCGTAGGCACCGGCCTTGATCTGTTGGTAGAGTTTGTGCTGGTCCTCATCCCAGAACGGGGGGTACCCCACCAGCAGGATGTAGAGGATGACACCTGGCGAGGGGCAGCAGGGGAAGGGTTGAGGGCACACACAACCCTCTGCCACCCTGTGGCTCCCCACCGGGCCCTGCCCCGGGGCAACAGGCCCCAGGATGGCACTGTGCCCTATGGCGGCAGCCACCTGGGAGAGAGTGGAACAGCCCTGGCACACAGCTCAAGATGGGGACTGGCACAGGGACCAGGATGAGATAAAGGAGGCAGGACCAAGATGGGGACAGGGGTGGGGACAGGGTGGGGTCAGGATAAAGGGGGCAGGATGGGCGTGGTCAGGACTGGGGACAGGATGAAGGGAACAGGGACAGGGGTGGGAGTGGGGACAGGGTGGGGACAGGGTGGGGTCAGGATAAAGGGGGCAGGATGGGCGCGGTCAGGACTGGGGACAGGATGAAGGGAACAGGGACAGGGGTGGGAGTGGGGACAGGGTGGGGACAAGGTGGGGTCAGGATAAAGGGGGCAGGATGGGCGCGGTCAGGACTGGGGACAGGATGAAGGGAACAGGGACAGGGGTGGGAGTGGGGACAGGGTGGGGACAGGGTGGGGTCAGGATAAAGGGGGCAGGATGGGCGCGATCAGGACTGGGGACAGGATGAAGGGAACAGGGACAGGATGGGGACAGGATGGGTGCTGGGTGGGACAAGTGTGGGAGCGGGGAGGGGAGCAAGGTGAGGCTGGGATGGGAATGGGATGGGCAAGGATGGAGCTGGGAAGGGCACAGAGTGGGCAGGGGCCCAGGGTGGCAGCAGGTCAGGCTCTTACCACATGCCCAGATGTCCACGGGTTTGCCATAGGCCTCTTTGCGCAGGACTTCAGGGGAGAGGTAGCCAGGCGTGCCCGCAAAGCCTGGCACAGAGAGGGGCAGAGGCTGAGCCCAGCTGCGGCAGGCAGGGGGCAGGGACAGGGTTGGCAACGGGGGCACGTGGTGGGCATGGGCCTGGGGCACAGGCATGGGGCGGGGATGCACTGGGCACGGGACTGGGAGGTGGTGAGCAGGATGCCGTGGGCATGGGGCAGGGCTGGGGTGAGCGTGGGGTAGGATGCGGCTGGCACGGGACAGGCACTTGGCAGGCAAAGAGCAGGGATGTGGCAGGCACAGGGCTGGGGCCTGGTGAGCAGGATGCAGTGGGCATGGGGCAGGGATGCGGTGGGTACAGGCGGGATGCAGTGGGCGTGCAGAAGGGCCGCGGTGGGCATGGGGCAGGGAGGTGGTGGGCAGGAGCCAGGCTGGCACTCACCGAACCAGGCCTGCTGATCCCCCTGCACCTCGATGGCAAGGCCGAAGTCTGCCAGCTTCACTGCTGCCCCTTTGCACTTGCTGGCCAGGAGCAGGTTCTCTGGCTGTGGCAGTGCCAGGGCAGTGCCAGGCCCAGGCAGTGGTGGGCACAGGGCAGGGGGGCAGTGGAGGGAGGCAGAGGAGCCATCACATGGGTCCTACCTGGCTGCCACCCCTGTGCTAGCAGGGCTGCAGACAGTGCCCCCATCCAATGCCCAGGGGGAGCCAGGTGGCACAGATGCCACGTCCAGCCCCAGCCCAGTACCACCCAGCCTCATCCCTGTGTCCTGCCCAATCCCATTCCCACAGCCCAGCCCCCAACCCCCAAATCCCACCCAGCTGCTGCTCACAACAGAGGAAGGTGAGGGCAAGCCGTGGGCAGGGGGACTGGCACTGCCCCCCAGCTCAGCTCAGGGGTGGGTCACCTGCACCCCCAGAAAGGGGAGATGGCAGCTGGGGGCATCCAGAGCAGAGCTCAGTGACACCCCCACACTCCAAGGGCCCGGGGGCTTGGGGACTCATCCTGCACCCCCCAACCCCACTCCCCCCCAACTCTGATGACCCCAGGCCTGAGGGGCAGAGGGGCAGGGAGGGGACACTCACCTTGAGGTCCCTGTGGACCACCCCCATCTGGTGACAGTGGAGCACAGCCTCCAGGATCTGCTGGATGCAGTGGCTGCGTGCAAAGGGGGAGGAGTGGTCAGGGACCTGCTGCACAGCCACCTCCCACCACCTCCTGGACCCCCCGGGACCCCTAAGCCAACCCCTCCACCCCGCTGCACTCTGGGGGGGCCCTACAGAACCGAACAGTGACCTTGGGGTGCTGACACTGGCACCCCCCTTCCGCTGGGGCAGAGGGGTGTCACTTCCTGAAGGTCACCTCTGAGGGGGTCACTGTCTGGGGGGGGTCACTGTCTGGGGGGGGTCACTGCCTCATGGGGAGGGCACACTCCTGGGGGACCACCCCTGGAGGGGTCACCATGGAGGAGTCACTGCCTGGGTGGCACCTGGGAGGACATCCCTGGGAGTGTCAAAGTCTTGGGGGCCTGAGGGAGTCAGCCCTGTCTGGGGGTAACCCGTGGGGGGATCAATGACCCCCAGGGGTCTGACCCCTAAGGGGAGCTCACTGTCTGAGGGTCACCCTTGGCGGGGGGGAGTCACCCTTAAGCGAGGGGTCGCTGCCTGCGGGGGTCACTGTCCGGGGATGTCAGCCCTGGGGCTAATGCATGGGAGGGTCACTGTCCAGGGGGTCACTGCTGGGGGGCTCCCCTCTTGGCATGGAGCCACAAGGGTTCACCCTGACGGTGCTGCCGTGCCCCCCACCCGGGGACCTTCCCAGCCCTGCTGCCGCCCGGCGCCGGGGTCCCCCAGACAGGACTGATGTGGGGGGAGGGGACAGAGGGGCCGGCGGGGGGAGGGGCGAATGGAGACGAGACAAGAAAGAAAGAGGGAAGGAGCAGGGGGGATGAGAGGCTGAGATGGGGGTGATGGGAGAGCCCCCGGCTGGGGGTGGTGGGGAGGGGGCAACCTCCCTTCAAGGACGGGGGGCAAAAAAAGGGGAAGGGAGGGGGGGCAAGAAAAAGGAGGAGGAGGAGAGAGCCCCAAAGCGGGGTCGGTGCGGGGAGCGTGGGCCCGGGCAGCGACGATGCTCCTGCGGGCGGGGGGCACGGCCCCTCCCGGCCCCCCCCGGGGTATACTGACCTGCGGCTCCCTCTGCACGGGGGCAAAGTGATGGGTGGGAGAAACGCGGGCAAATAGCTCATGGACACAGTGACTGCAAAACAAAACGGGGGGCGGGGGGCGGGGGCACGGGAGGGGAGAGGGGAGGAGTGGGGAGTAGGGGGTAGGAGGGGAGCAGGAGGGGGGAAGGATGGGGGTAAAGGGGGGCAGGGTGAAGAACAGGTATTGGGAAAGGGGAGGGGTTGAGTGGGGCAGGATGGAGGTGAGGGGGTGGGAGAAGGGGAGGGGGTGGGAAAAAGGAGTAGGGGGGCAGAGGGGGAGCAAGGGGTGGGAAGGGGGCAGGATGAGGGGCGGGATGGAGAGGCGTGGGATGGGGGGAGGAAAGGGGGACAGGGTGCAGGTGAAGGGGGGGACAGGATGTGGGAGAGGGCAGAGGATAGGGATGGGGGGGGCAGGATGGAGAGGCAGAGGATAGCAGAGGGGGCAGGAATTTGGGGGGGGGGGTGGAGGGAGTAGATGAGGGAGGAACCGGGATGGGGATAAAGGGGTGAGGGAGCAGGAGGGGGGACAGGGGCGGGAGGGGCAGAAGGGCAGGTGGGGGGTGGGAGACAAAACACGGGGAGGGGGCGTGCCGGGGTGGCAGCGAGCGGACAGGCAGCAGTGGGACGGCCGGACAGATGGACAGACAGACGGACACACAGAGCCCGAGCCACGCGTGATGGGAGACAGGCGGGGATGTGGGGCGGGGGGGGACGGACGGAGGCGGGGGTTGGGGGGCATGGGAGGGGGGGACAGGGACCGGGGGACGGAGATGGGGGGAACGAGAGAGGGGGAGAAACAATGTTGTGAAAGCCCAGAGACCACGGGGACGGGCACACGGCGGGCACACAGGGCCTGGGGGTGGCACCGGCGCTGGAGGGGGGGCTGGGGGGGCCGGGAGGGCCCCCCCGCCCACCGCCAGCTCCCCCGCGCACAGTGGCGACAGCGCCAGGCCTCAGCGGGGAGGGGGCAGCATGAGGGATGGGGGTGCCCACTGAGCACCTGGCAGCAGGGTGGAGCAGGGGGCAGGGGGTTGGGGTCATGGGCGTGTGAGGGGCACCTCGGGCAACCCCGCACCCACTGGGTGCCCCCCCTGCCTGCCTGGCTGCAGCTGCCCCATCCCTGCAGCCCCCCCGGCGGGGGGCACTGGGGGGCTCGGGGGCTGTCCAGAGGGGGCTGTGGGGAGGGGCTGGGCGGGCACAGGGGCTCACCTGGCATCGGCCTCGCTGTAGTACTCCCGTGCCACGATGTCCTCGAAGAGCTCCCCACCGGTCACCCTGCAAGGCAGCCAGGGCACCGCGTCACCCCCGGGCACCCCGGCGTCCCCTGGCACCTCCTAATCCTCCAAGGACACCTTCAACCCCCCACCCCCAGTACCGCCCCGGCCCCCCCGCACCCCTCGGACCCTCACTCACAGGTCAAAGACGAGGTAGTGGAAGCCTTCCTCCGAGATGCTGTCGTGGAGCCGCACTGAGGGGACAGGCATGGAGTGGGGCACGGCACAGGCAGGCACACCTGGCACAGCTGAGCCTGGCACACGCAGCCTCATGCCTGCATCCCATGAGTCCCCAGGGAGGGCACCCAGCAGGACCCCATGCCTGGAACCCCACATCACCAAGGGGGTGCTTAGTGTGTGCCCGGGGGGGCACCCAGCACATCAACTGTGTGTCACCAGGAGGGATGCCCAGGTTGTGCCCGGGGGGACTCAATACCTCCCAGTGCTGACACCCTACAGAACCCAGGAGGGTGGCACCTCATATAGGCCCGGAGGGGCATCCAGCCACACACGTGGCATCCAGGATGTCTCCGGAGTGGCACCCAGCGGTGCCCCAGGGGTGAGCCCTCCCCAGGCCGCGCGCCCCGCAGGTGCCACTCACCGATGTTGGAGTGCTTCAGCAGCCGGCAGATCCGGGCCTCCCGCTCCAGCTTCTGGTGGTCTGGGGGGGACAGGGGTCAGGAGGGGCACCCGGGCCAGCCCCCCACACCCGGGGACACCCCCGAGGGGGTCACTGCCCCTGCCGAGGGGCCCGCGGCTGCCCCCCAGCGGTGAGCGCAGTGCCTGCGACAGGCAGCGCCGGGAAGGCGCAGGAGGCACAGCGAGAGCAGGGTGGGAGCAGAGGAGGGGAGGTGTGAACAGGGGACACACACGTGTGGGAACGAACATGCGTGTGACAGTATGTGCGAGTGTGTGTCCGTGTGTGTGTCCACGTGTGAGTGTGTGTCCGTGTGTGTCCATGTGCATGTGTGTGTCCATGTGTGTGTCTGTGGTGTGTGTCAGTGTGTGTGTCCATGTGCGTGTGTGTGTCCGTGTGAGTGTGTGTCCATATGTGTGTGTATCCACGTGTGTGTCCATGTGTGTGTGTGGTATGTGTGTGTGTGTATGTGTCCATGTGTATGTGTCCATGTGTGTGTCCACGTGCGTGTGTACGTTGGTGTGCACGTGTGTGTCCATGTGTACGTGAGTGTGTGTCCATGTGTGTGTCCATGCCCGTGTGAGTGTGTCCATATGTGTATCCATGTGTGCATAGTGTGTCTGTGTGTGTGTGTCCGTGTGTGTGTGTGTGTATGTGTGTAGTGTGTGCCCATGTGTGTGTCCATGTGTGTGTTTGTGTCCGTGTGTGTGTGTCCACGTGTGTGTGTCCATGTGTGTCCATGTGTGTGTTTGTGTCCGTGTGTGTGTGTCTGTGTGTGTGTCCATGTGTGTCCATGTCTGTGTGTGTCCGTGTGTATGTCAGTGTGTGTCCATGTGTGTGTCCATCCATGTGTGTGTCCACATGTGTTTGTGTCCATGTGTGTGTAGTGTGTGTCCATGTGTGTATGTGTTCATGTGTGTGTGTCCATGTGTGTGTAGTGTGTCCGTGTGTGTGTAGTGTGTGTCTGTGTCTGTGTGTGTCCATGTGTATGTGAGTGTGTGTCCATGTGTGTGTGCGTGTCCCCATGTGTGTCTCTATGTGTGCGTGTGTCCATGTGTGTGAGTGTCCATGTGTGTGTGAGTGTCTGCCCATGGTTTAGTCAGGAGGTCTGTGGTGACAGGTTGGCCTTGATGATCTTAGGTCCCTCCCAACCTTGGTGATTCTCTGTGTGTCCATGTGTGTGAGTGTACATGGGTGTGTCAGTGTGTGTGTCCATGTGTGTGAGTGTACATGGGTGTGTCAGTGTGTGTGTCCATGTGTGTGAGTGTACATGGGTGTGTCAGTGTGTGTGTCCATGTGTGTGAGTGTACATGGGTGTGTCAGTGTGTGTGTCCATGTGTGTGAGTGTACATGGGTGTGTCAGTGTGTGTGTCCATGTCTGTATGTGTCAGTTTGTGTCCGTGTGAGTTTGTGTCCATGTGTGTGTGTGTGTCTCCCCGTGTGTGTGTCACCATGTGTATGTATGTGTGCCCATCTGCGTGTGTCCATGGGTATGTGTGTGTGTGTGTCCCCATGTGTGTCCATGTGTGTGAGAGTACACGTGTGTGTGTATCTATGTGTGTGTGGATATGTGTCCCCGTGTGTGTGTGTCAGATGGTGCTGGGTGTAGGTTGGACTCCATGACCTCAAAGGTATTTTCCAACCTGGTTAATTCTATTCTATTCTACATGGGTGTGTGAGTGTGTGTGAGTGTGTGTGAGTGTGTGTGTGTGTGACTGTGTGTGAGTGTGTGTGAGTGTGCACATGTGTGTGTGTTCATATGTGTATGTGATTGTGTGTCCATGTGTGTGAGTATCTACGCATGTGTCCATGTGTGTGTCCCCATGTGTGTGTGCAGATGTGTCCACGTGTATCCACGTGTCTGCACACGTGTGTCAATGTGTGTGTCCCCGTGTGTGTGTGCACATGTGTGTGTGCAGATGTGTCCACGTGTATCCACGTGTCTGCACACGTGTGTCAATGTGTGTCCCTGTGTGTGTGTGTGCACATGTGTGTGTGCAGATGTGTCCACGTGTATCCATGTGTCTGCACACGTGTGTCAATGTGTGTCCCCGTGTGTGTGTGCACATGTGTGTGTGCAGATGTGTCCACATGTATCCATGTGTCTGCACACATGTGTGCGCACTCGTATGTGCACATGTGTGTCCAAGTGTGTGTGTGCAGATGTGTGTGTGTGTGTCCATGTGTGTATGTCCATATGTCTGTCTCTGTGTGCTAATAGCTGTGTATAGCTGGCACACACATCCATCTGCACACTCATTTGCACACACACACACCCCTGCACACCCCCACCCTGCACACCCCCATCTTCACACACACATGAACACACACACCTGCACACACACACATGCACACATACACATCTGCACACACCTGCACACACACATCCCTGCACACACACCCCTCTCCACACACACCTGCACACACACCTGCACACACACATCCCTGCACACACATCTGGACACACACACCTGCACACACACACCTCTCCATACACATTGCACACACATCTGGACACACACACACACACCTGCACACACATCTGGACACACACACCTGCACACACACACCTGCACACACACACACCTGCACACACATCTGGACACACACACCTGCACACACACACCTGCACACACACACACCTGCACACACATCTGCACACACACACCTGCACACACACACCTGCACACACACACACCTGCACACACATCTGCACACACACACCTGCACACACACACCTGCACACACACACACCTGCACACACATCTGCACACACACACCTGCACACACACACCTGCACACACACACACCTGCACACACATCTGGACACATATCTGGACACACACACACCTGCACACACATCTGGACACACACACCTGCACACACACACCTGCACACACACACACCTGCACACACATCTGGACACATATCTGGACACACACACACCTGCACACACATCTGGACACACACACCTGCACACACACACCTGCACACACACCTGCACACACATCTGGACACACACATCTGCACACATCTGCACACTGCTCACGTCCAAGTGTCCCCCACCCACCCTGGGCCATGCCCCCCCCATGAGCAGCCGGCTCTGGCTCCCTCGTGTGACCCCTCCCCACTCAGGGTCCTGTGCCCCGCCCTGGGCCCCCCGCATGGGACACTGAGCACTGGGGTGGGGAAGGGACACACAAGAACCTGGGGCAGAGGAGTGGGTATGGGAAGGGCAGGATTCGGTCCCCAGCCCCAGCTGGCAGCCCCTACCACAAGCACCGCGGGTGTCAGGGGTGCCACAGGTACCATGGGGCATCATGGGCACCACGGGTGTCTGGGAGTCGCAGGTGCCATGAGCGTCACTGGCACCACAGCTGTCACAGGTGTCAGGGGTGTCACAGACGCCATGGGCGCCAGGGGCACCATGGGTGTCACAGGCACCACAGGTGTCATGGGTATCACAGGTGCCACGGGCACCATGGGCACCACAGGTGTTACGGACGACATGAGCATCGCCACAGGCATCGCCACAGGCACTGGGGGGGCCGGGCTGGGGGGGGCCGGGCTGGGGGGGCCCCGGGGGTCCTACCTCTGGCCGAGAGCTTTTTGGTGTTGATGATCTTGGCGGCGTACTCATGGCCGGTGCAGAGCTTGACGCAGCGCCGGACCACCGAGAAAGCCCCCCTGGGGGGGAGCCAGGCTCAGCGACCCCCGCCTGTCTCCCCCCCGGCCCGAACCGCTCACGGGTGGGCTCCCACCCGTGACTCAGCACCCTGCGCCCGAGGGCTGTGCTGGCCGTGACTCAGCACCCGGGGGGTGAACCCTGGCACGGGGGGTGGAGGAGCCCCCGAGGCTGCGCGGCCCTGGGCACGTCCGGGGTGCAGATGGGGGGCGGGGGAGGTGCAGGGGATGGGGGGGGGAGGGGGGCGGTGGGGTGCGCGCCCGGAGGGGAGCGGGGGCTGCATCGCGCAGGGGGTCGGCGGCTGGATCCGGCCCCGGCAGCCGTTGCCATGGGGACGGCGGTGGCCCGGATGCCGGCGGTGGCCATGGTGGCGGCGCAGGTGGTGGCGATGGCGATCGTGGTGGCAGTGTCGTTATTGGTGGCGGTGGCAGCGGGCCCAGGGCTCGGTGGGCGACAGGGAGCCAGCTGCCAGCGGCAGCCCCCGGAATGGGGACAGGGGCAGGGACAGGGAGGGCACGGGGTGGCTTCGTTAGCAGCGGGCAGTGCCACCTGCTCGCCGCAGCCCCTCCGAGTGCCACCACCACCTGTCCCTGCACAGGGCCGAAGTCCCGGGCCGAAGTCCCTGCCTGTCCCCTGCCCGCCGGGGTCCCCAGGGACAGCTGTGTCCCAGCTCAGCGGCACCCATGCCTTGCGGGGGGTCCGGGCAGCGTCGGGGTGGGCACAGAGGGGACCCTCACGGGGCACAGTCCCCGAGTCGAGTGAGGATACATCAGAGATGACGATCCCGTTGTGGGGGGCACCGGCCGACCCGTGCTACCGCGCCGCGGTCCCTACATCCCTGGACACGGAGGGTCCCTGCTGGCCGGGCGGGGGCACCATGCCACCGCTAGGGAACGAGGGGCAACTCCCGAGGGGCCCGGCACCCCCCGGATCTCCCGACCCGGGTCTCCCGACCCTCGCCCAGGCGGCCGCAGGGACGGAGCACACCAGGGGGATGCCAGCTCCAGCGGGAGGAGGTGACCCTCACTTCCCCTCCCCGCAAGCTGCGCCTCAGTTTCCCCACCGGGGGCAGATGTCCCCGAAAGCCCCGAGAGGGGCGGGGGCCGGGCGCGGTGGCTGGCAGGTGACACGGAGGGATGGCGGGGGGGGGGGGGAGAAGCCATGTTGCCATGGCAACCAGGACGGGCTGCGTTTGGGGGAGAGGAGGAATCGCCCCGGATAGCACCGCGGCTGCCCCCCGCGGTACCCACAGAAGGGCCATGGCTCTCCTTGCAAAACACCCCCCCTGCTACGGGGGTGGCCCCCCCCGGCGAGGTCTGTCCCCATCTGCCCCTCCCGCCCCCCAGTTTTCCCCCCCTCAGCCCTGCACGCATGTCGGGCACGGTGCATCTCCCCCCTCCACCACGGCCTGGGGGGCAAATGAGCCCCCCCCAAAAGCTCCTCCTCCGCCCCCAACAACACTCACCCCGGGGAGGGTCACAGACACGGGGGTGGGGGGAGTGGGGAGGCGGATGGCTCTCTCGGGGGGGCAAAAGGGACCTGGGGTCTAGAACTGGGGGGGGTTACAGAAGGCTGGCGGGGGGGAGAGTGGATTTGGGGAGTTATGTAAGGCCCAAGAAGGTCTAATGGGGGCTGGGGAGGGAGGCGGCTGGAGGATGAGGAGGGTCTGTACGGACCGGGGCTGGGGGGGGGGCGCTACAGAGGTATCAGGTGGAGCTGGAGAAACTGGGGGATCTATAAGGGTGGGGGTTCAGGGGCGCCCTGAATATGGGGGGGCGCTGAAAGGAGCAGGTGCCTGTGAGGGCTCAAGGACGATTGTGAGGATGAGCAATGTCTGTAGGGACCTGGGGGGCTATAAGCACTCGGGGGGATGGGGGGTGGTCTAGCGTGACTGAGGGGCTCTGGGGGGTTCTATATGGACCAGTCGGGGGGGGCGTTGGTGAAATCTTGGGGGGGTCTGGAGGGATTGAGGCTATAAGGACCAAGCAATCTGGAGGGGGTGGGGGAGGCTGTGAAGGTGGGGGCTGTAGGAGCGAGAGGGGCTATAAGGATGGGGGATGGTCTGTAAGAACCAGGGGAGAGGTGGGGAGGGATGGGGGGGGGTCAGGAGAGGTGGGGGATGAAGGGTCCATAGGGTCCTGGGTGGTTATAGCCTGGGGGGGGAGTGTCAGTGGGGATGGGTAAGTGGGGACTAGGGGGGTCTGGGGTGACCTGGGCATAGATAAGGACTGGCGGGGGGAGGGGGGGGATGGAGAGGGAAGGCCAGAAAAGATCGAGGGGGTCTGCAGGGATGGGTGTCCATGAGGATAAGGATGGGAAGGGGGCTTGGGAACGACGGGGTGCAGGGACTAGAGGGGGTCTGTGGAGGCGGGAGGGGCCCGGAGGAAGGTGGTGGTGGGGGAGGGCTGTCCGAGCTGCTGTGGGGGCGCTGTAAGGTCCCGGGGGGGGTCAGGTACCCGAACGAGGTAGGGGGGCCGGTATAAGGGGGAGGGGAGGCAGGGCCAGTACCGGGGGGAGGGCAGTATGGGGGGGGGGGAGGGGGAGGCTGGGCAGGGCCGGTCCCGGTTGGGGGGAGGCCTGCGGGGGGGTGCTGGGGGGTTCGGTCCCGGGTGTCCCTTCCCGAGGGGGGGGAGGAGAGGAGGGGATGCGTCACGTCTGCACCGAGCGGCGGCCGGAGCCCCGGGCAGCGCCCCCCGCCCCCGCCACCCCCGCTGCCGCCCCGGGCCGTGCCGGTGCCGGTGCCCGTGCCGGTGCCCGTGCCGGTGCCGGCGGCTCTTACTTGCCGATCTCCTCGTAGAGCTGGTACTCGTCGGTGAAGCGGGTGCAGGGCACGGTGGTGGCCATGCTGCCGCCGCGCCGCGCCGCAATGAACCGCCCCGGCACCGGCACCGGCTCCGCTCCGGCTCCGGCTCCGCCTGGCGCGGGGGGGCGGGAGGAGGCGCCGCCGGGGGCCGGGGGAGGCACCGGCCGGGGGAGGCACCAGCCCGGGACAGCCTCCGCCGCCCCCCACCCCTGCCGCGACTGGGATCCCCCCCACCCCCGGGGCACCTCCCGCCTCGAACCGGCCCCCGCGCTGGGACCACCTCCCCTCTCGCCCCCGCACGCCGAAGCCCATCCGCATCCCTCTCCCGCGACCCTCGGGACCCTGCGGGGCTCCCCCAGCCGCTGTCTCGCCAGCGGGGCAATAACCACACAAATTCCTCCTCCCCGCCCCCCAGGACCCCTTTATCCCAAACTCCCCCCTCGGTGGGGGGACCAAGAGGCCTCATATCCACTCCCTCCCCTTCCGCAGGACCCAGACCCCCTCCCGCCTCGAGGACCTACATCCACCCCCCTCCAAAAGGCCCCCCACAACCCAGACCCCCTCCCGGGTCCCCTCCACTCCAATATCCCTGTATCCAGATCCCCTCCCCCCCCGCCCGGGGATCTCATTTCCACCCCCCGACAAAGGACCTCAGATGCACCCCCCCGGGACTCCATCCTATTCAGAGACCCCCAATATCCAGCTTCCCCCCACCCCACGGCCTTCCCCCCTCCTCCATCACTCCCTGGAATCCCACCTCCCCGCGGACACCTCCCCACGCACCCACTCCGGTACCGATGTCCTCCCCTCCCCGCACCAATGTCACCCAAAGAACCCCTCCAGGCTCCAAGCCCCCCTAAGCGAAACACCCGGGAGGGGTCCTGGGGGGCGGCAAAGATCTGCCCCCTCCCCTGCGGACACACTGAAGCCCCCCAGCGCCGGAGGCTCGCTGGGGAGGGGTCGCTGTGTTTTGTACGAGTGGGGCCCGGTGCGGCGGCGCCAGGCCCCGGCCGGGGTGCCGGTCACGGGGGAGTCTTTGCCACCCTCTTCCACCACCCCACGCACTCGTCACCCGTGGGGCCGGGGGGGCGCGGGGCGAGCGCGGGTGGGCGGCTGGCGGCTGGCGCTGCCGTTGCCATGGGGACCGTGGGCGGCCGGTGGCGGGGGGGGGCTGCGCCGAGCCCTGTTCTATTTGTGCATCGCCTGGCGCGGGGGGGAGGGGGGGGACGGGCGGGTGGGGAGCGGCACGGCCAGACCCCCGGGGTTGGCACCCCCAGAGCTGCCAGGCACCCGGTGCCCACTCCCCCAAACCGGCCCCTCCGGGGGACCCCACCCCCGCCCTCAAAGGACCCCTAAATCCAGCCGCCCCCTCTCCCCCCGAGGCTCCCCCCTCCAGCACAGGAGCCCTGAACCCAGCTGCCCCTCCAGGGTCCCACCCCCACCCTTCATGAATCCCCCAACTCCAGCTGCCCCCCCGCCGGGGACCCCACATCCATCCCATGAAGGACACCCAAAATCCACCCCCCCTGGGGGACCCCATACCCTCCCCCTCTCAAATCCAGCCCTCCCCCTGAGGCTGGGACCCCACCCCGGGGGTGTGAGGGGGCACTCAGGTGTCCCCCGGGGTGTTCCTGTCCCTGAGCCAGTGCTGGGGGGCAGGGCAGCTGTGCCCCCCCGGCTGGTGGCACCGAAGCACCTGCAGGCCCTGCGCTCCAGAAAGTTGTTTATTGCAAACCAAGGGGAAAGGGCTGGGGGGAGGGGGTGGAGCAAGAGGATGGCTGAAGAGCCCCTTCCAGCCCAGCACCCCAGGGTGGGGGGCCAGGGGAGAAGCTGCAAGGGCCAGGTTGGGCCTGGGTGGGGCAGGGCTCCCATGTCCCCACTCCCAGACCCCAAAGTGCTGTGCCAGGGAAGCCCAGCTGCTGCCCACCAGTATGGGGGGGGGATGGTAGCCACAGGGGCCTGCAGCCCTCTACCAGCCCCCCCCCCCCCCGTGGTGGTGTGGGCAGCAGCCCTCCCTGTTCTCTGCCGACCCCCAGGGAAGAGAGTAGCAAACCCTGGGTGCCTCTGCCCGTGCCGAGGGGTTGTGCCCAGCCTGGACCCCCTCCAGCGACGGGCTGAGGTGGGGGGAAGCCAGGAGAAGCTCCCTGGCACTGGATGTGGCACAGGAGACCCCGGAGCACGAGGGGGGGAACGCAGGCAGGCGAAGCAGGGGCAGCGCCACGCTCCCCCCTGCGGCCCCCACAGCTCTGCTGCCCCACGCCAGGGCCGGGGGGGGCTCGGCACCCCACACGGGCCCCGGAAGCCTTCTCGGCCACCGGCGCCGCCGCCGCCGTCACCCAGGCCGCTCCAGGGAGGCGCCGGAGAGAGGAGAGGGCTCCCGGCCGCCGGCGCGGCGCTGGGACCCCGGCCTGCCCGGTGCCCACGGGCGCGGCGCCAGCTGCGGGGGCAAGGGTCCGGGGCGGGCACCGGGGCAGCCTCTCCTCTCCCCTGCTGGCCGCTTCTGCCCCGCCGTCAGAACTGCACCGCGCCGGGGGAGATGCTGAACATGGAGGGGTCGAACTTCTGGCCGCGGAACGGGGAGCCCTCCGTGTCCCAGCCCTTCTTCAGCATCTCGTGCACCTTCTGCGAACAGGAGCCGCAGGCCGGGCCTGAGCCGCAGCCCCGCGCCTGGCACCCGGTGCCTGGCACCCAGCGCCCTGCACCCAGTGCCCAGCACCCAGCGCCCGGTGCCTGGCACCCAGCGCCCTGCACCCAGTGCCCAGCACCCAGCGCCTGGCACCCAGCGCCTGGCACCCAGCGCCTGGCACCCGGCACCCAGCACCCAGCGCCTGGCACCCGGCGCCCGGCACCCGGCGCCCTGCACCCGGCGCCCAGCACCCAGTGCCCGGCACCCAGCGCCCAGCACCCAGCGCCCGGCACCCAGCACCCGGCGCCCAGCACCCAGCGCCCTGCACCCGGCGCCTGGCACCCAGCGCCCGGCACCCGGCGCCCGGCACCCGGCGCCCTGCACCCAGCGCCCAGCACCCAGCGCCCAGCACCCAGCGCCCGGCACCCGGCGCCCAGCACCCAGCGCCCAGCACCCAGCGCCCGGCACCCGGCGCCCAGCACCCAGCGCCCAGCACCCAGCGCCCGGCACCCGGCGCCCGGCACCCGGCGCCCAGCACCCGGCGCCCAGCACCCGGTGCCCTGCACTCAGCGCCCAGCGCCCGGCACCCAGCGCCTGGCACCCAGCGCCCAGCACCCAGCGCCCAGCACCCAGCGCCCGGCACCCAGCGCCCAGTGCCCGGCACCCAGCACCCAGCACCCAGCGCCCAGCACCCAGCGCCCGGCACCCGGCGCCCAGCACCCAGCGCCCTGCACCCAGCGCCCTGCACCTGGCACTTGGCACCCAGCACTTGGCACCAAGCGCCCAGCACCCAGCGCCTGGCACCCAACACCCAGCGCCTGGCACCCAGCACCCGGCACCCCTGCCCAGGGTACGGCTCCATCCCACCTGCCGCCCACCAGGGACAAGGCAGGGGTGGGAGGCTCTCTGTGGGCTACAGGACCCCCCCCTGGGCTCGCAGGCCTTTGCCAAGGTGCCAGGAAGGGGACGATGGGAGGGTGTGGGCAACAGAGGGCATGGCACAACCTTACAACCCCCCGGAAGGGAGGTGGGGGAGGGGCAGCGGCGTGAGGAGCGGCGCCGGGCCGAGCAGAGCCGCGGAAGCGCTCCCTGCCGCACCCGGTCACCGGCGATGGGAGCGGGAGAGGAGCTGAGGGCAGGGCAGGGCAGGGCAGGGCAGGGCAGGGCAGGGCAGGGCAGGGCAGGGCAGGGCTGGCACCTACCAGCTCGTGGCTCTGGGGCTTGCCCTGCAGCTTCTGGTGGTAGTCGAAGGTGAGGCGGTCGAGCACGGCGTGCTCCTCCTCGTCCACCGTGGCCATGGAGCGCTCCTTGTTGATCTTGTCGATGTCGATCTGCTCCTCGCCCTCCAGGATGGCATTCCACCAGTACTCCTCCCTCTTGTTCAGGTTGATCTGGGCACACAGGCGTGGGGTCAAGAGGAGAGCGGGCAGGAGAGCCTCCAGCCCGCCCCTTGGCCCCGGCAGGGGTGCCCGTGCGCTGCCCTGCGCGAGTGGGGGTCGCTGACCGACCCGTGGTGCCCCAAGGCCCTTTGCACAGCTCCATGGCAGCCCCTTTGCAGCCCAGCTTGGGGCCAGGACAGGTGATGCCAGGACAGGTGAGGCCAGTGGGGCAGAAGCCACTGGGTATGGGGCCCAAGGAGCTGTGCCAGCTCAGCTGCACCCACCCAGGACACCAGGGGCTGTGGGCAAAGCCTCCCTGGCCAGCAGCCACCCAGGACACCAGGGGCTGTGGGCAAAGCCTCCCTGCCCAGCAGCCACCCAGGACACCAGGGGCTGTGGGCAAAGCCTCCAGGCTCCCAGCATGGCAACTCTGCCACTCCTCCTTCCAGCAGCCTCAAAGGAGCCCTTGCCTCAGGCACACAGCAATGTGGGCAGCAAAGGAGGCCACAATGCCACCTGCTGCTCCATGCCACCCTGCTGGCTGCTCAGCTAAGGAGGGCATCCCCTGCGCCCTCCCCCCCCCGCCAGCCGCAGCCAGGGGCCCAGCAGCAGGCAGGGCGGCAGCGGGAGGGGCAGTGCCGGCTGGGGGCATCCCCCAAGGCTGTGCCAGGGCGGGGGGTGGGCTGCTGTGTGCTGCCTGCTGTGGGCAGCGATGGCAGCAGCAGGGGAGGATTGATGGCGCTGATCAGCCTCTCTGCAAACTCATCAATAAAGGCAGACAACACAATTGGCTCAAACCTCCCTGGAGCTCTGCAGCTCTGGAGGGGGAAACCAGGGGCAGGCAGCGGAGCTCTGGAGCTCCAGAGGCTCTTCCGTGGTGCCAAGAAAAGGAAGCAATTAAGCTGGGAGGGGGTGGCTGGGGCTGGAGCCTTTGGGGAGAGCAGGAGGGGGAAAACACTGCAGCTTGTGTTTGCAGCTAGACAGGAGTGCTACTGCTGCTCTGAACTCACAGCCCCGCTCTGCAGGGCAGCAACAGCTGCTGAGCACTTGCTCCTGGGCTCCCCAGTGCTGGCTGGGGCAGCAGGGCCATGCCAAGCTGCCCCAGGAACAGCCCTGCAGGCAATGCTGTGCCCAGCTGTGGGGCAGCAGGGCCATGCCAAGCTGCCCCAGGAACAGCCCTGCAGGCAATGCTGTGCCCAGCTGTGGGGCAGCAGGGCCATGCCAAGCTGCCCCAGGAACAGCCCTGCAGGCAATGCTGTGCCCAGCTGTGGGGCAGCAGGGCCATGCCAAGCTGCCCCAGGAACAGCCCTGCAGGCAATGCTGTGCCCAGCCGTGGGGCAGCAGGCTCAGGCAGCCCAAGCCTGCACAGGCTGCAGAGCTGGGCCCAGGTCAACCTCATGAAGCTCAACAAGGCCAAGGGCAGGGTCCTGCAGCTGGGTCAGGGCCATCCCAAGCACTGATCCAGGCTGGGCAGGGACTGGCTGGAGAGCAGCCCTGGAGAAAAGGCCTTGGGGGTGCTGGGGGAGGAGAAGCTCAGCAGGAGCCAGCAGGGAGCACTTGCAGCCCAGAGAGCCAAGCAGAGCCTGGGCTGCAGCAGGAGAAGTGTGGCCAGCAGGGCAGGGAGGGGATTCTGCCCCTCTGCTCCACTCTGCTGAGACCACAGCTGGAGCTCTGGGGCCAGCTCTGGAGCCTCTGTGCCAGGAAGGCTCTGGAGGGGCTGGAAGGTGTCCAGAGAAGGGCCAGGAGGAGGAGCAGAGGGCTGGAGCTGCTCTGCTGTGAGGACAGACTGAGGGAGTTGGGGTTGTGCAGGCTGGAGAGGAGAAGGCTCCCAGGAGACCTCATTGTGGCCTTCCAGGATCTGCAGGGGGCTGCAGGAAAGCTGGGGAGGGACTTTTGAGGGTGTCAGGGAGGGATAGGACTGGGGGGGATGGAGCAGAACTAGAAGTGGGGAGATTGAGATTGGCTGTGAGGAAGAAGTTGTTCCCCATGAGGGTGGTGAGAGCCTGGCACAGGTTGCCCAGGGAGGTGGTGGAAGCCTCCTGCCTGGAGGTGTTTGCAGCCAGGCTGGAGGTGGCTGTGAGCAGCCTGCTGTGGTGTGAGGTGTCCCTGCCCATGGCAGTGGTTGGAATTGGATAATCCTCAAGGTCCCTTCCATAAAACCCCAACCCAGCCCCCAAACCAACCCAGACTTGGGTTTCCAAAGGGCTGCCACTGACAGCTCTGCTTTCCCTTGTGTAAAGCTTCCTCCAGGCCCTGGCTTGGAACCAAGAGCAATGTCCCCATGGTGCCAGCAGTGAGGGGCTGAGCTTCCCTGGGGACAGCTGAAGCTGACCCCACAAGGGGCATCCCCACCAGAGCCCTGCTGGCAGCAGCAGGACAAACACTTCATGACTTGGCAGGCACCAGGGGAAGCAAACTGCAGCCCCCTGCCCTTCTCTACCAAATCCCCTTCCTCCCCAGCACCCCCACACCATCCTCTGAGCAGCAGACCCCAGCCATGGACAACACAAGAGCACAACTCACCTGCAGACCAGCCCTGGTGCCAGCCCAGAGCCCTTCCCCTCCCCTCCAGCTGCCTCACACTCAACCATTAACTCTGCAGCTCTGCAGCCTGCCTGGAGCCCAGCTCAGCCTCCCTGGTCTGGGGCACAGGCAGGAATGGGACCTGGCCTGAGGGGGGAACCTCAGCAGGGCACAGCTCTGGCACCTCAGAGAGGTGCTGGGGCCCTGCTGGGGCCAGGTCTGCTCTCCAGCACAGGGAGCAGAGGCTCAGGGGCACCTCCTGGCCACCTCTCTCCCTGTTGGTGCAGCCCCATGAGCACTACAAGAGCTTGTGGGGATAGAGACAAAGGCAGGAGCCTCACCAGGAGCCTGGGAGCCTGGGTCAGGAGAGCCAAGAGACCCTGGCAGGTCTGTGTGCCCAGCACAGGCAGGGTGGTGCCAGCCCTCACCCACCCCTGAAGGAAGGCTCCAGCACTCAGCCCACAGCAGCAAAGGAGGCTGCAGGCTCCCCTGGGGAGCTCCAGGAGGGAGCAGGGAGCTTCAACAAGGACAAATCTTGACCTGATTTAGTTCCTGCCTTCAAGACAAGGCGAGAGCTTCGCCTCTGCTCCAAGCTGTCACTTCAGGCTCCCCAGCTGACAGCTCAGCCTCAGCCTCTAGGGTCCTGGAAGTGCTGGTGGCCCTTTGCCAGAGCAAGGCTCAGATCTCTGTGGCTCTTGGGTCTGCTTTTGAGGCTGGTGGGTCCTGAAGGGCCTCCTGGGCTTTGGGAGCCCGGGAGGAACAGGAAGAGCCTCTGCAAGGGCAGCCTGAGGAGAGCAGGGCTGGCAGGGGGAAGGGCAGCAGCTGGCAGTGTCCAAAGCCAGTGGCTGAGACGTTTGCCACAAGGGCTGCTGGCCGTGGCTGGCCCCATGCTGCTGGGCTTGGCACTGGGCAAAGCAGAGGGGCCAGGTGAGGCTGGGTCCCAAGGAGGGTGGCTGCAGGCAGAGCTGGGCACACAGGGGGCATGGGGCACGTGGAGGGCAGGTGTGTGGCCAGGAGGCAGCCTCCAGCAGCAGAGGTGATGCTGGCACGGACACGGCAGCACATCACATCTCCGCGGCCTTCGCTGCTGGGGCCTGGCTTTGTCATGACACCAGGAGCCTTCCCCGGCCCCAGGTGCTGGGGCAGGACTGGGGAGATGCCACCAAGGGACCTGCTGTCCTGGGGGAGCAGCAGATGTCACCCCAAAAGCCAGTGGGAGCTGGTCAGGCACTGGGAGGAGGCTGCAGGGCTGCTCCCAGCAGCACCACGGCTCGGTGTGAGCTCGGCCTGGTGCAAGAGCTGCTCGAGGCAGGGCCTGGAGACAAAGCCCAAATGGTGGAGATGAGGAGGAAAGGAGGCAAGAGAGGGGGAAAAAGATCCTCCACAATGAAAATAATCCCAGTGTGTTGTGCACAACACCCAGCAGAGAGCTCTAAAAACAGCTCCTGCAGAGTTATTTTAATCTCCCTTTTGACAGGCGAGAGGCTGCGACACAGAAGGGAGAGCACAGGGATGCTGCCCGGGCCCAGGGGCTTGGCACAGCACCCTGGGCAAGGGCACCAACCTGGGACACTATCCTGAGCAGGAGGAGGTGTGAGTGGGACTCCCAAAACACAGCCTGGGCACTGCTGCTGCCAGGAAACCCTGCCTGGGGCAGGGGGAAAGCTGCTGAGGCTCAGCGCAGGCTCTGCAGGAAGCAGCCCCGGGAGCTGCAGGGGAAGGGCAGAGCAGGCTCTGGGCGCTGGGCAGGGGGGGAGCAGGGGAGCAAGCTGCCAGGAACACCAGGCAGGGTGGGAAAGCAGAGCCAGGAGGGGTTAGAAGGCAAACTGACCTCATTAGGATAGGAGCTGGGGAGCCTGGGAGGAGCTGCCCCAGCAGGGAGCGGAGCAGGGCCGGGGGAAGCCACCAGCAGCTCAAGAGCACCTTGGAGAGCTGCTGCTGACCCTGCCCTGGCTGTGTCCTGCAGGAGCAGAGACTCTGTGGCCCCTCAGCACAGCAGCAGCATGGAGCAGGAGGGATTTCACCTCTTTGGCACATGCCCCAAGCCTGCAGGGCCTGCCCCATGCCAACTGCACCACCAGCAGCACCCTGAGGCTCTTCTCTGGCCAGAGCTGCTGAGGTGCCCCAGTAGGGCCAGGACCTGCTCAGGTGGCTCCAGCTCTGGCACTGGGCAGCTTCAGTCTCAGCTGGGTCCCCCTGTGCCAGGGAGCACTGCTCCCTGTGTCCTGGCAAGGGAGGCCAGGTGGCACCTTGGGGCAGGGTGAGAACCCCCCAGCCATGCCCAGGGGGCAGCCAGAGCTGTGCAGGCACAGGCTTGGGTGGCTCCTGCCCTCCAGCCAGACTCAGTCCCCTGCTGGCACTAACTGGTGGCCTGACCAGGAGGAGCTGCCAAGCCCTTCTGCCTGCCCTGGGTACAGAGCAGGAGCTGCTCTGGGGTGGGAGTTGCTCCCCTGCTGCAGCTGCCCCTGCTGCAGTTGCCTGCAAGTGAGATCTCATCCCCCAGCAAGGTGCTGGCAGCCAGCTGCAGCTCCTCCCAGCCCTGCAGCTGCTGCAGCAAGACCCAGCCCTGGGGCTGGAGGCCCAGGGACCGTTCCCCATGCTGCCCACTCCTGCTGCAGGAGGCCCCCAGTGCCCCTCAGGGTGGTCCTGGGGACACCCAGCCAGGACTCCCAGCCAGCCACAGGGCAGCCACCTCCCCTGCCAGCCCAGGCCTGGTCTCTCTTCCCACAGCAGCCAACCTCCAAGGCACTGCAGGAGGCCACTGCCCCCTGCCCCCTGCTCCACAGCCCCACAGAAGCTCCTCTCTCCCACAGGGACCTCCCCTGCTGGGTCCCAGCCTGTCCCCCCAAGCTCCCTCCCTGAGGATCCACAGTGCTCATGCAGCCTCCTCAGCCCCTGGCAGCACAGTGCCTGCATGCCCAGCTGGGGGTGCCCAGCTGCTGCTGCCCCCAGGACACAGGGCAGGAGGTTTGAAGCCTGCTCCCTGCCTTGCAGAAGGGTGAGGAACCAGCCCAGGCTGGCACCCAAGCCCTGCTGGGGCTCCTGACAGCCTCCATGGAAAGGTTTGGGCTGGAACAGCCTCTGAGATGCAGTCCAGCCTCAAGCCAGCACCACCATGGGCACCAAGCCCTGGCCCCAGCTGCCATGGGCACACCTTGCTGGAACCCCTCCACCACCCCCCTGGGCAGCCTCTGCCAGTCCCTGACCACCCTGGCAGCAGAGAACATTTTCCTCATCTCCAGCCTGTCCCTCCCCTGGCACAATTCCAGGCCACCTCCTCTCCTATCACCTGAGACTGGGGAGCAGAGCTCAGCCCCCACCTGGCTCCAGCCTCCTCTCAGGAGCTGTGGAGGGCAGTGAGGTCTCCCCTGGGGAAAATGAGCTCTTCCAGTCTGAAAGCTGAGCCCCCAGGCTGCTGGGTGACAGCACAGCCCCCAGGGCAGCCCCAGGACAGGGCTCAGACACCTGGAGCAGACCTGAGGCCTGAAGCTGGGAACCCACCACCACCACTGCTGGGTGGCAACAGCTCCCTGAAGGACCTCAAGAAGCTGGAGCTGTGGTGCTGGGCAGGCCACAGTGCAGCAGGAGCCCCAGTGCCTGCTCCAGACTGGGCAAGCACCAGGCCCAGGGCAGGGCTAAGGGCAGGGAGCTGGCATCTGCCAGGGTGCTGGGGTAGGAGCAGGGCAGGAGAGTCAGAGGGCAAAGCCAGCAGGGCTGGGGCACAGCACTGGTGCCACAGGGCAGTACCACAGCACTGGTGCCACAGGGCAGTACCACAGCACTGGTGCCACAGGGCAGTACCACAGCCTCTCTCTGCTGGCAGCACCTCCATGCCAGTCTCAGGAGACAATGATCACCTCCAGAGGTGCTGCCACAGCCTGCAGCCTGGGCACCTCCCCTGCCTAGCCCCAAGGCTGCTGCTGTGCCAGCAGAGCAGGGCACAGGAGCTGGATGCTGGATGGGGAGTGCCAGCCACATCCAGACCCAGCTCAGGCTCCCAGCTGCTCCAGTTTGCCAGGTCAAGCCTGGGCACAGAGCCCAGCTGCCCTTACCAGCACACACTTCCCAGGCTCCAGGCTCCAGAGGGAACTCTCAGTGTTGATCCTGTGGGTGAGCTTCCCCTCCATGAGGACCTGCTGGCTGCTGCCCTCCAGCACTGCCACCCGGATGGAGTCACTGCTGATGTCCACAGCCACCTGGGGACAGAGAGAAGCCTCAGGGAGGTGCCTGCTGGCCCTCCTGTGCTGCCTGCTGGGCTGGGGGCTCAGGAGGCTTTGCTCCTGAGGAGCCCCAGGGTGGGGACCCTGCTGCCACCCCCCAGCCAACAGCCACAGCCCAAGGGAGAAAGGCAAACTGCAGGGGCTGGAAGGCAGCAGGGCCTTGCTGCCAGGCCTGGGGCTGCCTCTGCCTCAGGGTCCCCCCCAGGACACCCCCCAGCACCACAGCTCTCCCCCCCAGGTGCCCACACTAGGGCTGGGTGCCAGCTGTGCCCATGCTGGGCTGGGCATGAGTGGACTGGGACTGGGGGGGAGGGTAAGGGGGCTGCAGCAGCTCATCCTTCCTGCTGCACCCCACAAGCTCCCTGCCTGCAGCCCTGCTGCCAGGCTTGGCCTGGGCCTCCAGGAGGAGGGGATGCTGCAGCAGGGCTCTCCTGCTGCCCCCCAGGGCCTGAGGCAGCCCAGGAGCATGCCCAGGAGCATGCCCAGCTCCTGCCCACAGCAGCCATATGGGCAGCCCTGCTGTGACCTGCTGGGGAGGTGGCACTGCTGTGCCCTGGGGAGGCAGCATGGCACAGGGTACCCTGGCTCTCTGGAGGGAACAGATGCTCCCTCCCCCCCTGTCTGCCCTCAGCTGCTGCCAGCAGAGCCCCAGCAGGGCTGTGGGCACCGAGGGAGGGCCTGGCTGGGCAGGAGGCAGGGCTGTGCCCCCCTGGCACTGCCCTGTGTCTGGCCCAAGAGGAGGAGACTGCAGTGAGATTTTTGCCTGCATTCTCTCCCAGAGTTCCCCCAGCTCTTCCTCCTGCTCTGCAGAGCTCATTTGGAATGTTATTACATGAGCCATCCCCGAGGAGCCTGCCAGCAGCTCTCTAGCTCCACGCAGGCAGGAGCTGGGCAAAGCTGCCTCTGCCAGGGAGGGCACCAGGCCTGCAGCTCAGGGAGGGCCCTCAGAGATCACCCAGCCCCCAGCCCCCTGCCACTGGAGCAGGCTGCTCAAGGCCTCATCTGAGCTGGCCCTGAACACCTCCAGGGAGGGAATAAACCCGCCAGGCCAGGGAGCTGCAGAGGAGGCCCAGCTGTGGGCACAGCAGGCCTGGGCTCTGATGCCAGTGGCTGGCAGCAGGAGCAGGGAGCCCCTGCAGCTGTGCAGGAGCAGGAGCCTGGCAGGGGCTTGGGAAAGGGACACCCTGGCAGACAGCAGCAGACAGCTGCCTGTGGTCAGCTTCTGCAGGAGCAGCTCCTCCTGAATGGCAACCAGCTGGGAGAGGCCACAGCAGCTGCTGCAGCCTGAGGCTCTGCCAGCAGGGCAGAGGGGCTGAGGGGGCTGAGGGTCTGCCTCCCACCACCGCCTGCCCTGAGCCCTGACCGCTGCTGCCAGGCTCCCAGCACGGCACAGGGGCTGCCCACAAAGGGCACAAAGCCAAGTGACCCCCAAGGCACCTTCTGGGGGTGGGGGCCAGGGAGGCACCGAGGTGTGGGACCCCCAGGGGCAGCAGCAAGAGGGAGGTGGTCCCAGGCTGGCCAGGCCGGACGGCCGCTGGGGACCGGGGGACACCACTGGGGGCTCTGGGGGCAGCAGGGCACCAGAGGGGGGGTGGAGCAGCCCCAGTGGAGGAAGGGATCCCAGCTGGGCAGTGCCCACTTCTGCCTGCTGCCAGCAGCACAGCCTCTCCTGGCACCAGAGCCCCCCAGCAGCAGGCACAGAGGGCCCTGCCCCAGCGTCCCAGCGGCGGTGCCCGCTGCGGGGCTGGGCACGGCTGGGCAGTGGCTCCTGCTCAGGTGCCACCTCTGCTTGGCATCCCTGCTCAGCAGGGGCAGTGGCCAGGGGCTGCCCTTCCCCCCCCAGCCAGGCAGAGGTGGGCAGAGCGTGGCAGGAGGCCGCAGCGACTCACCTGGGGGTCGCTGCCCTGGCAGCACAGCCAGGAGCACCCCGGGGCTGCTTGGCCCCCTCCCCGTGGCCCCCCCAGGCCCCTCTGCCCTCCTGGCTTGCCTGGAGCTGCTGAGAGAAGGCAGAGCTCAGCTGTGTGCCACAGCTGCTCCAGCAGAGCCACTCTGGTGCCTGCTGAGCCACCCAGGCCAGCGGCAGCCCAGAGGGGCTCCAGCTTGGCACTGCCAGGGGCTGGGGGCAGCAGCTCTGCCCCAGAGCTCAGGCACTGCTCAGCTCCACAGGCTCCTCTGGTGCCCAGAGGAAGCAGCTCCCTCTCTACCCTGCTGCCCACTCCTGGGCCATGGGCACAGCTTTGGAGCTCCAGGGAGGGAAACCTTAAGCTCAGCCAAGCACAAAGGTGCCATGGCAACAGCCTGGCTGGGGGAAGTGGCACAGGGAAGACTCTGAGCAGCATGAGATCTGCCAGGGACCACACACAGGGGGCTGTGAATCTCCCCTTGGCAGGAGGGAGCCCAGCTCCTGATGCCTCTGAGCTGTGTGGTGAGGGCCAAGTGGAGCAGGCTGCAGGAAGCCCTCAGCAGTGGGTCCAGAGGCCCTGCAGGTAGCTCTGCAGCCTCAGCCCCTGGCAGCACAGCCCCTGGCACCACAGCCCCTGGCACCACAGCCCCTGGCACCACAGCCTGCCTGCTGCCAGACACCCAGGGCCAGGAGAGGGTTAAGGAACCACCCAATGAAAAGCTGCTGCCAAGAGGAAGCCCAGGGGGGGCCCAAAGCAGACACCAGGACAGGGGAAGGCCAAAGCCTGAGCAATGGATTGGCACAGAGGGCAACACTGGGGCAGGAGCTGGGGCAGGGACTGGGGACAGGGACAGGGCAGGCAGGAGCTGGGCAGGCAGGAGCTGGGGCAGGAGCTGGGCAGGCAGGAGCTGCAGGCAGGAGCTGCATGCAGGAGCTGGGCAGGCAGGAGCTGGACAGGCAGGAGCTGCAGGCAGGAGCTGCAGGCAGGAGCTGGGCAGGCAGGGACAGGGCAGGCAGGAGCTGCAGGCAGGAGCTGGGGCAGGAGCTGCAGGCAGGAGCTGGGCAGGCAGGAGCTGGGCAGGCAGGAGCTGCAGGCAGGAGCTGGGCAGGCAGGAGCTGCAGGCAGGAGCTGGGGCAGGAGCTGGGCAGGCAGGAGCTGCAGGCAGGAGCTGCAGGCAGGAGCTGCAGGCAGGAGCTGCAGGCAGGAGCTGGGCAGGCAGGAGCTGCAGGCAGGAGCTGCAGGCAGGGACAGGGCAGGCAGGGACAGGGCAGGCAGGAGCTGCAGGCAGGAGCTGCAGGCAGGAGCTGCAGGCAGGGACAGGGCAGGCAGGAGCTGCAGGCAGGGACTGGGCAGGCAGGAGCTGGGGCAGGAGCTGCAGGCAGGAGCTGCAGGCAGGGACTGGGCAGGCAGGAGCTGGGGCAGGAGCTGCAGGCAGGAGCTGCAGGCAGGGACTGGGCAGGCAGGAGCTGCAGGCAGGAGCTGGGCAGGCAGGAGCTGGGGCAGGAGCTGCAGGCAGGAGCTGGGCAGGCAGGGACTGGGCAGGCAGGGACAGGGCAGGCAGGAGCTGCAGGCAGGGACTGGGCAGGCAGGAGCTGCAGGCAGGAGCTGGGCAGGCAGGAGCTGCAGGCAGGGACAGGGCAGGCAGGGACAGGGCAGGCAGGAGCTGGGCAGGCAGGAGCTGCAGGCAGGAGCTGGGCAGGCAGGAGCTGGGCAGGCAGGAGCTGCAGGCAGGGACTGGGCAGGCAGGGACTGGGCTGGCAGGAGCTGCAGGCAGGGACTGGGCAGGAAGGAGCTGCAGGCAGGACCTGCAGGCAGGAGCTGCAGGCAGGAGCTGGGCAGGCAGGAGCTGCAGGCAGGAGCTGCAGGCAGGGACTGGGCAGGCAGGGACTGGGCTGGCAGGAGCTGCAGGCAGGGACTGGGCAGGCAGGGACTGGGCTGGCAGGAGCTGCAGGCAGGGACTGGGCAGGCAGGAGCTGCAGGCAGGACCTGCAGGCAGGAGCTGCAGGCAGGGACTGGGCAGGCAGGGACTGGGCAGGCAGGGACTGGGCAGGCAGGAGCTGGGCAGGCAGGAGCTGGGCAGGCAGGAGCTGCAGGCAGGAGCTGGGCAGGCAGGAGCTGCAGGCAGGAGCTGGGCAGGCAGGAGCTGGGCAGGCAGGAGCTGCAGGCAGGAGCTGGGCAGGCAGGAGCTGGGCAGGCAGGAGCTGCAGGCAGGAGCTGCAGGCAGGGATTCTGCCCAGTGCTGGCACAGGCTCAGCTCCATCCCAGGCCCCAGCCCAGATCCCCCAAGCCCCTGTGGCTCTGGGTGGCCCAGGTTTCACGTTGGCAAGGGCATCACTTGCCTGGCACAAAGGGCTCCTCCCTGGGCAGGGAGAGGCCCCATGATGGCAATGCAATGCCAAGGCTTGGCACAGCCATCTGGCTGCCCCTGAACCCTTCCAAGAAGCAGCCTGGGTTTGTTTTGAGATGCCCACTGGGAGAGCTGCATCTCCTGGCCCCCTGCTATGCCCATGGCAGCTCCCTCACCCCTCAGGCCTGGGCTGTGCTGCTAAGGAGCTCCTTTGGCAGGCTCAGAGCTGTGTAGGATGAGAGCTGAACAAACCCCAACGTGCTCAGCTCAGGCACCCTGCAGGAGAGGAGCAGGGGAGGTGGGGGAGCATGGACTTCCCAAATGGAAAAGTACTGGATGAGCTGTGGGAAGGGAGAGGAGCCCAGGAAGGCAGAGGCTGGAGCTCCCCCAGCCCAGGTCCCTGCTCCAGCAGGGCACCCACAGCAGCTTGCCCAGGGGCACAGTGCCCAGGGGGGGTTGGAAGCTCTCCAGAGGAGACTCCACAACCTCTCTGGGCAGCCTGCTCCAGGCCTCCAGCACCCTCACACCAAACTGCTTTCTCCTCCTGCTCAGATCCAACCTCCTGCCTGCCACTTTGTGCCCCTTGGCCTGTCCCTGGGCACCACTCAGCAGAGCCTGGCCCCAGCCTCCTGCCCCCCACAGCTCCTTCAGCTCTTGCTGAGCATTGCTCAGCTGCCCTCTGGGGCTGCTCTTCTGCAGGCTCTCAGCCCCAGGGCTCTCAGCCTTTGCTGCTGCCAGAGCTGCTCCAGGCCCCTCAGCAGCTTCCCAGCCTGCCCTGGACTCTCCCCAGCACTTCCCAGGCTCTGCAACTGGGGAGCCCAGAGCTGGAGCCAGGAGTGCAGCTGTGGGCTCCCCAGGGCAGGGCAGAGGGCAGCAGAGCCTCCCTTGCCCTGCTGCCCACACTCTCCTCCATGCCCCCCAGGGCACACTGCTGGCTCCTGGGCACCTTCTTGTCCCCCAGCCCTCCCAGCTCCTTCTCCTGGAGCTGCTCCCTAACAGCTCAACCTCTCACCTGCCATACTGCAGGAGGCTGATGCTCCCCAGGTACAGGACCCTGCACCTGCCCTGCCTGAGCTGAGGGCCTGGGGGCTCAGCCCCTGCCTCAGAGGGGGTCCATATCCCACCCAGGCTGTGCCTGCTCCAGTTCCTGAGTGCCAGAGGAGCTCCAGCACACAGAGGCAGGAGACTCTGTAAGGCCAAGGGAAGCAGTGCCCATGCCCAGCCATGCTCAGAGGGTGCAGGCAGGGCAGGTGCAGGCAGGGCAGGTGCAGGCAGGGCAGGTGCAGGCAGGGCAGGTGCAGGCAGGGAGGCACTGGGCACCGCAGCAGGGCTGGGGCCAGGCCGTGCCCAGCGCCGCCCCCCGGGCGTGAGGCCAGGCAGAGCTCCCACTCCCAGCACAGCTTCCCAGGCAAGCTGGGCAGCCTGGGGGGCAGGGGCAGAGCCCCCAGGCTCAGCAGCACTTTACCTGCTTGCCCTTGAGGACGTGCTTGGGCACAGGCACCTTGATCTCCAGGTCGCTGTAGTCCTGCGCCCAGGCGTAGCTGTCGCGCACGGCGCCGTTGTAGCTGTCAGGGTTGGTCTGGAACTGCTCCTGCCTGCGGGGCACAGGGGCACAAGCTGGGGGGGGCAGGGGGCAGGGCCTGGGCAGAGCAGCAGGCCTCAGATCAGGGGGCAAGGGGGCCTCACAGTTCAGCCTTCTGCAGGCAGCCCCCAAGCCTCTGCCCCTCGCTGCTGGCCCAGGACAGGAAGGCTCAGAGCAGCAGCCCCGGGACACAGAGTGGACAGAGAGGGGACAGAGAGGGGAGAGAGAGGGGACAGAGCCACCCTGCCACCATCACCCTGGGACAGTCACTCTGCCACACTCACCTTGCCCACCCCCAACCCCTGGCCCTCAGCACCACAGCTCTGGAACCCCTCCAGGGCTGGGGACTGCACCACTGTCCTGGGCAGCCTGGGCCAGGCCTGGGCAAACCTTCCCAGGAGGAAATTGTTCCTCATGGCCAACCTGAGCCTCCCCTGGGGCAGCCTGAGGCCATTGCCTCTCCTCCCATCACTTGTTCCTAGGGAGCAGAGCCCAACCCCCACCTGGCTCCAGCCTCCTCTCAGGAGCTGCAGAGAGCAATGAGCTCTCCCTCAGCCTCCTCTGCTCCAGCCTCAACCCCCCCAGCTGCCTCAGCTGCTCCTCCCCAGCCCTGCTCTCCAGACCCTTCCCCAGCTCTGTTGCCCTTCTCTGGTCCTGCTCCAGCCCTCCGAGTCCTTCTGGCAGTCAGAGCCCAACCCTGAGCCCAGGATTCCAGCTGTGGCCTCCCCAGTGCCCAGCCCAGGGGCACAGTCCCTGCCCTGCTCCTGCTATGAGCTCAGAGCTGTTGCCCTCTCTGCAGTCAGAGCAGGTCACCAGCAGCTGGCAGAGGTGATGCAGCTGTGCAGGACAGCTCAGCATGGGGCAGCCAGAGGAATGGCTCAGGAGCTGGGGGAACCTCAGGAGGAGGATGAGGAGGCAGCTGTAGGGGCAGCTGGGGTTCATCAGCTCCCCAGGCAATAACCACTTCTGGTCTCCAGGCAGGAGAGATCCCCCCACAGCCATGAGGATCCACTGCTCTGAAGCCTCCTGGAGAGGGCTTCCAGACACCAGGGGCCCTCTGCCACAGACAGCTGCTGGCAGGGGCACTGCAGGGCACCTGGGGACAGCCAGGCCCCAGGGGTTGCTGCATGAAGGGGAAGCACTGCCCAAGGGCCCAGTGCTGGGCACTCTGCAGCCCCCTCAGTGCTCCAAGGCTGCTGGAGGGGCTGCAGATCCTCCCCACCCCCAGCCCAGAGCTCCTGGCTGGGTGCCCAGGGTGTCCCCAGCTCTCACACCTGGGGGGGGGCTCTGGTGGGGTTCCCCAGGTAGTGCTGGGGGCCCCCAGCAATCCTGGGGGGCTGTTGGCACCTCAGCTGCTGCCCATTGGGTGCCTGTAGCCATGGCAACAGGGTTGGCATAGCAGCGCTGCCGCGGGCTGGCTCCCGGTGCCAGCCGCCCCCGGAGCCAGGCAGAGCAGCAGGGCAGGAGGAGGCACTCAGGCAAGGTGGCACAGCCCTGCACACCACCTTGTGTGGCCCCAGCTCCTCACCTGGAGCCAACCCAGCAGCGCCCCCCGGCCCCGCTGCCCTGGCACCAGCCTGCACCCCCCGGCACGGCAGGCTGAGCATCTGTGCCCTGCCCAGGCCAGCCCTGCTGCCCCATGGGGATGTGGCCCCGTGCCAGGGGCTCTGTGTGGGCACGGTGCAGCTCCCCCAGGCTCCTGCCCTCTGCCCCTGCTCCCCTGGGCTGCAGCAGGCCTGGCTGGGGCCATGCAGGGAGGTGAAGGACAAAGCCGCTGGGCTGGTGGCCTTGCGGCTGCAGGGCACACAGGGGCAGCTGCATGGAGGGGCTGCAGCTCCCCACAGCCCTGCCTGCAGCTCCTGCCTGCAGCCTGGCTGCAGCTCCCCACAGCCCTGCCTGCAGCTCCTGCCTGCAGCCTGCCTGCAGCTCCCCACAGCCCTGCCTGCAGCTCCTGCCTGCAGCCTGCCTGCAGCTCCCCACAGCCCTGCCTGCAGCTCCCCACAGCCCTGCCTGCAGCTCCCTGCAGCCTGCCTGCAGCTCCCCCCAGCCCTGCCTGCAGCTCCCCACAGCCCTGCCTGCACTCTTCCAGGCCCAGGGACCAGCCTGGCCAAGGCAGAGCTCACCATGGGTTGGGCTGGAAGGGACCTTCAAGATCACCCAGTCCCAGCCCCCTGCCATGGTCCAACCAGCCCCAGGTTGCTCAGGGCTCATCCAGCCTGGCCTTGAACACCTCCAGGGACCCACAGCCTGCCTGGGCAACCTGTCCCAGCATCTCCTCACCCTCCCCAACAGCAAACACCATCAGGGCCCTCAGCACAGCACAGCCAGGGACCTGCAGGGCTGGAGGCCCTCTGCTGAGGCCAGGCTGAGAGGGTTGGGGTTGTGCAGCCTGGAGAAGGCTCCAGGAGACCTCCTGGTGGCCTTGCAGTGCCTCAGGGGCTGAGCAGGAAGCTGGGGACAGAGTTTAGAGCAGGGCCTGATGGGACAGGCCAAGGGGGGATGGTTTGGGCTCCAAGAGGCAGATCCAGAGTGGAGAGAAATGTTTGGCACTGAGGGTGGGGAGAGCCTGGCCCAGGCTGCCCAGAGAGCTGGGAGCTGCCCCAAGCCTGGCACCAGCCCAGGGCAGGTTGGTTGGGGCTGTGAGCAGCCTGCTCTGGCTGGGGCTGTCCCTGGTCTGGAGGACCTTGGAAGCTGCCTTCCAATCCAATCCAAACCATTCCATGATTCCATTTCCTTCCAGGCCATTTGCCTTTCAGCCTTCCTTGGGGAACAATCCCAAGGCAGAGAGGTGGCAGAGGCTGTGCTGGGGCTGGCCAGACCCTGGCCACTCCCAGGCTGAGCTTTCAGCTCTTCAGCCCGAGCTTGGACTCCATCCTGTCAGAAATGCACACAGCAGTGCTGACTGGGCACTGCCACAGGGCAACTGAGGAAGGGCTGGCTCTGCAGTGCCCCTGCTGCACTGCTGCCACCCAGCCAAAGCCGCTCCTGCCAGCCCCCCGTGACACCAGTCCAACGGCAGGGGACAGAGAGGACCTTGCTTAGCAGCCTCTCCTTCCATGCCTGGGATCAGGTCTGAGCCTGGGGCCTGCTCCCCACAGCCAGCCTGGGCTGCCCAACCAACTCACAGCACAGCACAGCCTGCTCCAAGGTGAGCAGAGGCCTCCAGACCTCTGCAGCTGGGGCTGCCCAGCCTGTGACACAAGCACTGCAACAGGAGCACTGCCACAGGGGAACCAGATGAGCACTGGGGACAGCAGCAGTGGGGGACAGCAGCAGTGGGGGACAGGAGCAGTGGGGGACAGCAGCAGTGGGGGGACAGGAGCAGTGGGGGACAGCAGCAGTGGGGGGACAGGAGCAGTGGGGGACAGCAGCAGTGGGGGACAGCAGCAGTGGGGGGACAGGAGCAGTGGGGGACAGGAGCAGTGGGGGACAGCAGCAGTGGGGGGACAGGAGCAGTGGGGGGACAGGAGCAGTGGGGGGACAGGAGCAGTGGGGACAGCAGCAGTGGGGGGACAGCAGCAGTGGGGGGACAGCAGCAGTGGGGGACAGGAGCAGTGGGGGGACAGGAGCAGTGGGGACAGCAGCAGTGGGGGGACAGCAGCAGTGGGGGGACAGGAGCAGTGGGGGGACAGGAGCAGTGGGGGACAGGAGCAGTGGGGGGACAGCAGCAGTGGGGGGACAGCAGCAGTGGGGGGACAGCAGCAGTGGGGGGACAGGAGCAGTGGGGGACAGGAGCAGTGGGGGGACAGGAGCAGTGGGGGGACAGCAGCAGTGGGGGACAGGAGCAGTGGGGGGACAGCAGCAGTGGGGGGACAGCAGCAGTGGGGGGACAGCAGCAGTGGGGGGACAGCAGCAGTGGGGGGACAGGAGCAGTGGGGGACAGGAGCAGTGGGGGGACAGGAGCAGTGGGGGACAGCAGCAGTGGGGGGACAGCAGCAGTGGGGGGACAGGAGCAGTGGGGGGACAGGAGCAGTGGGGGACAGCAGCAGTGGGGGACAGGAGCAGTGGGGGGACAGGAGCAGTGGGGGGACAGGAGCAGTGGGGACAGCAGCAGTGGGGGGACAGCAGCAGTGGGGGGACAGGAGCAGTGGGGGGACAGCAGCAGTGGGGGACAGGAGCAGTGGGGGGACAGCAGCAGTGGGGGACAGCAGCAGTGGGGGGACAGCAGCAGTGGGGGGACAGCAGCAGTGGGGGGAGAGGAGCCCTGGGGACACAAGCACTGGGGGACATAAGCAGTGGGGGGACAGGAGCACTGGGGACACGAGCCCTGGGGGGACACAAGCAGTGGGGAGATGAGGAGCACTGGGGACACAAGCCCTGGCTCCATCACTTCCCTGCTCCTCTCCTCCCTGGCTGCAGCCTGATCACTTCCAGCCCTTCCCACAGCCTCCAGCTCTCCACTCCAGCTCCTCCCAGGTGACTCCCATGGGGTGGCTGTGCCCCAGGGCAGCTAAATCCACCTGCTTGCTCCTGAGGCCTTGGGCTGCCTCAGCCTCTTGAGGGACCTCTGAGAAGCAGCTGAGGGTTCCAGCACCTCCTGGAGCAGCCCTTCCTTTCCTGGAGCTCTTCCAGCCTCATCCCTGCCTGCTCCACAAGCGCCTCGGTGCCTGCCCGCAGAAGGTGACCACAGCAGGCTGGAGATGGCTGCAGGCAGCTGGGCCAGGCCCTGCTGCCCTGCTGGAGGTGGCCACCCAGGCCAGAGCCATCCCCCATGCTGCCCTGCCACAGCACCGTGCAGCAGGGCAGATCTGCAGGCACCTCCCCAGCCAGCCCTGACCCCAGCAGCACCAGGTGCAGCTGGGGCTGGAGGCAGGGCAGGGTGCAGGCTGGCTCCCGTGGTGCTCACCCTGCTGGGATGCCAAGCTGCTGCTGGAGCTGGGAAGGTGGTGGCAGAACATCCAGCAAGGGTTTGGCACGGCCTGCATGGGCTGCTGGGGCTGGGCTCAGGCTACCTCTGCTCAAAGGTGGGGTGCTGGGGGAGCTGGAGCCCTCAGCAATGCCCCAGCAAGGCTTAGCAGGTGCTGGGCTGCCCCCTCCGGGGCTGTGCTGGCCCCATCCCAGAGCTGGGCACCCTGCCTGGGGCCAGGGCAGGAGGGAGGCAGCAGGAGGCACCACCCGAGGCAGGGCTGCAGGCAGGGGTCAGGCTGAGCCCACAGCCAGGCCCCTGGGCGCCTCTGCAGCCCCACCGTGCACACTGTGCACCAGCAGCTCAAGTGAAGCCCCTCCTGGCCTCCCAGCCCCAGCTGGGGCAGCAAGCAAGAGCAGGAGGCAGAACCTGAGGGATCTGGCTCCGTGTTTGGGCCAAGGAGCACAGCCTGGGAGAGCCTCTTCGCTGCGGGGGGTGGTGCAGGAACACCAAAGCTGAGGGAGCTGAGAGATGGAGGCCACAAGCTGGTGCAGGGTGCAGAGGTGGGAAGGGCCTCACCCCACCTCACCCCAAAGGACCTTCTGATTCCTCCATCCAAGGAAGAAACCCCATGGATTTCCACAGCTCCTCAAGGAAGCAAAACCCTCCCAGCCTGCAGGGGCTCAGCTCCCAGGGAAGCATCCAAGGCCCATCAGGAGGCAGCAATGGGAGTGCCAAAGGGAAGAGCAAGTGGAGACATCTACCTGGGCTTGTGGAAAGGCTCTGCAACTGCCCACAGGACACCCTGCTCACCAGGCTGGACAAGCATGGCATTGAGGGGTGGCCACAATGCATCCCAGCCAGAGCAGAGAGCCTGTGCCCACCGTGGCACCTTCCCCCACTCACACTGGGACAGCACTGGGGTGGTCTGCAGTCACCAGGCCAGCAGCCAGCACAGCAGCCCCCAGCTCTGCATTGCCACCACTGCCAGAGGCCCCATGAGCTGCATGGAGCCTTCCTCAAGCCCCAGAGGTTGCCCAGAGTGGAAAGATCTCATGAAGTGATGATGAAGATCTGAGCAAGCAGGAGAGAAAGCCAGGCAGGAGATGTCCTCTGCCTCAGCCAGGCAAGGCCCTCAGACCTGCTTGGGACACCCTCAGTGAGTCTGCAGATGGCATCAAGCTGGGTGAGAACTGATCTGCTGCAGCCTTGGAGGCTCTGCAGAGGGTCCTGGCCAGGCTGGAGCCATGGCTGAGGCCAAGGGGATGAGGCTCAGCAAGGCCAAGGGCTGGATCCTGACCCTGGGTCACAGCAACCCCAGGAAGGCTCCAGGCTGGGGGCAGAGTGGCTGCAAAGTGCCCAGCAGGAAAGGCCCTGGGGGTGCTGGGTGCCAGCAGCTGGAGAGCAGCCAGGGAGTGCCCAGCTGGGCAAGGAGGGCAGCAGCAGCCTGGCCTGGAGCAGCAGTGCTGTGGGCAGCAGGAGCAGGGCAGGGACTGTGCCCCTGGGCTGGGCACTGGGGAGGCCACAGCTGGAATCCTGGGCTCAGGGTTGGGCTCTGACTGCCAGAAGGACTTGGAGGGCTGGAGCAGGGCCAGAGAAGGGCAACAGAGCTGGGGAAGGGTCTGGAGAGCAGGGCTGGGGAGGAGCAGCTGAGGCAGCTGGGGGGGTTGAGGCTGGAGCAGAGGAGGCTGAGGGAGAGCTCATTGCTCTCTGCAGCTCCTGAGAGGAGGCTGGAGGCAGGTGGGGGTTGGGCTCTGCTCCCTAGGAACAAGTGATGGGAGGAGAGGAAATGGCCTCAGGCTGCCCCAGGGGAGGCTCAGGTTGGCCATGAGGAACAATTTCTTCCTGGAAAGGGCTGCCCAGGGCAGTGGTGCAGTCCCCAGACCTGGAGGGGTCTCCAAGCTGTGAAGATGTGGTGCTGAGGGCCACAGGTGGTGCCAAGAAGTGCCCTGGCAGTGCTGGTTTGCATTCAAAGAGCTTCAAGCTCTCTTCCAACCTCAACCACTCCATGATCCCTTAGCACCCCTGGCCTGGGCTTGGTTTCTCTGAGCCAGCTCTGAGGCCCAGGGCTGGCAGGGCCCTGGCCCTGTGGAAGCTGAGCCCTGCCTGCTGCACATGTGCCCCCCCCCCCCACCTCTGCCTGGCCCCCAGGGGAGGTTCTGCAGCCTCTGCTCACCTTGGTGGCCTCCTCTGGAGCCTCTCCAGCAGCTCCAGGTCCTTCCTGTGCTGGGGGCCCAGAGCTGGAGGCAGTGCTGCAGGTGGGGGCTGAGCAGAGCAGAGCAGAGGGGCAGAATCCCCTCCCTGTGCTGCTGCTCTCCCTGCTCTGGCTGCAGCTCAGCACTCAGCTGCCTCTGGGCTGCCAGGGACCAGTGCTGGCTCCTGGGGACTCTGTCACCACCTGACCCCCCCAAGGCCTTCTCAGGGCTGCTCTCAGCCTCTGCTCCCCCAGCTGGGGCTGTGCTGGGGCTTGCCCTGCCCCAGCTGCATTGTTGAGCCTCATGAGGGTGGCTTGGGCCCAGCTCTGCAGCCTGGCCAGCTGCCTCTGGCTGGATCTCTCCCCTCCAGTGGTGCCCACACCACACAGCTTGGTGCCATCTCAGCTGTGCTCAGGGTGCCTCTGGTCCCAGGGCCCAGCCCTGAGGGGCACAGCCAAGGCCTTGCTAGAGATCCCTCAGCAGGGAGCACTGCAGCTCAGGAGGTCTTGGGCAAAGGTGAAGGCAGCAGAACACCAAACCCTTCCCTCATGGAACCCCAGCAGCAGGCTCCACTCCCACCTGCTCTAAGCCACCCCAGAGCCCTCTGGCTGGCAGCAAGCTCCAAGTGCAGTGGTGGCCTTGGGGAGGATCCTAAGGCCCTCTGAGCCTCAGGGTTTCTTCCAGCCCAGGTGGAAGGTCTCCTTCAGCCCTGAAGCAGTCAGAAGTTCAGCAGTGGTTGCTCATGGCCTTGGGCTCCCAAGCATGCACCTCCAAAACAGAAGCCACAGCCTTGCCCCTCACCCCCAAAAGTCAGGGCCCAGGCAGCCTGGGCTCAGCCCTCAGTGGCCCCCATCAGCTCTCTGGGCATCACAGACAGCAGGGGGTGGAAGGGACCTCTGGAGAGCATCTCCAGCCCCCTGCCAGAGCAGGAGCTCCCAGGGACACCTCCAGGCAGGGCTCTCCACTTCTGAAAGCCTCAACTGGAATGGAGCCAGGGGCCACAGCTAGAGCACAGCAGGACACCTGCCCAGGCTCCCCTCTACCAGGTGCCCCCCCAGGAGGTGATGCCCCCACGCCCAACCAATGCACCTAACCCCAGCAGCTGCAGTCCCCCCAGTCCCAGCACTGGGCCAGAGCTGCTCTGCCCCAGCCCCTGCCAGGTCAGAGTTCTGCTCCTCTCCAAGCCCAGGCTCCTCAGGGAAGCTCTCAGCCTCCCCTTCTGGTTTCAGGTGCAGGGGAAAGCCACACAGGACAGCTCTGGAGCAGCAGCACAGGGCTGGCTTTCACAACTGCCACTAGAATTAGGTCAAGGAGCACAGGACATGCTGGGAAGGTCCTGTGGGACCTGCACATCCTTGGCTCTCAGAGGGCTCTGATGGACTCCCCCCCCCTGGGCTGGCTCCAGGCACAGCCCCTGGCAAAGGGGGGCCAGGGCCACAAGGATCAACAGGGCTGAGCTGAGCAGCACAAGGCAAGGAGGCCTCTGGCACCTCCAGGACCTCTCCCACCAGAGGACAGCACCCCAGGGCCATGACAGCCCTGGGTGCCTGGGGGAGCTGCTCCTGCCCCAGGCACACAGCCCCTGCCTGGCTGCAGCTCAATCAGGCACAAGCTGTCCCCAGGCCCCAGCCCTGGCATCTTCTGCTCAGGAAGAGACAAAGATTTCTGGGTTTCAATTTAGTTATTTTTGGTGCCAGGACCTAATTTTGGAGCTCAGTTACCTTGGTAGGACACAGCAGAGCCCTCAGAGGCTCTGTGACCGTGCCAGGGGGGCTGGCACCGCTGTGCTGATCTCAGCACTGACCTGGCAGGAGCCTGGGGCAGGACTGGGCCCTGACTGATTCCTCACCAGCTGCCAGGACCTCAGCCCCAGCTCCAGAATCCCAGCCCCAAGCAGCTGAGCTCCCAGAGCTCTGGAAGAAGGGCTCTGGACCTAGGGGAAGCCACAGCCTTGCTCCATGGTGAGAACATTCCCCTAGCCCTCCCTGGAGCTGCTCAAGGCCAGGCTGGATGAGGCCTTGAGCAAGCTGGGCTGGTGGGAGGTGTCCCTGCCCATGGCAGGGGGCTGAGCTCTGAAGTCCCTTCCAACCCAACCCATTCCATCAGCCTCTGACTCCATCTGGCAAGGAGGACCTCAAGAGAGGCTTCCCCAGGAGAACCTGGGCACAGCCCTCCAGGACAGCACCACAGGGCCAAGGCTGCAGCTCTGCAGAGGGATCCAGCAGAGGACAGGACAAGGATGCTCCCTTGGGTCTGCCCAACATGGGGCTTCCAGAGGCAAGGCTGTGGTGAAGCCCCCAGCTCCCCCCTGGAAAGCTGGAAGGGACCATGGTGACCCCAGGGGAACAGCCCAGGAGCAAGCAGGGCAGGGAGTGGAGGCCTGTGCTGGCCTCACACACAGAGCACAGGGATGGTCCTCCTCAGCCTGGCATCAGCAAGGAGCAATGGAAGATGGTGCAGGACCAGAAGGAAGAGACCACAGAGTCCAACCCTGAGCCCAGCAAGGCCTCAGCACCACAGCTCCAGGGCTCTGGAACCCCTCCAGGGCTGGGGACTGCACCACTGCCCTGGGCAGCCTGGGCCAGGCCTGGGCAAACCTTCCCAGGAGGAAATTGTTCCTCATGGCCAACCTGAGCCTCCCCTGGGGCACCCTGAGGCCATTTCCTCTCCTCCCATCACTTGTTCCTAGGGAGCAGAGCCCAACCCCCACCTGGCTCCAGCCTCCCCTCAGGAGCTGCAGAGAGCAATGAGCTCTCCCTCAGCCTCCTCTGCTCCAGCCTCAACCCCCCCAGCTCCCTCAGCTGCTCCTCCCCAGCCCTGCTCTCCAGACCCTTCCCCAGCTCTGTTGCCCTTCTCTGGCCCTGCTCCAGCCCTCAGAGTCCTTCTGGCAGTCAGAGCCCAACCCTGAGCCCAGGATTCCAGCTGTGGCCTCCCCAGTGCCCAGTCCAGGGGCACAGTCCCTGCCCTGCCCTGCTGGGACATGGGGCAGCCCTCACTCACTCTCCACCTGCAGAGGAACACAAAGCCACAGCTGATGGTGCTGCAGGACCTGCTGTGGAGCCCTCAGGTGAGGAAGAAGTTCTCTCCTCAGCCAGGAGGTCCTCAGGCAGCCAGAGCCACAGGACACCAGGGGCTCCCTCTGGCTCAAGGCCACGAGGAGATGGAGGAAGCATCCCTGGAGGAAGCATCCCCACACACTTGTTCTGTTCTCCTCTTCCTCAAGCATCTGCCATGGATGGAGACAGGATCTGAGGCCAGATGGAGCTGGGCTGGACCAGGTCAGGCCGTTCCTGGAGCTCAGGCTGGCTCCTGCTGGTGCCAGGCTCCTGCTGGTGCCAAGCCCCAGGCACACTGGGGATATTCCTCTGAGCAGCTGGCAGCAGGGATCAGAACCAGGACAGGATCCCTCCAGCTATGGCTCAGGACCTTTCTGGGGCAGGCTGGAGGAGCAGCAGAGCCTCTGCAGTGAGCTCAGCAGGAAAACCCACAGGGACATCAACCACTTCAGGGCCAGGCTGGATGAGGCCTTCAGCAGCCTGGGCCAGTGGGGAGTGGCCCTGCCTATGCTGGCAGGTTGGAGCTGGGTGGTCCCTGAGGTCCCTTCCAACCCAACCCATTCCTGGTGGGATGGTCCCAAACAGAGCAGACCAGCAGCAGGCACAAGCTCCCTCCCTTCCCCTGCCTGTCCTGGAAGAGGCTTGGGCTGGGGGCTCTGAGGCTCCACAGCCCCCCAGGGACAGGACTGTGCAGTGGATGGATGGGAAGGAACCTCAGAGATCATCCAGGTGCAGGGCCACCTCCCACCAGATGCCAGCCAACCTGGCCCTTGGCATCTGCAGGGAGGGGGCATCCATGCCCCCTGAGCAACAGGCCCCAGAGATGCCACTGCTGCCAGCACCCCTTCCCCCCACCACAGAGCTCAGCCCTGGCCAGCACCCCACGGACACACAGCAACTTCAGCACCTGCAGACACCAGGCAGGAGAGTGAGGGCTTGGAGAGCCAGCACTGCCAGCCCTCCCTGCCCCTGAGCCCCCTCAGCACCCACAAAGCTGTCCCCTCCCAGAGGAAGCCCCAAGGCAGCAGCCACTGCCTGCCTGTGCCCCACAGTGCCCCCAGCTGAAGGCTGTGCTGGGAGCTGCTCTGGCTGCTCCCTGCCCTACATTCCAGGAGCAGGCAGGGTGGCAGAATGAGGCAGCTTTGATGGAGATGCTGCTGGCAAAGGCCTTGCTTCCCTGCCTGGGGGGGGAAAGAAAGCAGCTGGCAAAACCTCTCCCTCTCCAGCTCCCTCCTTGCAGCCCTGCTGCCAGGGCTGAGCCCCTGGGGGCCAGGCTGGAGCCTCTGGGCCCTGGGCTGGAGCCCCTGGGGGCTGGAGCCCCTGGGGGCCCTGGGCTGGAGCCCCTGGGGGCTGGAGCCCCTGGGGGCCCTGGGCTGGAGCCCCTGGGGGCCCTGGGCTGGAGCCCCTGGGGGCTGGAGACCCTGGGGGCCCTGGGCTGGAGCCCCTGGGGGCTGGAGACCCTGGGGGCCCTGGGCTGGAGCCCCTGGGGGCTGGAGCCCCTGGGGGCCCTGGGCTGGAGCCTCTGGGGGCTGGAGCCCCTGGGGGCCCTGGGCTGGAGCCCCTGGGGGCCCTGGGCTGGAGCCCCTGGGGGCTGGAGCCCCTGGGGGCCCTGGGCTGGAGCCCCTGGGGGCTGGAGCCCCTGGGGGCCCTGGGCTGGAGCCTCTGGGGGCCCTGGGCTGGAGCCCCTGGGGGCTGGAGCCCCTGGGGGCCAGGCTGGAGCCTCTGGGCCCTGGGCTGGAGCCCCTGGGGGCCCTGGGCTGGAGCCCCTGGGGGCTGGAGCCCCTGGGGGCCCTGGCTGGAGCCCCTGGGGGCTGGAGACCCTGGGGGCCCTGGGCTGGAGCCCCTGGGGGCCCTGGGCTGCCGGGCTGGGCAGGGGCTGCGCGGCAGGAAGCAGCCAGGGCAAGGGGGTCAGGGTCTGGGGCTGCCTCCTCCTGCTCCCCGCTGCTTTCGGGGGGCTCCAGTGCCCCCTAGGGGTACCGCAGGCAACTGAAGCCCTTTGCCTTTGTCCTACTTAGAGCCAGCAGCGCTCCCGCGGCCTGGAGCCCTGCCGGGAGGGGCTCCGCAGCCAGCCCCTGCCCCGCACAGCCCTGCCGGGAGGGGCTCTGCAGCCAGCCCCTGCCCCGCACAGCCCTGCCGGGAGAGGCTCTTGGCCCCCGCCGCGCTTGGGGCACCGGGGAGCAGCACAGGCAGGAGGAGGAAGGGGCCAAGGGGAGGCAGGCAGGGCAGCTGTGCTCTGCTGGAGGTGGCTTCCTTGCCTTGAAGATCATTGAGGCCAGCCCTGAGCCCTGCACTGCCCCAGCACCACCACCCCATGGCCCTCAGCACCACAGCTCCGGGGCTGGGGACTGCACCACTGCCCTGGGCAGCCTGGGCCAGGCCTGGGCAAACCTTCCCAGGAGGAAATTGTTCCTCATGGCCAACCTGAGCCTCCCCTGGGGCAGCCTGAGGCCATTGCCTCTCCTCCCATCACTTGTTCCTAGGGAGCAGAGCCCAACCCCCACCTGGCTCCAGCCTCCCCTCAGGAGCTGCAGAGAGCAATGAGCTCTCCCTCAGCCTCCTCTGCTGCAGCCTCAACCCCCCCAGCTGCCTCAGCTGCTCCTCCCCAGCCCTGCTCTCCAGACCCTTCCCCAGCTCTGTTGCCCTTCTCTGGCCCTGCTCCAGCCCTCCAAGTCCTTCTGGCAGTCAGAGCCCAACCCTGAGCCCAGGATCCCAGCTGTGGCCTCCCCAGTGCCCAGCCCAGGGGCACAGTCCCTGCCCTGCTCCTGCTGCCCACAGCACTGCTGCTCCAGGCCAGGCTGCTGCTGCCCTCCTTGCCCAGCTGGGCACTCCCTGGCTCCTCTCCAGCTGCTGGCACCCAGCACCCCCAGGGCCTTTCCTGCTGGGCACTTTGCAGCCACTCTGCCCCCAGCCTGGAGCCTCCTGGGTGAGGCTCTGCTCCTTGCCATGGACCAGCACAGAAGGGTTCTGCATTCAGTGTCACTTCTGCAAGCTGCAGAACAGCACCCAAGAGCCTGCAGCCTGTCAGAGCTCCACACAGCCAAAAGGTCTGAGGCAAGAACACAGCAACCATGGACTGCAGGGGCACAAGTCCAGGGCAGCCTCAGCTTCACAGATGGCATTGGGCTGAAAGAGACCTTCCAAGGTCATCTTGTTCACCTCCCCTGCAACTGCATCAGGCTGCCCAGGGCCACCTTGAGCCTGATCCTGAATGGCTGCAGGGATGGGGGCTCAGCCCCAGCCCTGGGCAGCCTGTTCCAGGGTCTCTCCACCCTCATGGTGCAGAACTTCTCCTGATGTCCAACCTAAATCTGCCCTGCTCCAGTTTCAACCCACTGCCCCTCGTCCTGGCACCCCCAGCCCTTGTCCAAAGTCCCTCCCCAGCTCTCCTGGAGCCCCTTCAGGCACTGGGAGGCTGCTCTGAGGTCTCCCTGGAGCCTTCCCTCCTTCAGACTGAACAGCCCCAACTCTTTCACATCTCCATGGGGGCCCTGAGCCTCTCCTTCTCCTCTCTGTGGGCTAAAGCTGGCCTGGAAACACAGGGAGCAGCCCTGCCTGCCCTGCCAGGGCTTTTTCTGGCCTGTCAGCTCTGTGCTGGCAGAGGTGTCAGAGTGACAGCCCTGGGGACAAGCCTCCTGTCACACTCCAGCACAGGCAGCAGGATGTGGCTGGTTCAGGTGATCTCATTTCTGGCTTATTTTTATCCTGCAGGATGTGTCTCAGATGGGTTGAGCTAAGCACCAGGCCTTCTCCTCCTCCCCCTCCTCACTGCACTGAGCTCCTGAGCAGGGGCCTTGCTTGGGCAGAACCCTTCCCCTTTCACCCCATGGCTCAGCTCCTCCTCTGTGTTCTAGCTGCAGGCTGAGTGCCACAGTGCTGCCATCCAGCACTCCCCTGCACACCAGGACCCTCAGACCACCCCTGCCACACACCAAGGGCTGCCAAGCATTCAGGTCTTGGCTGCAAACCCTCTCCACCCCTCAGGGCCAGGCCAGTCCTCCCAGCAGCTTATTGTCACCACTGGAGTAAAAGCAGCCCAGAGGACAGGGGTGGGCAGCCCAGGCCAGCAGGGAGAGAGCACAGCCAGGTCCCAGGGGTGACCACTGGGGGTGGCTTGGCCACAGTGTGGGGCTCTGACCAAGAGAGACACCAAGGAGGAGACAGGGATGTGCCACAGCCAGGGTGACCCAGGGAAGGACAACCAAAGCCTGCAGAGGACCCCAGGGAAAGGACTCAGAGGCTGTGCCACCCTCTGGAGCTCACTGCCAGCTGCTCAGGGATGAACTGGGTCAGTCCCAGACACCCTCAAAGGGCTTTGAACAAGAAGAGCTTTGTGCAAACCAAGGCTGCCCAGCCCTGCCTGCAGCTGGGGAGGCTGCTGAAGGAGCACAGCAGAAGGGGAAACTCTACAGCCCTTGAGTGAGCTTCAAAGCCAGCCCTGCCCTGAGCTGGCCCAGAGGCCTCTGGAGGTCTCTGAACCCAGTTTTTGCTGCCTGTGTCTGCTGCCACACAGCCAGGCCTGGCTGCACCCCCAGGCAGGTGCTGTGTGAGCTCCAAGCTGGCTGCTGGCCCTGCATTTCTGTCACCAAAGGCTCCCAGGCTGGTGCCAGCCTCCCAGGGCAGTGCCAGACAGGACCATCAGCCAGAGCTGTGACATCAGCCCAGCTGCACCACAGCAGGGACACCAGGAGGAACCACACAGACCAGACCAGCTCTGCAAGGACCCTCCCAGGGATGTGCCAACAGGGAAACACCAAAGCACCAAACCCTGCCCTCCCCTGGGGCTCACACAAACCCTGCCCTCCCCTGGGGCTCCAAACCCTGCCCTCCCCTGGGGCTCCAAACCCTGCCCTCCCCTGGGGCTCACACAAACCCTGCCCTCCCCTGGGGCTCCCACAAACCCTGCCCTCCCCTGGGGCTCCAAACCCTGCCCTCCCCTGGGGCTCACACAAACCCTGCCCTCCCCTGGGGCTCACACAAACCCTGCCCTCCCCTGGGGCTCACACAAACCCTGCCCTCCCCTGGGGCTCACACAAACCCTGCCCTCCTTGGGGTCCAAACCCTGCCCTCCCCTGGAGCTCCAAACCCTGCCCTCCCCTGGGGCTCCAAACCCTGCCCTCCCCTGGGGCTCCAAACCCTGCCCTCCCCTGGGGCTCACACAAACCCTGCCCTCCCCTGGGGCTCACACAAACCCTGCCCTCCTTGGGGTCCAAACCCTGCCCTCCCCTGGGGCTCACACAAACCCTGCCCTCCCCTGGGGCTCCCACAAACCCTGCCCTCCCCTGGGGCTCACACAAACCCTGCCCTCCCCTGGGGCTCACACAAACCCTGCCCTCCCCTGGGGCTCACACAAACCCCTGCCCAGAGCAGCCCAAGGGGGACCTCAGAGTGCCACAACCCCCCTGAGAAGCTAAGACAGAGGAAGCCCCTGCAGGGCCTGGCCATGGAAAGCAAGAGCCTTACGTGGGCAGCTGTGGGGGCTGGGGCTGGGCCGGGGCAGCAGCCCCCAGGGGCTCTGCCAGCTCCGGGCCCGCAGCCAGCGCCGGGGCGTCCCCAGCCCCCCTGGCATCCGGCGCCGAGCTGTGCTCCACTGTCGTCTCCACCTCGATCTCCTGAGCTGCTGGGGACAGCTTCACCCTCTCAGCATCTGCAGCAGCCTCCTCTTCCTCCTCCTTCTTCCTGAGCTTGGCCTCCAGCTCCTGGCGCCTCCTCTCGTCGTCCTGCCTGGCCATACGGTCGAAGGCTTTGAAGGCCTGCAGGGGAGGCGGCAAAGCAGAGCTCAGTGATGTGCCCCAGGCCCTGCACCCCCCAGGCCCTGCACCCCCCAGGCCCTGCACCCCCCAGGCCCTGCAGCCACCCAGGCCCTGCACCCCCCAGGCCCTGGCACCCCCCAGGCCCCAGCCAAGGCAGCCAGAGGTGCCACAGCCACGCTCAGCACCCCACAGCCTGAGCTCCTGGCAGCTGCTCTGAAATGCCTTGGGTCATGCCCTGGCAGCTGAGCTCACATCAGCCCAGGAAGGGCTGCTCCAGGGAAAGGACAGCACTGAGCTCCTGGCAGGGAGGGGACTCCCAGGGAGCCACCACCCCTCCAGCTTCCCCTTGCCAGCATCCCAGGCTCCCCTGCAGGCCCAAAGCTCAGGCCAAACCTCCGAGGCCTGAGCAGGATGAGCTGCAGCAGGGGGAGCTGGGGGTTGGCTTGCATGGTGCTGGCTGAGCTCAGACAGCCTGGGAGCTCACTTAGCTGGCACAGGTGAACAAGCAGAGTGACCTCAGAGCTGCCTGATTCAGGCCACAGCCATGCACTGGTGCAGAGAGCAGCCAGAGGTGTGGCAGGCAACCAGGTCACTGCCCAGGCCACCAGCAGCCAGGGCCAGCCCAGCCTGCAGATTCCTTCCAGCCAGCCCACTCTGTTTGCTGCCTCCTTTGCAATCACCCCCAAGCCCCAGCAGCCATCCCCAGCTCCTGCTCCCCAGCCAAAGGCCAAGCTCAGGCCAGCCCCATGCAGATGATGCAGAGCCTTCAAACTGGGCTGCAACCAAGCCAGGCCCTTCCAAACCACCCCTCACAACACAGCTCCTTGTGGCTGCAGCCTCAGCCCCAAACACAGTCTCCAGGAGGACGTGAGGAAGGTCTTCCACCAGCACTGCCCTCTGCAGCCTGAGACCCCTCTGGGTCCCCCACTCACCCCACAGTGAGGGCTGCCCCAGGACCTTCTCATGCCATAAGCCACTGCAAGGAGGAGGGCAGGCAGCTGCCATCAGCCTGAGCAGAGGAACTGTCCAAACCCAGCCTCACCCCTGGCTTTAGGAGCTTGTTTCCTCCCTGCTAATGATGACTAACACCAGAGCAGAGCAGCCCTGGGTCAGGGACGTCCAGCAGCAGGCCCAGCCCAGCAGCGGCTCCAGGCTTCTGCCACCTCTCACCCAGCGAGGCCGGCGCTGGGCCACGCAGGGAGCAAAGCCCAGACCAGCTACCCGCGGGGCTCCCGGGGCCCTGCCTGCCTTCGGCCGCTCTCCACAGGGCTCCCTGCGCTCCCAGCTCAAGGCGGCAGCTCCCCAGACGCCTGCCCCGTCACCAGCCGGGGCCCGGCTGCGAGGCGGGGATCGTCCTCCGGCTCTCGCCGTGAGAGTCTGGCAGTCCCTACCTGCCCCCGGGGCTCCTCACCCTCCAGGGGTGACCCTTCCCAGCCGACCTGCCGGGACTCCTCCTCCGCCCCCGCTCCGGGCGAGGCCGGTAACGGGGGGCTGCTACGCTGCCCGGCCCCGTTCCCGTTCTTCCCCCCCCGCATCTCTACCGCAGCCGTCCCAGAGCAGAGCCTGGCAAACTCCGCCCGGCCGCGGGGTCACGGCTCGGTGGAGACAAACACGGCTGGTGCGGCCCAGCGGCGGGGCCGGCAGCGGCCGCCGGGGCCTCCGCCTCCCACCGCCAGCCGGCACGGCCGGGCCCCGCCACCGCTCGCCGAGGATCAGCAGCCCCGGGCGGGTGCCACAGGTACCTGCAGGGTCATGGCCTGCGCCGCGCCGGGCGGGAAGCCCAGGCGGTCCCCGGGCCGCAGGAGCAGCCGGTAGAAGTCGGTCTTGCGGTAGAGGAAGCCGAAGAGGACGCGCAGGAACTCCTCCACGTTGCCGACGTGCTGCAGGATGCCCAGCAGCGCCTGGTCGTACATGTCGGTGAGCGTGGCCGCGGGCTCCATGGCGGCTCCCGGCCCCGCTGTCAGGGCAACGGCTCCCGGGCCCGCTTCCGGTCCGCCCGCGCCGTCCCCATCCGCTTCCGGCCCGCGCCCGGCCCCCGCGCGCCGGCCCGCCCGGAACCCGCCCCGCGAAGAGAGGTTCCGCGGCCCCGGCGGCCCCGAGGCGGCCCCCGGCACACCCAACCCCCACCCCGCACCCCCCGGAGGCAGCAGCGCTCCCTCCTCCTCCTCTCAGTTGCGGAGGACGCCCAGAACAGTGACTCCCTGTGCGCCCCCCCGGTACCCAGAGCACCCCAGCGCCCACAGGGGCACCCACGAGAGCCCCCTGCTCCCCTCCAGCAGCCTGGGGACCCTCAGCTCTCCAAGAGAGGCTAATGGTCTCCTGAGGTGAAGAGGAGTGTGGGCAGCAGGGCAAGGGAGGCTCTGCTGCCCTCTGCCCTGCCCTGGGGAGCCCACAGCTGCACTCCTGGCTCCAGCTCTGGGCTCCCCAGTTGCAGAGCCTGGGAAGTGCTGGGGAGAGTCCAGGGCAGGCTGGGAAGCTGCTGAGGGGCCTGGAGCAGCTCTGGCAGCAGCAAAGGCTGAGAGCCCTGGGGCTGAGAGCCTGCAGAAGAGCAGCCCCAGAGGGCAGCTGAGCAATGCTCAGCAAGAGCTGAAGGAGCTGTGGGGGGCAGGAGGCTGGGGCCAGGCTCTGCTGAGTGGTGCCCAGGGACAGGGCAAGGGGCACAAAGTGGCACCCAGGAGATGCCAGCTGGAGAGGAGGAGAAAGTAGTTTGTTGTGAGGGTGCTGGAGGCCTGGAGCAGGCTGCCCAGAGAGGTTGTGGAGTCTCCTCTGGAGAGCTTCCAACCCCCCCTGGGCACTGTGCCCCTGGCAAGCTGCTGAGGGAGCCCTGCTGGAGCAGGGCTTGGGCTGGGGGAGCTCCGGAGGTCACTTCCAACCCCTCCATGCTGGGATTCCGTGATTCTGTGACTGGCAGGCAGTTGGGGGTTACCGGGGGGGCAGAAGCATCAGGAGTTGTCCCTGCCATGGCGGTGGGTCAGGGTGGGGTAGCTTTGGGACAGTGCTCGGGCGAAGGGGGGGGGGAGGGTCCGTCTCCATGGCCGCCCTCCCGCTGGGTCCTGCCCCCAACCACCGCCAGCATTCCCCACGCCAGGAACGGTGATGGCTTCCCAGCCCCACGCTAGCGCCCCCGGTGCCCCTCGGTTGGGCGCCGTTTGCGCGGGGGCAGAGCGCGGGCGGCGGTGGCTGCTGCGAGCCGCCAGGCGGCGCCATGGCGCCAGCAGAGCAGGAGCCCTGGCGGGGCGGAAGGGGAAGTGGCGCGCGAGGGCACATGGCGCCGGGCCCGGCGCGGGGGGGAGGCCCCGGCGCGGGGGGGAGGCCCCGGCGCGGGGGGGAGGCCCCGGCGCGGGGGGGAGGCCCCGCGCCTGGGGCTGAGGCGCCGCAGGGCTCCTGTCGGCGCTCGGCCGCACGCAGGCCTGAGCGGCAAGGCAGCTCCTGGAGGCCGCAGCGCGGCGCAGACCTGCCCGCAGCTGCCCCAGGCTGGGGCTTCTCGGCCAGCAGCGGCCTCGGCCAGCTCTTAACGCTGTCCGCGCTCCCTGCCCGCCCCACACACCGGAGTCTTGCCCGGTGTCGGGCCGGGGGTGCCAGGCCTCGCTGCCGTGCCGAGGCCTTGGGGCTGCTGCAGAGGCCAGGCCGGGGGGGTCCCGGTCACGCCGGCTGCAGAGGCCAGGCCGGGGGGGTCCCGGTCACGCTGGCTGCAGAGGCCAGGCCGGGGGGGTCCCGGTCACGCTGGCTCCAGGGCCGCAGCCAGGCGCGGGGCTTTGGGATGCTCGCAGGGAATGGCTGTCCCAGGGCTGCTCATGGGAGCGCTCCGCCGGCAGCTGCTGGCATCTCCATGAGGAGATTCTACAGGTCCAGAGATTCCTAACTGCCCAGAGAGCAGCTCCGGAGTGCTGGCGGCTGGGCTGGGCCGTTGGGACGCACTGCACATCTGCTTTGTTTTCCACCGGCCAGGGGTTCTCAGCCACATCCGCACTGGAGGAGCTGCACCACCGAGCCTCCCCCTGTGGAGTGGGCCAGCTCCCCCTCCGCGGCCAGCCTGGCCCCGCTGCCGCAGTCTGGGACTCCTCCACTGAGTGCCACTAATGCCAAAGCTATCCCAACTTCGGGAACAGAGCAAAGGCCCTGGCAGAAAGAGCTGGGATGCTCCCAGCCCCCCTTAACCCTTTCCCTCCCCAGGAGAAGCTGGGAGGCTGATTTTGAGCTGGAGGGAACACATGGAGCCCCCAGAGAGTCCTTAGCAGCCAACAGCCAGGGCACATCATGGCACTGCCACCATGGCATCTGCTACCACACAGCCCCGAGGCCCCCCAGAGCCCCTGCTGCTGCAGCCTCTTGTACTGCCCAAACCCTGCCCCCTAGGCAGGGACTGACCCTGCAGCCTGGGGACCCTCTGGGGGAGGAGCAGAGGTGACCCCCCACCCTGGCTCTTGTCTCTCTTCCAGGTGCAGCCCCCCTGTGCCCACTGCCCAGGCTGGAGCAGCCCTTGCCCACAGCCTGGGCACTCTTGGCAGGAGGGAGGCACCCCAGGACCCCCCAGCAGTTGTGGCAGCCCTGTGGGCTCTGGCACCTTCAGCAGCCCAACCCCCCAGGACCGAGTCACTGCCAGCCTTTAGGGCAGGCAGTGGCATGGGGGGCACTCCCCTGTCCCCTTCCCCAGGGGAAGCAGCCCCTTGGCAGCCAGGACAGACAGGGCCCTGCAGGGCTCCTGGACACAGCCCCACAGCAGAGCCCCTGGGTCAGACACAGCTTGGGGTGTGCCCCCCCCAACAAGGTCTGCAAGGCTTTGGTGCTGGACACTCCTGGTGTGCCCTCCAGCAGGGACAGGGCTGGCTGCAGAGCCCTGCCCAGCCTCCAGCCCAGCCCTGCTCAGGCCCTGCCACGCTCAGCTCTGGAGCCAGCTTTGCCTCTCTGCCACAGCCACAAAGCCCCAGATCCGCCTGGTGATGGACAGGGAGGGAGCTGCAGGCAGGGCCCCTCCTCTGGCTGCACCCTGGGCAGGGGCAAGAGCAGCAGTGGGGGGTGGGGGTGGCAGTGAGAACAGAATCAGATCAGCAGCCAGGAGCTGCCTGCAGCTCAGCTCTCTCTGGCCAAGTCCCAGCACATCACAGCCTGGCGCTGAAGCAGGTCCTGGCTCCTTCGGGAAGCAGCCTGGCTGCAGCTGTGGAGTGAGGACCCCCCCCTGGGGCACCCCCAGAGCCAGGGCTTGAGGGGCTGCTCCAGAAGGATGCTGTGAGGGGCAGTGGGGCAGGTGTCCCCCCAGGCAGCAGCGCTGGAACCTTTGGAGAGCCGAGTGACAGCTGCCCCCTGCCTGGAGGCGTTCGAGGCCAGGCTGGATGAGGGCAGCCACGTCTGGCTGGGAGGTGTCCCTGCCCATGGCAGTGGGTTAGAGATGAGCTCTGGGGTCCCTTCCAGCCTGAGCCATGCTGTGCTCCCCTGACAGACCTCCAGCCCACGGGGCACCTCGCTCTGGAGACCTTGCTGGTGGTCACCCTCTGCGGCCACGAGCCCTGAGCTCCCTGGGTTTCGATGGAGTCCTGTCCTGCAGGCCATTCCCAGTCCTCTTGGGATCACACAGTCACAGCAAGGGCCTGCCCACCACCTCACAGGGACACCCCTCAAGGTTGGGTGTCCTCACTGACCACTTGTCACAGGCCCTCCCCTTCCCCTGACACCCTGAAGCTCTGAGGTGCCCCTGGCAGCTGCAGAACTGCTCAGGTGCTGTTCTCCACATAGCCGAGCAGGACCTTCCCTTGGTGAGCCCCTGATGACCACCCTGTCAGCTGCATGCCTGCCACAGCATCCAGCCTGATCTCCCTCCTTCCTCCAGGCCCTGAGGTTGGCCTCACAGGTCTGGACTGTCCTGGCTCTTCCCCCACTCCCATCTTGCCCGTTGGAACAACTTTGGCCAGCCCCTGGGCAGCAGGGCTGCTCTGAGCTGCTGCTGGGGCTGGGTCTCAGGCAGTGTCAAGAGGCCATTGTAGATCTTTCCCCATGAGCAGGAGAAGTTCTTGAAAGGCTGAGACAGGGAAAGCCAGCAGGGACCAGAGAATCACCTGGTGGGAAAAGCCCTTGAGTTGGTGGAGCCCACCCAGAACCAACATCTGCCTGTGCACAGCTCTGGGAGCATGGCCCTGAGCTCCTCATCCAACACCTCCAGGGATGGTGACTCCACCACCTCCCTATGCAGCCTGGGCCAGTGCCCAGTGACCTTCTGGGTGAAGAAATTGTTCATGTCCATCCTGAACCTCCCCTGGGGCAATCTCAGGCCATTTCCTCTCCTCCTGTCCCTTGCTGGCTGAGAGAAGAGTCAGGTCCTGACCCCTCTACAATCTCCTTTCAGAGCCAGGAGAGCCTCCTCCAGCCTCAACCCCCCCAGCTCCCTCAGCTGCTCCTCCCCAGCCCTGCTCTCCAGACCCTTCCCCAGCTCTGTTGCCCTTCTCTGGCCCTGCTCCAGCCCCCAAAGTCCTTCTGGCAGTCAGAGCCCAACCCTGAGCCCAGGATCCCAGCTGTGGCCTCCCCAGTGCCCAGCCCAGGGGCACAGTCCCTGCCCTGCTCCTGCTGCCCACAGCACTGCTGCTCCAGGCCAGGCTGCTGGTGCCCTCCTTGCCCAGCTGGGCACTCCCTGGGCAGTGCTGGTGCAGGGCCTCCTGCTCTTGCTGCCCTCAGTCCCCACCCAAATGCCAAAGCAAGCCCCTGGGGGCAGAGCCTGGCGGTGCTGCTCTGCAGGACTAAGTGTGACAGGGAAGCTGCGGAGCGGAGAAGGCCCTGGGGGTGCTGTTGACAGCAGCTGAAGATGAGCCAGGGAGTGCCAAGATCAGCTCTGCATGCACCTGGGGTAGGGTTTATGGATGAATGGAACTCTGGTTTCCCCTGAGAGAGCAGCACCTTGAGAGCAGAGAGGAGAAATGTTTGGCACTGAGGGTGGGGAGAGCCTGGCCCAGGTTGCCCAGAGCTGGGAGCTGCCCCAAGCCTGGCACCATCCCAGGTCAGGATGTTTGGTGCTCTGAGCAGCCTGCTCTGGTTGGGGATGTCCCTGCTGGGTTGGGCTGGGTGAGCTTGGAAGGTCCCTTCCCACCCAAACCATTCCATGACTCCATGCTCTGCCCTGGCCCTAAGCCCAACCCAGCACTCAGGTAACTCCACAGGTAACCTGGGAGCTCCTTTCCCAGCTTCCAGACCCTGCACCTCCAGCTGTGCAGGCAGGGCCTCCACCAAGCCCTGCCTCTCCCGGTCTGGTGGAAGGCTGCAGAGGTGGAGGCATGGCTGCTACCATCAGGGGTGGGCTTCTCCTTTGAGGACAACCACAAGTGTGTGATGGTGGCCCCACAGCTTCAGCCTGCTGGAGGAGCAGCCACGGCTGGAGGCAGGAGGTGCAGAGCAGAAGACAGGAGACAAAGAGGAGAGACCTCAGCAACTGCACAAGGAGGTCTGCAAGGGCAGGAGGAGTGAGGAGCAGGCAGATGAGAGCTGTAGGAGAGTTGGAAGGCATCCCATGCTGGAGGGGCCCCATGGTGGAGCAGGGGTGCTGCTGAGGGAATGCAGCCTGCTAAGCAGCCAAGGAGCAGTGGGCATGGTCTGCATGGATGGAGGCTCCACAGCAGCTCTGGGCAGCTTCTGGTGTTTGCCCACCTGGGAGGGTATTTTCTGCCATCCAGGTGCAATCTCCTGGGGTTTGAACTGGTGCCTGGTGCCTCCTGGTCCACTTGTGGGAAGAACCAAGCAGGGTCTGTCTCCCTCTTCTTCATTCCCTCCCCTCAGATGTTGGCAGAGCTCTGCAAGACATCACAGGATCCCTCTCAGCCCAGCTGGATGGCACCAACCCTCCAGCCTGCAGTCTGCCCCACTGCCCACTGCCCCAACCGTGCTGCCCCAACCATGCTGCTCCAGCTGGGCCACCATGGTCTTGTGGCTGCCAGTGTGCAGTGGTGGCAGAGAGCACCCACTGCTGCCCACCCACTGCCCACCCACTGCCCACCCACACAGCACCCACTGCTGCCCACCCACTGCCCACCCACTGCCCACCCACACAGCACCCACTGCTGCCCACCCACTGCCCACCCACACAGCACCCACTGCTGCCCACCCACTGCCCACCCACACAGCACCCACTGCTGCACACCCACTGCCCACCCACACAGCACCCACTGCTGCCCACCCACTGCTCACCCACACAGCACCCACTGCTGCCCACCCACTGCCCACCCACTGCCCACCCACACAGCACCCACTGCTGCCCACCCACTGCTCACCCACACAGCACCCACTGCTGCCCACCCGCTGCCCACCCACACAGCACCCACTGCTGCCCACCCACTGCCCACCCACACAGCACCCACTGCTGCCCACCCACTGCCCACCCACACAGCACCCACTGCTGCACACCCACTGCCCACCCACACAGCACCCACTGCTGCCCACCCACTGCCCACCCACACAGCACCCACTGCTGCCCACCCACTGCCCACCCACTGCCCACCCACACAGCACCCACTGCTGCCCACCCACTGCCCACCCACACAGCACCCACTGCTGCACACCATCAGTCACCAGCCTGGAGAATGCCAGCAGGCTGCTGCGGAAGGATTTGCCCTTTGGCCACTGCTGCCCACTGCTCTTCAGCTTGGCCATGGTGCCCAGGGCTCTGCTCTGCTCTCTTCTGATGCCAGGGGAGATGTTTTGCTCTCTCCAGGCCTCAGGAAATTCTTCCCTATAGCCTGACCATTCTTGGCACACCCACAAACACCTCCCCTGCCACCCAGCACTCCTCACTGCCCCTGCTGGGCACCCACAGCCACCTGGAGCTGTCTCAGAAAAGCCCTGGCCCTGCCTCCTTCCACAGCACATCCTTGGCACTGCCCCCTGTGTGCCCAGAGCTGCACCCCACAGTGCTCAGTGCTGCACCCACAGCATCCAGTGCTGCACCCCTTCTGCCCAATGCTGCACCCCAAGGCACCTCTGCCCCACAGCACTGCAGGCTGCACCTGGGGTCCCTTCCCAGCTTTTGGGATGCTGTGGGGGACAGGAGCCAGGGGCACCCTCAGGATGCTGGGGGGGTGAGGGTACCCCAGGCTTCAGGCTCATGCATCCCTTGCCTCCCAGGCCCATGCCACAGCTCTGCACGCCCAGGGCCACACGTGGCTGGGGCCACAAGGGTCCATGGGGACACAGTATGGACTCTGGCCTGGTGATGTGGGGCCAGCAGGGCCGGGGCACCGTGGCCTCTGACCCCCTGCTGGGTGCCACCCACAGGCCCATGTCACCAGTGGCCCCACAGTGCACTGGCCTGTGACAGACCAGTGCCAGCCAGCGCTGAGCTGCTGCCCTGTGCAAGGACACAGCCCTGGCCGGATGTTGAAGCTGCCTGGGCAGGGCTGACCTGCTGCTCCACAGCCAGGATGCCGTGGCTGTGCCCACTGAGCCGTGCTTCCTGCTGGGCAACGGGCACCCACCAGAGGCGGGACAGGCACCAGCACCTGACCCTTGGGCACGTGTGCCCCTCATGCATGGGGTGACCCTGGCTGTGACACCCAGGCTGGGAGGGTTTGGGGATCCACAAACTGCCCAGAAGCCCCCAAGACCCCCTAGGCCACGGGTGCTGGTGCCATGGTGAGTCCTAGGGGGAACTAGTTTCAGTCCTTTGCCAGGGCAAGGTGGGCGTCCCCCAGGGCGGTGCTGCTGTAGGGTGTTGGCTGCAGATGGTCCCAGCACAAGGCCTGTGTGATGCCAGCTCAGAGCCTGGAGCAGCCCTGAGTCTTGTTGCGATGCCAGGCTGGTGGTCTGCAGCGCGGTGCCCCGCTACTTGCTGCGGTACCATTGCTGTCAGAGCCGAACTGTGCCAGACCATGCCAGACATGTGCCAGGCCCACAGGAACCTGGAGCAGACCTTGCTGGAACCAAGCTGAGCACGCACCCATGCCAGGCCATGCCACAGCTGAGCTCGCACCCACACTACACTGTGCCACACAGTCAGAGCTGAGCCCACCCGTGCCGGGCCGTGCCAGGCCACGCCCGCGCCGGCTGCGCTGAAGCTGATGCAGCACCAGTGCATCAGGTCACGTCTGGCCCTGCCGCGTCCATCGCCGCGCCGGGCTGAGCCAAAGGCTGAGCCCACACTCGCCGTGGGCTGAGCTGAGCTGAACCAGGACAGGCCGCGCCGTGCTGTGCTGAGCCGTGCTGAGCCGAGGCGGGCCGAGCCGAGCCGAGGCGGGCCGGGCCGGGCCGGGCCGAGCGCAGCAGAGCAGAGCCGAGCAGAGCCGGGCCGGGCCGAGCCGAGCCGAGCCGAGCCGAGCCGAGCCGGGCCGGGCCGAGGCGGGCCGGGCCGGGCCGAGCGCAGCAGAGCAGAGCAGAGCAGAGCAGAGCCGAGCCGGGCCGGGCCGGGCCGAAGCGGGCCGGGCCGAGCCGGACAGGGCCGAGCGCGGCCCGCACGTGGTGCCCGGCCGGGCTGCGCTACCCGCGCGGGGGCGCGGCGCTGGAGGGCGGGGAGCTGGGCTGGGTGCAGGGCGCTGGCCAATGGCGGGGCGGCCTGACCCCGCCCCTGCGGCAAACGGACCAATGGGCGGCGCCAATGTCGCCGCGCGTCAGCGGGCGGGGCGTGGCGCGGGTCACGTGTGGCGGGGGCGCGGTTAAAGGGCGCGGGCGGCGGCGGCGGTGCCGCTAGTCGGAGGTGGTGGCGCGGCGGAGTGGGCAGCGGCTAAGCAGCGGGCGGTTCCGAGAGCTTCTCGGCGCTTCCCGGCCCAGCCCTGCCGGTGAGCGGCAGCGTGGGGTGGGGTGGGCACATGGCGGTGGGAGAGGGCGGGGGTGATGGCGGCGGCGCGCGCGGGAGCGGCCGTTACCGGCGCGCGGGAAGGGCCGTTCCCCGGTTCCGCTCGCCTCCCGCTGAGCCCCGCGTCTCTCCCGCAGGATGAAGAGCGGCGCAGGCCATGTCGCGGTACCCTGCCTCCAGCCCCTGCGGCCAGCGGGGTCGTAGGACGGCGGAGCTCCCTCGTGCCCTATAGCGATCCCCCCCGACCCCCTATTTAATTTTGTACCTAATTTATTAATACCTCGCACCGCACCATGGACCCGACCCCCGCGGTGCCCCCCGCGCCCATGGCGGGCTTCCTCTGGATGCTGGTCCTGGGTTTCATCATTGCCTTCGTCCTGGCCTTCTCCGTCGGCGCCAACGATGTGGCCAACTCCTTCGGCACGGCGGTGGGCTCGGGGGTGGTGACCCTCCGGCAGGCCTGTATCTTAGCCAGCATCTTTGAGACCGTGGGCTCCGTCCTGCTGGGAGCCAAAGTCAGCGAGACCATCCGGAAGGGGCTGATCGATGTGGAGATGTACAACTCCACGCAAGAGCTGATGGCTGGATCGATCAGTGCCATGTTCGGTGAGGAGCAGAGGGGGTCACAATGTGGGGGCAGCACGTCCCAGGGTACCCTGGTGATGGCTTTCTTACCAAGCTTGTCCTTCTCCTCCTCCAGGATCTGCCGTGTGGCAGCTGATGGCTTCATTCTTGAAGCTCCCCATTTCTGGTACCCACTGCATCGTTGGAGCAACTATTGGCTTTTCGCTGGTGGCCAAAGGGCAGGAAGGTGTCAAGTGGTCTGAGCTGCTGAAGATTGGTAAGCCCAGCCTGTGTGACCTCCACGTGCCCCATGGACTCACCCTTCCAGCAGCAGGGTGCTGACTGTACCTCTTCTCTCCTAGTGTTGTCCTGGTTCATCTCACCCCTCCTTTCAGGCATCATGTCTGCTATCCTGTTCTTCCTTGTCCAGAGGTTCATCCTTCGTAAGGTAAGGGCTGCCCACCCACCTCCTGACACCTTGGTACTCTTGAGTGTTCCTTGGCTGTCTGTTGCTTGGCTTATGTGCACCAGAGCTTCTCCAGGCACATCCATCTTTGTGCTGACACTTGGCTGAGCCTTCCAAACCCCTTCAGAAAGAGCTAAAGGGGTAGGAAAATGAGACCTGTAGTTGCTTTGCAAAGTGGAGCCTGGGAGGTCAGACGGCATCACTTCACCTCCTTCAGAACATCAGAGTCAGGAGGGTCCTGTCTGGCCTCAGCAGGACAGTTGCAGCTTCCAAGTAATGAAGGAACCCAGAACTGATAAGATCAGAGCTACTTGCCAGGCTCTTCCAAAGTCCTGCTGCAGGGCTGGACCTTCTCTTGTCTCGGGCTGCAGATGAAGGCAGTGCCCAGCAGCAAGCCCCAAGAGGGCCAGAATTGTCTCTGGTGCTGGAGGAACAGTGCTTTCCTTCCTTCTGGGACCCCAAGGAAAGCCAGAGGTGCTTGGGCTGGCACCACGGACACTGTTGGGAGCATCTGAAAGCCCAGGAGGAAAGCCTGGGCACCAAAAGGTGCTTGCAGTGGAGAGGCCTTGTCTGTGAGATGCTGCTGATGACCCTGGAGTGCCTGAGGCAGGGGTTCCCAGCTGGGCAGGGAAACTCCAGCAGTTCCTTCTGCATAGTTGAGGTTAACTTTAGATTATTTTAGGTCTTCTCTCTAATTGTTTCTGGTTCAGGAGATGTTGAGATCTTATCACTGCTGGTTTCTACCTGGCAGCCCTTTAAACCAGCTCAGCCTCCCTGCTTGCGTAACCAGGCTGGCCCCAGCGTGCTTCCTGCTGCTGCTGTCCTGCTCCCTTCCTTTGCACTCACCCCAGACCCCAGCTGCTGGGCAGCAGCAGAGATTTAAGTGCTCCTGATGCTTGGGTGAGGGCCTCTCTGTGCAGGTATGTGGTCAAGTAAGCTGCTTTGTGAGTCATGGAACTCTTGCTTCCATCCAAGTCAGCTGGAGAGGGGTGAAAGCTTTGTCTGACACATGGTTTTGTCTGAAGGTGCCTGGGGAGCTGAAAGAAAACATTGCTGCAGCTGGAGGCTGGGCAGGGCTGCAGGCTGAGGAGCCTTGGGAAGGGTTCAGCAGCCAGGCAGCCCCTGGCTGCAAGGGCAGATGAGATGCTCCAGCCTGGGCACGCTCAGCTTGGGTGCCTTGGGTCCCCAGGAGATCCGAGGTGTTCTGCCACCTGCTCTGCCCACACTGCCTGAGATCTGACAGGTCCAGAAGCTGTTGAGCTCTGCTTGTGCAGAGGCTGCCTGAAAAGCAGAAGCTCTGGTTTTGGAAGGGGCTGTTGCTTGGCTGCTCCTCAGCTGCCACACATCCCTCAGTGTCTGGCTTTCAGCAGCACTGCTCCTTGTTTTGCAGGCAGATCCCGTTCCCAACGGCTTGCGAGCCTTGCCTGTCTTCTACGCCTGTACCGTGGGGATCAACCTCTTCTCCATCATGTACACTGGGGCACCTTGTAAGTAGCCCTCAGAACACTTGACCCTGAATTTTGCAGTGCTTTCCAAAACCTCCATTAAATGCATGATTTACCCCTTTTTTGCTTTGCAGGGCTGAAATCTCCTAGAAGGCGGCTGGCCTGTGCCCGTTACAGAAGGCTGCAGGCTAGCGTGCGCTGAGTTCTGGGCTAGGTAGCTGCCCAGCCAAAGAGGCCTCCTCAAACTAAACCCCTCCAGACCTTTCTCCCTAGACTTCACAGGATTGGCAGATAACTTCCCCTTCCCTTCTCTTAACCTGTGCTAAGCCTCACGTACCTGGCTGCTGCCAAAGAGACTCCTCTGGCCGCCAGTAGCGAGGCAGGGAGCAGAGATGTTGGAGGCTGTGCCTCCTGGTTCACCTTGTCCCTAAGAAATAAGCTCATTATCCCTGGCAAGAAGAGCTGGTACCTTGTCCTGAGAAAGAGGAGGGTTGTACTTTGGTTTGAAAAGCTTATGTGGCTGTTATGGAGGGGGACAGGTCACAGGCAGGACTGGGAGCTGGCAGCTCCCTGCACAGGGTGACTCGGTGTGAGCTGTTTTTGGTCTGAGTTTGGGTTTCCTGTTGTGGAGGAGTTGGTGCAGGTGGGGTGAGGGCAGGCAGTGCTTGCTCCGTAAACAGTGGCTGGAAAAATGTTTGGAGGGTTGTCAGCTTCCCCTCTTCTTGGCAGGGTTGTTGTGGTACTGCTGTGGGTGGGGGACACTGGGGTTGTGCTGCTCTGAGATCCATTTGTGCCCCCCCCCGGTGGATTGGTGTTTGAGTCAAGTCCTCAGCTGCAGTGGGGCTAGGTGAGCTCTGAACCACTCTCAGGTCTGTAGACTCCAGCAAGCCAGGGCTGGCATAAGCAAGGGGCCAGATGTGTGGCTGCAGTGCTGCTGTTGCTGCTTTCTGAGCAGTAAGCTGTTGCCTGCAGCAGAGGATGCAGGAGCCGAGTGGTCAGAAGCAGCTGATAGCCCAGGCAGGGGATGCTGCTGCCTGTCAAACACAAAACCCGTGAGAATGCCTCTAAGTAGGTCAGGTAACACCTCAGATGCCTTGGAACTTGGGCTTAAGGACTCAGGGGGCAGGAGAAGCTGCTTCCCCAAGAGCAGGCAGGTGCTGTGTCCTCTCCCTGGCCGTGGCGCTGCAGCAGCCCTGCTGGGAGGGGATTTTTTTTTTCTGTGACATTGCAGCAAGTGAGGACACCACGAGGGCTGTGAGGAGCCTCCTGTCCCTGCTCAGAGGGGAAAGTGTCTGCCCATGTGCAAGATTAGCTTCTGCTGGGGGGGGCTGTGACCTGAGGGGAGCCCGTGGGGGTTTGGTGTGGTCGGCGGTGACTTGCTGAGAGCCTTTCTCCTGTACGAGCGACTTAGCGAAGGGATGCTGCAGGTGATGGAGTCCCTGTGCTGCTGCAGGAGCCGAGCTGTGTGTGCAGGAGGCTTTTGCCTGGAGGGCTTCAAGGATTCCTTGTTTTATTTCCTAGTGCTGGGCTTTGACAAACTTCCTCTGTGGGGTATCCTCCTCATTTCGGCTGGGAGTGCTGTTGTCTGTGCTCTCGTCGTCTGGTTCTTTGTATGTCCAAGGATGAAGAAGAAAATTGAAAGTAAGTGGCTCCTCTTTTCCAGTCCTTGGGGAAGGGCAGGCTTGCACTCACCAACTTCTTTCCCTAGCAGGAGATCTCATTAGCTGCAGGGCTGTTATTAGCAGGGATCCTCAGCCCGGGTTATCGCTTAAGCTGCTCTGCAAACCCTGAGTCACTGAGGCACATCTCGTGGAGCTGGTCCCTGTGTACTCCTAACCTGCAGCAGCACCACTCAGCTGGTCCCTTGGACTCTGAAATGCACTCCCGGGGTGCTGCAGTGCTGCCAAGCTGCCTGGCAGCTGTTTCTGAACAGAGTGATCTCTCCTTGACCTGCACAGGCCAGCAGGCAGCACTGACCAGCCTGACTTCAGTGTTTAACAGAGAGGAAGAGGAGGCAGGAGACAACCTGCCTGTTAACCAGGGTAACCTTTAATCCTCTGCATACCTGCTGATCAATCTTTGGCCTGGCAGATGCAGATCACAAGTTGAAAGCTCTGTAAGCTGATGAAATCCTTTTCCTGTGGCACACAACACACACAAAAACCCTCCTGAAAGCCATCCAAAAGAGCAGCTCCCGAGTGGTGCCTCCTGAGGAGCGCAGGCAGCCTCCCTGGAGCTGTGTGTGGGCTTGCATAGAAATTGTGGTGCAGTCTGGGGCACTTAAAGGAACTGGAGATGAGGAATCACCAGTGTCCTTGTCAGACTGGTGTAATTGGGGTGTGACTAACAGCTTTATGGCTGCCCTTGACACTCTTCCAGCTGTTCCAGCTCCAGCTTAACTCCTGCCTGCGAGGCAGGCTCCTGCCTGGGGAAGGTGCCGGTGGTGCAAGGGCAGCTCTGCAGGGGCTGGATGCCACGGCCTGCCTCTCGCAGTGTGTGTGCCAAGGAGGTGGCTTGTGTTGTTGTCTGAAGGGACTGACCTCATGTTTTCACCTGGAGAAAACATGTTTTTTTCTGGTAGAGGAGGAATGACAGCCTCAGCTTCCAGAATTTGGTGCCACTGGGGCTCTTCTAGTGGGACAGGAAACCAGGCAGCCCTTGGAAGGTGGAGACCAGCTCCTGTTTGGGTTTATCACCCACCCGTGGGTGCTGGAAGGGAGCCCAGGTGGCTGAGTCTTCTCAGCAAGCTGGAGCTGATGGGCTAGCAGGGGAGCTAGGCTCTTGCAGGCAGCTTCCCATTGGCTTCAAGGGTCACAACCAGCCTAGAATCTGGTCCAGATCATCCCATGGCTGCTGGGAATGGGACAAACATGGTTCAAAGAAGCAACCTCTGCCCTGGGCAGAGCAGGCATAAAAGCCCCATAATGGTGCTCACCACACCCTGTGTAGGTGGGGGGTGCCTAAAAATAGGAGATGAGGTGGCCTGTGATGGTTTGGCTGCGGTGCCTGGATGTTGTGTGACTGCCCAACAAGTCTCCAAAGTTCAGGCTGAGGTGGAAGCTGTTACATTTTTATTTAGGTGCCATAAATCTGAGTGGTTGAGGGATGTGGTGGGAAGAGGTTTGATGGCAGCTGCCTCCCTTGGCAGGAGAGATCAAATCAAGTCCTTCTGAAAGCCCCTTGATGGAAAAGAACATCGGCCTGAAGGAGGACCATGAGGAGCCCAAGGTGCCCCTGGGTGATGCCAAGAGCCCTGCTGCTGAGGTGGGCTCAGCTGTGCCCCAGCGGGCAGCAGTGGAGGACAGAACAGTCTCCTTCAACCTGGGAGACCTGGAGGAGGCTCAGGAGCAGGAGAGGCTTCCCAGTCTCGACCTGAAGGAAACCAGCATTGACAGCGGTGAGACGGGGGCCGGGGGGCCTGGGGTGGGTGTCCCCCTTGCCCTGGGTGCCGGCTGGGCGCTGAGGCGGTGCCGTGTGTTGGCAGGAGGCGTGCGGCTGCCCAACGGCAGCCTGGTGCAGTTCCACCCGGCGGTGGGGCAGCAGCTGAGCTCCAGCGGGCAGTACCACACCGTGCACAAGGACTCAGGGCTCTACAAGGAGCTGCTGCACAAGCTGCACCTGGCCAAGATGGGCGACTGCATGGGGGACTCCGGGGACAAGCCCCTGCGGCGCAACAACAGCTACACCTCCTACACCATGGCCATTTGTGGCATGCCCCTGGACTCCCTGCGTGCCAGGGAGGGGGAAGAGGGCGAGAAGGCGCCCTGGCCTGCGGCAGACGGCAGGAAGAGGCTGCGCATGGACAGCTACACCAGCTACTGCAACGCCGTGGCCGACGCGCCGCCGGCCGCCGAGCTGGACCTGAGCGCCGCCCAGGCCGAGATGGGCAGCAGCGAGCACAAGGGCAGCAGTGGCTCCCTGGAAGAGTGGCACGAGCAGGACAAGCCTGAGGTGTCCCTCCTCTTCCAGTTCCTGCAGATCCTCACCGCCTGCTTTGGCTCCTTCGCTCACGGTGGCAACGATGTCAGGTGAGTTTGGGTCAGCAGGAGCTGTGGGACTGCTGCCTGGGGCTGGTGCCTGCCTTGCCCAGAGCCTCCGGCCCTCTAGCCCAGCTCTCCTTTCTCTTCCAGCAATGCCATAGGGCCTCTGGTTGCCCTCTACCTGGTCTATCAGACGGGCGATGTGGCTACCAAGGTGGCAACTCCCATCTGGCTGCTGCTTTATGGAGGGGCAGGGATTTGCATCGGCTTGTGGGTCTGGGGCAGGAGAGTCATCCAGACCATGGGGAAGGACCTGACCCCCATCACACCGTCCAGGTAAGGGCTAGGGGTGCCTCAGGCAGTCCTAGAGCTGCATCCTGTTCCTGGAGCCTCCCTCTCTGCTCCCCTGCGGCTCTCATTGCTCAGGTTGTGTCACTTGGGTGCATGTGGGCCCATAACACTTCTCTGCGTCCCCGCTGGGGTCATTCTGGGACTGCTGGGTGTCAAGTGAGGAGCTGAGCCCTCTGTGCAGGGTCTGCCTGGGGAGAGCAGGCCCTGGGCTGGCTGGGGCTGTGCCTGCTGTGCCAGGCAGTGCAAGGGGGCTGGCGCCCAGCTTCTCAAGAGCTTTGTCTCTGCAGTGGCTTCAGCATTGAGCTGGCGTCTGCCGTGACTGTGGTGATTGCCTCCAACGTTGGCCTCCCCATCAGTACAACCCACTGCAAGGTGAGTGGGGGTGGCAGGAGGGGACTGCTGCCAGCTCAGCTTCCCCCAGATCCTGCTGCTTTTGAGGCTGAGCTGTGTGGGAGGTCCCTAAGTAGGCTGCTGGCTGCCCTTCAGCTCCCAGCTCTGCCACTTGCATCTCAATGCGGGGTGGCAGTGGCTGCCCAGGCCTGGGAGGGCACTTGAGGAGGTGATGGGAGAACAAAACCCCTTTTGATGGACCCCTGGGCTCTGTCAAACGGCCATGGGAATGCCTGGTCCCCATCAATGCTCTGGGGCCGGCAGCTCTGCTCTGCTGGGGGGCCCCAAGGGCCGGAACTGAAGACCCTCGGCCCTGCAGCTGAGGCTGCCCCTGGGGAGGGCTGTGGGGGCTGTGGGGCAGGTGCCCATCCTGCCGCGGCGCTGAGCCTGGTGCCTGGGGCAGGTGGGCTCGGTGGTGTCTGTGGGCTGGCTGCGCTCCCGGAAGGCGGTGGACTGGCGCCTGTTCCGCAACATCTTCATGGCCTGGTTCGTGACGGTGCCCATCTCGGGGCTCATCAGCGCTGCCATCATGGCTCTCTTCAAGTTTGCCATCCTGAAGGTGTGAGGGGGGGGGGGGCTGCTGCTGCTCCTGCTGCCCCCCCCCCCGGGGGGGCCTCAGCTCTTTGGTTTTGTCACTGAACTTTTGTTTTTTAATCTAATTGTCTTGGCGCCAAGCCCCCGGGGGGGTGGGTGCAGGCCTGAGGCTGTGCCCCCTGCTGCCCCTCGGGGTGACTCCCCTGCTGCGCTGTAGCTTTAGATTAGCAGTTCTGGGAGGCCACTTACTTTTAATGACTAATTAACATCCTCTGGCAGTGATTGCTCCGTGGGTAAGGCCTGAGAGGCTGGGCTGTGCCCAGGCTGGGGGGTACCACCCCCTGGCGTGGGCTGTGCTGTGTTCAGCTTTGCCTCCATTGCTGTAGTGGTGTTAGACATCAGATGCTGCCCAACCATCCTGCTTGGGGGGCCTGGGAGGCAGCCCCAGCTCCCTCACTGCTGCTACCTCGGACTCAATAAAGATTTCCTTTGTACTCCAGTGCTGCTGGGGGGGCCCTGACCGCAGTCCCCTGTCACATGTGGCCTCATGACCTCTGCCCTGTTCTTCCTTGGACCCACGCCCTGGGAGGGAGCTGGGGCTGGTGTGGCTGATAAGAGCCCCACGTGTCCCAGGGTGCACCCCAGCCCTGCGGGGGGGGGGGAAGGATATCAGGGCCTCACAGCTGGGGGACAGCTCCTGGCCCTCTCAGCAAGCTCCTAGCTGCTGCTGCTCCCTCCTGGCCTGGGGGAGGTGGACCAGCCCTGGTCAAGGCCAGGCATGGGTGCCCATGTCAGCGAGTGGGCACGGGCGTGTTGCAAGACCTGTGGATGATTGCAGTGGCACCAGGGACTGGCATGGGGCTGGGTGGGGGGCAGCCTGGGCTTCCTTGGGGGGTTGAGCTCAGAGAGAGAGGAGCCCCGTGGGCTCTACAATATGCCCGATGGAGCTGTGTGGGGATGTGACTCAGTGGGCTGGGGATGGTGACAAGGCCATGGGGCTGAGCCAAGGGCTGAGTCCCAAGGGGGTGGGGAAGGGCCCCACGGGGCTGTCGATGGGTTCCCGGGGCACCAGTGTGGTGGTGACAGCGTTGCTGTCCCACGGGGATGGGGACCTTTCCCTCGGGGACCGGGCTGTGTCCCACGAGCTGTGGGTGCCCCCTCCTGTCCCCGTCCCGCGGTGTGAGTGCCCGGGTTGGCCCCTGGCACTGGACAGCCCCCCCCAGCTCCCGCCCCCGGACGCCTGTCGGGGCCAGTCCTTGACCTCGGTTAATGATTCGCCGCCGGTCGCTGCCCGCGGCCCCGCTGGGCAAATAGCGGCCCCGGCGCTGGGGCCGAACCGGGGCCCTGGGAGGGCGAGGAGGGGGCTGCCGGGGGATGGCACGAGGAGGGGTCGTCGTCCTGTCTGGGGGGCACGTCGGCGGCTGTCCCCCGTTTCGGGGCGCACTGCCCCATTTGGGGGTGGGGGGGAGGCCGGCAGGGACTCGCTGCCTCACTCCCGGGGTCACCACCTGGAACTCGCCCGGGTCCCAGCCCCGCTTCTGCGCCCGTGGGGGGCGGGCCGGTGTCGGGGGCCGGATCGGGGCGGTCCCGCGGGGCTTCGTTAAAGCGGCGGCGCCTGGAGGCGGTGGCCGGAGGCGGCGGCGATGGGCAGCGAGGGGCAGCGCGGCCCGACGGCGACCCCGGGTCCGGGCGACTCAGGGGCGCTGCGGAGGGACTGCCAGCACCGGTGGGACTGGAGCGGGCTGAGGGGACCCTGGGTCTGCGGGGAACGGGGTTTAGGGAGGGCACTTTGGAGAAGGGCAGGACTCAGCGGGACCACCCCAGGGGTGCAGGCACTGGGGAGGACCCTCGGGGAGTGGCAGGCGGGGGCAGGGGTCCCTCCCGGAGACGCGCCTGGGGTGCGGCAGGCCAAAAGAGGGGCTCAGCATCCGCCGCCCTGCACCCCCTTCCCTGCCTTCCCGGCTCCACCGCCGCTCCAGAGCCCATTTTTCTGCTCCAGTAACTCTCTGTGGGGCCCCTGGGCCAGGGCGGGTTCATAGCTCCCCCACAGCCCCCTGGCCAGGGATGGGGGACGTGGGGACATTCCCCCTCCCCTCCTCAATCCCTGGGCACTCTCCAGCCCTAATCCCTCCCGGTCACTCCCAGGATCTTTGTGAACCGGAGCCTGGCGATGGAGAAGATCAAATGCTTCGGCTTTGACATGGACTACACCTTGGCCAGTGCGTTGCTGGGAGGGGGCTGGAGGCAGGGCGGGGGGCGGCGATACCCTCCCAGCCCCTGCCCACAGCCCTGCCCTGCCCCCTGCAGTGTACAAGTCCCCCGACTATGAGGAGTTGGCCTTCAGCCTGCTGCTGGAGCACCTGGTCTGCATCGGGTACCCCCCCGAGATCCTGGCCTACAAATACGACCCCACCTTCCCCACCCGGTAAGTGCCCGCGGCTGCAGGGGGCGGGGGGGTCAGCGGGACCCTGCCCCGCATTGACAGCGTGTGGGGCGCAGGGGGCTGGTGTTCGATGCCCTGTATGGGAACCTGCTGAAGGTGGACTCCCATGGGAACCTGCTGGTCTGCGCCCACGGCTTCCGCTTCCTCAAGGGGTGAGTGTGGGACCTCAGGGTCCCACAGGGGGGGTGGGGCAGGTCCTCAGCGTGGGGTGCAGCTCTGTGCTCCCTTCCTAGGGCCGAAATCCTCCACTATTACCCCAACAAGTTCATCCAGCGGGACGACATGAAGCGCTTCCACATCCTCAACACCCTCTTCAACCTCACGGGTGAGACATTCCCCCCATCCGCTGCCCACCACCTACCCCTCCGTGTCCACCACCTGCCTCCCTCCACCCCACCCTGGGGTGATGCTGCCCCCTGCCCCCTCTCACAGCCTCTCCCCCCACCAGAGGCTTACCTCTACGCTTGCCTTGTGGACTTCTTCACCAACTGCTCCAGATATGTCAAGTAAGAGGGAGGTGGGGGGTGGGGGTTTGGACTGGGTGGGTCAGGGGGTCCTTGTCTGTCTCTGCTTGGCAGGGCCTCCCCCTCACCCCACCTCCCCTTTACCTGACCCTTGCAGCTGTGACACTGGCTACAAGCACGGGAACCTCTTCATGTCCTTCCGGAGCATGTTCCAGGACGTGCGTGAGGCCATGGACCACGTGCACCTCTCGGTGAGCCTGGGGGGTAGGGGCTAGGGAGGGGGCTGCCACGGTCAGGGGAGGGGGAATGCTGAGAGGGCTGGGAATGTCCTGCCCCCCACCCAGCTACAGCCACCCTCTCTACAGGGCTGCCTGAAGGAGAAGACGCTGGAGAACCTGGAGAAGTATGTGGTGAAGGATGTAAGTGTTGGCCAGGGGACGCTAGGGACAGCCCTCAGACCCCAAACCCCTCAGCTGGAGGCCTGTGGCCACCCCCAATCCCCACGGTGCTGCTTTGCCCCATGCCAGCCTCGGGTGCCACTGCTGCTGAGCCGCATGAAGGAGGTGGGAAAGGTTTTCCTGGCCACCAACAGTGACTACGACTACACCCACGTGAGGAGGGAGCGGCCCTGTCCCCTTGCCCGTGCCAGGCCCAGCCTGCCCTTGGGGGTGGGCAAAGCACAAGGCAGCGCTTTGTCCACCCTTGGGACAGTGGTGGAGACGCTGGGTGTCCTTGCAGGCCATCATGTCCTACCTGTTTGACTGCAGCAATGGGGACAAGGTGAGTCTGACCTCGTGGGGGGTTGCAGGGTGCCATTGTCAGCCCCTCACTGACCCCCTCCACCCCAACACCTGGCACTGCAGCGCCCCTGGCGCTCCTACTTCGACCTCATCGTGGTGGACACCCGCAAGCCGCTCTTCTTCGCCGAGGGCACCGTCCTGCGCCAAGTCAACACGGTAGGCACCCCAACATGGGGCCACTCAGGGTGATGGGCACTGCCTGGGTACTGCAGGGGCTGCTGCAGGGGGGGCTCAGGGGGTGGACACTCTCTCTTGCCCCGCAGGACACCGGGAAGCTGCGCATCGGGACCTACACAGGGCCGCTCCAGCACTGCGCCGTCTACTCCGGCGGTGAGTGCCCAGCCAGGTGCCACAGGTGCCATGGGGCACATGGGCACGTGCCCACAGGGTCACCCCCTGACCTCGGCCTGTCACAGGCTCCTCGGATGTGGTATGCGACCTGTTGGGGGTGAAGGGCAAAGACATCCTCTACATGGGGGACCACATCTTCGGGGACATCCTCAAGTCCAAGAAGCGGCAGGGCTGGAGAACCTTCCTGGTGGTGCCCGAGCTGGCCCACGAGCTGCAGGTCTGGACGGAGAAGAGCGGTGAGCAGAGCCCTGCTGGGGACAAGGACCTTGCCCAACCCAGCTTGGGGAGGGGGCACGGGGCCTGCTGCCCACATCGATGGCAGAACTGGCCCCCGGTGGGCCTTACCCCACCAGCCCTGTTGGTCGTGCAGGGCAGTGGGGATGTTGCCGACATTGAGCCAGCCCCATTGCCCTTGCAGAGCTGTTTGAGGAGCTGCGGAGCCTGGACCTCGTCCTGGCAGAGCTGTACCAGTGAGTGGGCACAGGGCGGGCAGAGGTGCTGTGGGCACCTAGGGAGGACCCTCTAGGAGAGCCCCCGGCCGTGTCTCTCCCTCTCCAGGCACTTGGACAGCGGCAGCAGCGAGCGGCCAGACATCAGCTCCATCAAGCGTCAGATCCAGGTGGTGGCCGGGGGGGGCACTGTCCCGGCTCACACAGCTCAGCTGTCTCCCAGCAGGGAGCCCTGAGCCTGCTGCTGTGCCCACAGAAAGTGACCCACGAGATGGACATGTGCTATGGCAAGATGGGCAGCCTGTTCCGCTGCGGCTCGCGCCAGACTCTCTTTGCCAGCCAGCTGATGCGCTATGCGGACCTCTACGCCGCCTCCTTCCTCAACTTCCTCTACTACCCCTTCAGCTACCTCTTCCGGGCCCCCCCTGTCCTGGTAGGAAGCTCCTGCCCCCACTCCCATGCCTCAGTTTCCCTGCCTGAGGGCTCGGTGAGCACCCAGCCTCGCTGCCAGCCCCGCTCTGAGCCTCCTCCCTGCCGCAGATGGCTCACGAGTCGACGGTGGAGCACAGCCGCCCGGACACGGGGGAGATGGGCACAGGCCTGGCATCCTTGCTGGCACAGCATGGCCACCCAGGCCAGCAGGTGGGTGACATGGGGCAGAAACACCTGCTGGCCATGGGCATGCCAGCACCAACCCCTGTGCCCACTGAGTTGCTCACCCCTGTCTCAGGTCGCTGGGGGCCCCCAGGACTCCAATGGGGAGGAGGAGGATGATGGAGAAGCCTGAACCCACCCCAGTACCAATGGCTGGTGAGCTGCCAGGTGCCAGGCCCTGGGAGGGCATTTGGTGGCCCTGGACCTCTTGTACTGCTAGCTGACAGACTGAAGCCACCATCTCCCATGGGCAGGGGAAGGTTGGTGGCCCTGGCCCAAGCCCTGTGCCCTGCCTCTCCTTGTGCTGTGGTGGCAGAAGGGCCCACGGGCTGCCCAGTGCCCCCATGTTCATTCAGAGTCCCCAGCCAACTCGATGCCAGCCTGGTGCTGCCCACTGTCAGGACAAGGTGGTAGTGCCATGCTCCAGTTATTGCAGGACCCTCTGGGCTCAGCAGCTCCTGCCCCTCCAGCCTGGGTGCCTCAGCCTTATGCACTGCTGCTGGGTGGGTGCTGCTTGGGTACAGGTGGCAGCTGCTGTGCCTCTCTTCTCTTTTCTGCCCTTTTCTATTTATAAGAGTCTCCAGCTCCTGGCCTGCAGCTACACAACATTAGCTAAAGGAAAACTTGGGGGTGGGAATAAGTTCCTGATCCTCAGCCACACTGGTACTGTCCTGCACCCCCTGGGAGAGGGCTGGGTTTGACAGGACCCCCAGAGCCTGCTCCAAGGCTCCTTCCAGCAGCCAGGGTTCTCAATAAAGAGTCTGAACCAACACTGGTGGTGGCTGTGTCAGGAGGCAAAAGGGTGGATAAGGACAGGTGTGGTGTGGTGCTGAGGACTGGAAGGTGCCAATGGGGTTCTCTACCCTGGTCTCCTCACTACCAGGGAACTGCCAGGCCCCAGCTGCTGGCCCAGCACCAGCTGTGGGTACCAGGCCAGCCTGTGGGGAGGGCATGCTGCTGAAGGGCTCCTAACCACACTAACAGGGCTCAGCCAGCCCATCCTGGACCCCCAGCTGTACCCAAAGCACCTCTTGCTGTGTCACCTTTATTCTCCTCAGGGGCCATGCCCTGCAGGTACCCCAGCCCCTCAGCCCTTTGCCAGCCTGGCACAGCTAGCACTACCACACACAACTCAGGCCAGCAGGGCCATGGGTGCCCCTCAGCAGGGACCATCCAGGTGCTGTCCAGGAGCAGATCCCTCGGGACATCACTTGCAGAGCAGCAGGAGGCACCTGGAGCAGCAGAGTCTGCCTGGCAGCAGGCTGCCGCAGGGAAATTGGGGCAGGCGTCACCGGCAGGGCAGGGGCAGCCCAGGGGACACGGCCCTGGCCCTCGCACACCTCACCAGGCTGCACTCCCGCAAGGTTGGATGTATTTAAAACGTTGCTGAAGGATCTCCAGCAGGCTTCTTGTGAGCCACAGGCACCGAGGGCTCAGTGAGCTGCGTGCCAGGCGGCCCCGGGGGAGCGCGCAGCCCGCCCCCCAGCCCCTCAGCAGCACTCGGGGGGACACAGAGCGATGCCCTCTGGCTCCACCACCTCGGGCAGAGCCTCGTTTCTCCGGAAGAACCACCGAGTCTCCTCCTCTGGGTCCAGGATCTCCCGGAGGGACGACACCACAGGGTCGTGGTCCTTCAGCATCTCTGGGTAGCGCCTCCCTGCCCGCTCGATCCGCAGGGAGCGCCGCACCGGCGTCAGGAACTTCAGCTCGGGGCCCTCCGGCAGCTCCCTGCCTCTGCAAGGGGACAAGAGCCCTCGGGTAAACCCCGCAGAGCGCTGGCACCGAGGGTGCTTCCTGCCAGCAGTGGGCAGCTCGGCCTTACCTGGGTGCAGATGTGACTTGGAGCTTGACTGAGACGGGCAGGCAGGTCAGGGACCTCCCAGCTGGACAGGGAGTGACTGCCCTGGGCTGCCTTCCACCTGGGCCAGGCGTGGCAGGCTCCCCAGGGATGGGCAGCTCAGCCTTCTCCCCTGGGAGGAGAGGAAAGGGACAGCATGGCTGCAGAGGGGTAGCTGGGGAGGGATGACAGCACCCCTGGACACAGAGCTGTACTGGGTCAGGATCATTCCCAGCCCTGGCAGAGGAGTCTGACCCCTTTTGTGAGGGCAGGATGCTGGGTTCTCACAGCTCTTAGTCTCCATCAAAGGCAGCAGGGACACAGGGTGCTAGGGCAGGCTGCAGCCCAGCCTGCCGCAGCAGGGAACTTCAGCCTGCCCATGATGAAGCCTGCTAGCCAGGCCCCACATTACCTTCTGATGTTCGGTCTGCAGCCTTCAACATCTCAAGGACAACTTCTCTGAGCTCCTGGAGTGGCTGCAGGAGAAGCAGAGTGCAGGTCAGTGCAGCCTGACTAGGCAGCAGATTGGAGTTGTAACTGAATAGCAGATAAGGGTTTGGCTGCATCAGGACGTGCTGGAGCCAGGGCAAGGGGCTGCACAATTCCTCTTCTCCAAGAAAAATGCCAGCACAGAGGCCTGGCTTGGGCAGGTGACCACCCAGGGGGCAACCCCCACCAGGCTGCTGTGACACTGCTGCCCCCCTCCCTGGCCCTGGCTGAGGAAAGGCCAAGGTGTCTCTCTGGGACACCACAGGAGCAGCAGCTCTAAAAGGACTTTGCCAGCAGCGACCTGTGGTGCTAAACTCATCCCAAAGCCTGAGCCCTGGGTGCCAGGAAAGCTGCTGTGAACAGAGGCAGGGCAGGGCCTCACTCACCGTGGCACCAGCGCAGACAGCAGCTCGGTACAGCCCTGCCACATCAAAGGGGCCGCTGCGGGCTTGCAGCTTGGCTCTGCAGATCCAGAACTTGGCAAACCTCTCTGCCTGGGGCATGGCAGACAGCATGGCCAGGACCTCCTCTGCCTGGGCACCCTGCAGGAAGCACCAGAGAAGGTTATCAGTTGTGAGGGCTGGAGGAAGTGTCAGTGGACAGCTGCCCCTCAGTGCTCCCTGGCTAAAAGGGGCAAGAGGCTCTGGGTCACCTCCTGCATGGTCATGGGCAGGGAACAGCTCCCCTGACTCTGCCTCCTTGGTAAAGAGTCCAGGATTTGAGAGGAATGTGGAGGGACAGACTCCTGAGTGCTGGCACTAATGGAGCCAACCAACATTGCTAGCAGGCAGCATTCCCAGAGCTGCCCCTTCACAGCAGGGATGTTCCTCCAGCTGGAGTCACCAGCCTGGGCTGCTGTGGTAGAACTGCAGTAGCAGTCACCAGAAGGTGGGCAGGGGCACACAGGAGCCCTGTGAGTGGATGCTGCCCCCTTCTCCCTGTGGTACTATGCCATGTACCCCTGGCCTCTCCAGAACTCCACAGGGATCTTTCCCTTGCCTACACACAAGGTAGGGAACCGAAGCCAAGCTTGGGGGATGTGGCCCTCATCTCCTGGGATGCTCCAGGACAAGAGGAGCCAAATCAAATAGGCACTTTCCCATCCCCACCTCCTCCACAAGCTTCAGGCACTCAGTTAGTAGGTTGTTGGTCTTCTCCAGGGAAGGCAGCTCTGGTTTCTCCTGCTTCTCTTTCTCCTTGATGTTTCTGCAGGACAGCTTCACCGGGTTCTTCTGCAGCAGTATCATTGGTGGCCTCTTGTATGTCTTACCTTTGGATGCCAACCACTCTTGCAGCTGCTTCCTGTCAAAAGCCCAAGGGATCACTGTCACCACCCCAGCAGCTGGCCAGCACTTGCCAGGATCAACTTTTCTCTTGGGAAACTCTTTGCTCTTAGAATCTCCCTCCTGCCAACTTCATCTGCTCGGGAAGAGCCAGCACATCTGTCCTGAAAAGGCTCTGGGCTGGGAAAGGAGAACCTCCCTGGGCTTCGGTGTGCCCTGAAAACCCACTGCTCCCACACCAGGGTACCCTACCCTCCTCTCTGCTGAGACTGTCACCTCCAAGGAGGCAGCCACCCACGAGGGAGGGGACTTGGGATCCCGTTCCCAGCAGCTCGGTTCAATTGAACCTCTGCTGTCCCCTGGAGGTGAGCACAGAGGCAGCCGCAGCTGCTACTTACTTACGGTCCGCAGGCGTGAGGGTCTTGGGGACACGCCTCGGGAACACCCCCCCTGCCTTTGGCAGCTCAGGGTCAACCCTGCCCCTCCTCCAGTCACTCTCCACTGGTGGAGCTCTGGAGCTCTGTGTGCTGCAGGGCTGCTTTCGTGGGGGTGGTGCTCGGGAGACTGCTGTGTGCCCAGGAGGTGCCACCTTCACCTCCTTCCTGTCAGCCTCCCCTTTAGCCAGGGGCTTCTGCTGCCGCACAGTGCCGTCCGGTTTGAGGCTGGACTGCAGTTTTGTGGCCCCCTGGGGCCTGCTGGAGGTCAGAGGCTTTGTGGGAGATCTTTTCACGTGGAGGGGTCTTGCTGTGCCAGTTTTCTCCTGGGTAGCCCCTGACCTTTTATGCAGGAAACGAGTGGAAGCTGCAGGCTGCCATGGGGGCTGCAGTGGCTGAGTTTTAGTGCTTGGGTTCTTGGAGGCCAAGACTGTTGGCCTGAATTTCTCAGGAGCTAGCTTTTCCTTAGCCTGGTGGCTGCTCACTCTGTCCCTGGGGCCTGTGGTGGCTCTGGATGTGATGGCTGAGCTCTGTCTGGGAGTCAAGGCTTGTCTGTCCCTAGCAGCCTGCAGAGCCCTGTTCAGCACAGGCTGCGCAGGGGCTTGTGCTTGGATGTTCTCTTTGTTGCTCCCCAGCCTGTTCTGCAGGTCCCCATTTGGGCAGCAAGGTGCCCCAGGATGGGGCTGGTCACTTTCAGCTGGAGGTGCTGCAGTGTCCTGAGCAGGATTCTTGCTCCTTCCTGGATTTAGGTGACTTGAGGCTGGGAGCTTGCCTCTGGGCTGCACAGAGCGGCTCACGCCTGGCACCACAGGAAGCTTTGTGCCCTTCCTTGGCTGCACTGGATGCAGCCCTGCTGCTCTCTGGGATGCAGCTGAAGGCTTCTGCTGAGCAGCATGGCCAGTGTGCTGTGTGGGCTTGGCACCAAGCTTGCCATCCCTTGGAGCACCCTTTGGCACAGGTCTGCCAACATCCTTCTTGTTCCTGTCAACCTGGAGGGAGAAGCAAAGCTTAGCTCTAAGGAGAGCTCAGGAAGCAAAGCTCAGCTCTGAGGACCCAACAACTTGTTCCTGCCCCAGCCCTACAGGCCCAGGGGGATGGCATGCAAAGGCAAAACAGCTGTCAGCAGAGCAAGAACACAACACCCACCAGCACAGGGGCAGAGGATTAGTCTCCCACACTTAGTCCTTCTGACAAATAAGCCTGGAAAGGAGGTGGCTCCAAGGAGACCTTAGAGCTGTACTTCAATATCTGAAGGGGACCTACAGGAAGGCTGGGGAGGCACTGTGGGGATAGGAGGAGGGGCAATGGTTTGAAACTGGAGCAGGGCAGAGTTAGGTTGGACATCAGGAGGAAGTTCTGCACAATGAGGCTGGGGAGACACTGGAACAGGCTGCCCAGGGCTGTGGCTGAGGCCCCATTCCTGGAGACATCCAAGGTGATGTGATGTGGCCCTGAGCAGCCTGCTCTAATTGGAGTGCAGGGGATTGGACAAGATGACCTTTGAAGGTCCCTTCCAGCCTGAGTCATCCCACAGCTCCATGACTCACTGCCAGCTCCTTAGCAATGTGCTGGCTGCACCCCATCTAGCATCAGAGTCCCAGTATGGGTGCCCAACTCCATGCAGATCCAAGCAAGGAATGCAGAACCAGATTCAAAGGTTTCTACTCACCTGGCCTGGTCTTCTAGGAAGTGGTTTTAAGGGTGGGTTCATCTGGTCCTTCACACAGGGTCTGCAGGAAGCCAAAGAACAGGTTATTGACCAGCAGCTGCAGAAAGGGCTGAAGATCTAACCCCCTCCTGGCTGTCCCACTCCCAGCAGCTTACAAGAAGCTTTTGGAATCAAAAAGCTGTCCAGGAAGTACCAGGCTACATTAATTCTGTTTTCTATGCCTGGCAACAGAAAAGCAACACAAAACATCCACAGCCCAGGCTGGCACAGAACTCTCAGCTTCTACAGGCACCAAAACAGTTCCTGCAGGCAGGGGCCTAGCAGAGGATGGCTTTGGAGGCTCTGGCTGCCCCTGGGCAGTGTCCTGACTTGCCCTGCATGCTGCAGGCAGCCGAGGTGCACAGGTCTGCTGTGCCATGGAGAGCTGCAGAGCCATGGGGGCTCAGCCACCAGCTGGTGGGGCAGCAGCAACCCCCAGCCTCTGATTCTCCTCAAATTGGAGCACTCAGACAGCAAACAGCTGCAGGGTTCTCCAGCCTGGAGCTGGCAGCTCAGCAATTAGGGAAGATTAATGCCTGTGCAGAGACTTCTCTGCAGTGAGACAGCCTGGGCAGCATCCTCTCTGCTTCACAAGTGGTGCAGGATGCCATCAAGGAACCCCATGATTTTTTTCTCTTTGTTTCTGTTATCTCAGTGCAGTTCTCCACAGCCTGGTATGCTTTCTGGTCTCTGTTCCTGCTCCCCTCTGCCCAGCTCCAGAGGTACCCAAGGGCTCCCAGAGCCCTCCTTTGACAGGTGGGTGCAGCTATTACCTCTCAAATGCACTGAAAATGCCCCTCCCTGCCATTAAAAAGCAGCAGGGGGACCTGACCCAGCCTTTCTTCAGAGAGGCAAGTACAAAGCTGAGCTGTAAGCAAAAAGAAACCTCTGCTGCTGCACCCAACAGCTGAGCTGAGCTCACAGAGACTCAGAAAACACCCAGAGGGACAACAGCAGGCAGCAGGAAACACCAGCAGCCAAACCATTCTCTTGCTCCTGCTGCCAGTAACTCCAGAGTGCTGCTGGGGTGCTGTGAGGGCAGAGCTGTGCCAAGTTGCTGCCCTGAGAGCAGGGCACTGGCAGGAGGGCCTTAAAGCATTATGAGTGGTTGGTCACAAAGGACCCTTAGAGATGGTCCAGTCTACCTCCAACACCCTGCTGATCTCACTCTGCACTTGGGCCTCCCAGGTACTCCTGGATCTGTCCTCTCTGCTCTCCTGCAAAGAGATCCCAGAATGGGAGGGGTTGGAAGGGACCTCTGGAGATCACCCAGTCCAACCCCCCTTCCAGGGCAGGGTTACCCAGAGAAGGTCACACAGGAGCACATCCAGGTGGGTTTAGAATGTCCCCAGAAACAGAGACTCCAACACCTCTCTGGGCAGCCTGCTCCAGGGCTCAGTCACCCTTGAACTAAAGAAGTTCCTCCTTATATTTAGGCAGAACTTAACTGATGGTGAAGTTTGTGCCCAGGGCACCACTGAACAAAGCCTGGTCCCATTCTCCTGACAACCAACCTTTGAGTATTGATCAGCATTGATCAGATCCCCCCTCAGGCTGCTCTTTCCCTGACTTTAGCCTCAATTCTCTCAGCCTTTCCCCATCACAGAGATGTTCCAGTCCCCTTTGCTGTCCCCTCTCCAGCAAGTCCCTGTCCTTCCTGAACTGGGGATCCCAGAACTGGACCCAGTGCTGCAGCCATGGCCTCACCAGGGCAGAGGAGGTGGGGAGGTAGGAAGCTGCAGTGCACACACCACCACCTCATTGTCTGGATTTCTTTTACACTCACAACACAACCATGCAGGTCTCCAGAGCTCCCCATCCAAGCCTGGCAAAGCTGTTCCCTGAAATTGCCAGAGCATCTCCCTGCACACTAACACTCCTGGATTCCCAGACTCACACAATAGTTTGGGTTGGAAGGGACCTTGAAGATCATCACGCCCCTGCCGTGGGCAAGGACACCTCCCACTAGCCAGGGCTCAAGGCCTCATCCAGCCTGGCCTTGAATACCTCCAGGGAGGGACATCCACAACGTCCCTGGGCAACCCCTGCCAGTGTCTCCCCATCCAGAGGCACATAAAGAGCAGAGCTCTCTGCTGCTGGGCACCTCAGCTGTGCGGGGCAGGAAAGTGGAGATGCTGCCTCTGCTTCAGCTGTGTGTCTCCGAGTCTGTGCCCCTCTGTGGCCAAGCCCTCTGCAACACAGGCAGGGGGGAAAGTGACAGGGTCGCCCCTGAGCCCCGCGGCGCGGCTCCTGGGGCACCTCACGGCAGGACAGCTTCGCCTAGCACAGTCCAGCGGCCAGTCCCGGGCCTGTCTCTGAAGCTGTCCCACCCTCACCTGACAGCCCACAAGCCCAGTGTTCTGAGGGCACCTCAGTTTCCCGCTGCAAGCCCTTTCCTCCAGGCCAAGCCCTTCCCTTGATGCTGCACCCCACGGCTACCACAAAGCCCCAGGCGCAAAGCGGCACCCCAGGGAGAGGGTGCTCTCAAACCCCCCACCTGCAACCACCTCCCGCGCTCCCTGCCCCTCCAGCCCCGCCGGAGGTTGGGGGCAGCCACCCCAACAAGCCAGCCGCAGCATCCCGGCAGCCCCGTTCCACGGAGCACCTGCCCACGCCCCTGTCACCAGGGGGCCCCACAAACGGTACGCAGCAGGCTGCGTCCCCCCGAAACCAGGGGTCCCCCGGCCGCTCACAGCCCCGCTGAAGCACCCCGCCCCCACCGAGCTTCCAGGCCTCCGCCCTCCCTCAGACTTCCTGGGCGCCCCCCACCTCGCAGGACCCTCCGAGCCTCACCTCGCTCCACCGCCGCCCCCCGGCCTCAGCGCAGCCAACGGCGCGCCGCGCCTATCAACGGCGTGCCGCGCCCAGCTACCGCCGCCTTCTTCAAATCGACCAATGGAGAGCGAGGAAACACCGGCTCCTCGCGGCGAGGCAAGAGAGAGGACCTGTGACTGGATAGAGCAGGGTAGGGGCGGAGCCAAGGCGCCCTCCCCGGCAGCTCGCGTACGGCGCTGGGCCGGCACCAGCAGCTGCCCCTGGGGCAACCGCAGCGCTGCCAGGGCTGCCCGTGCCAAAGCCCCATCACACCCTGCCAGGCCGTGCCACAACTCCACTGCACCGTGCCAAAGCCCCATCACACCCTGCCAGGCCGTGCCACAACTCCACTGCACCGTGCCAAAGCCCCATCACACCCTGCCAGGCCGTGCCAAAACTCCATTGCACCGTGCCAAAGCCCCATCACACCCTGCCAGGCCGTGCCAAAACTCCATTGCACCGTGCCAAAGCCCCATCACACCCTGCCAGGCCGTGCCACAACATTGCTCACAACAATCCCAGGAAGGCTCCAGGCTGGGGGCAGAGTGGCTGGGAACTGCCTGGTGAAAAAAAGGCCCTGGGGGTGCTGGTGGACAGCAGCTTGAAGATGAACCAAGGTGTGCCCAGGCTACCAGCAGCCTGGCTTGAACCAGCAATGCTGCGGCCAGCAGAAGCAGGGCAGGGAGTTGTCCATCTGGGCTGGGCACTGGGGAGGCCACAGCTGGAATCCTGGGCTCAGGGTTGGGTGCTGACTGCCAGAAGGACTTTGAGGGCTGGAGCAGGCCCAGAGCAGGGCAGCACAGCTGGGGAAGGGTCTGGAGAGCAGGGCTGGGGAGGAGCAGCTGAGGCAGCTGGGGGGGTTGAGGCTGGAGCAGAGGAGGCTGAGGCTCTCCAGAGCTCTTGAGAGGAGGCTGCAGCCAGGTGGGGGCTGGGCTGTGCTCACAAGGAACAAGTGATATAAGGACAGGGAATGGCCTCAGGTTGCCCCAGGGGAGGTTTAGTCTGGACATTAAGAAAAACATTTTCATTGAACAGGTTCTCAGACACTGGCCCAGGCTGTCCAGGGAGGTGGTGTAGTCCCCATCCCTGGAGGGGTTTCAAAGCCCTGGAGATGTGGTGCCTGGGGATGTGGCTTAGTGGTGGACTTGGCAGAGCAGGCTTAATGGTTGGACTCAATGGTCTTGAAGGTCTTTTCTAGGCTAAATGGTTCTGTGATTCTATGCCATGCCAGACCATGCTACACCACACCATGCCATGCTATAGCCACTCTGTGCTACATCACAACAGGCCATGCTATGTGATGCCACATGTCATAGCATGCTGTGGCACCACACCATAGAATCATAGAATCAACCAGGTTGGGAAAGACCTCAGAGATCATCAAGTCCAACCTGTTACCTAACACCTCCTGACAACTAAACCATGGCTCCAAGTGCCACATCCAATCCTTTTGTGAACACCTCCAGTGGTGGTGACTCCACCACCTCCCTGGGCAGCACATTCCAGTGGCCAATTACTCTTTCTGGGAAGAACTTTCTCCTCACCTCCAGCCTAAACCTCTCCTGCTGCATCTTGAGACTGTGTCCTCTTGTTCTGGTGCTGGTAGCCTAGAAGAAGAGACCAACCCCCACCTGCTTACAACTTCTTTTCAGGTAGTTGTAGAGAGCAATGAGGTCTCCCCTGAGCCTCCTCTTCTTCAGGCTAAACACCCCCAGCTCTCTCAGCCTTTCCTCACAGGGCCATGCTCCAGACCTCTCCCCAGCATTGTTGCCTTTCTCTGGACACGTTCAAGTATCGCAACATCCTTTTTAAAATGAGGAACCCAGAACTGGACAAGGTACTCATGGTGTGGCCTAACCAGTGCTGAGTACAGCAGCATGCCTCAGTGATGGGTGGTGGCAGTGCCTGGGGCAGAGGTGGCAGCCTCAGGTGGCTGCCAGGGGCTGCAGGGTGGGTATGGGAACAATGTGGTCCTTAGGTCTGAGGAGGTCCCCTGAGTGTGCAACGGTCACAGCACTGTAGGGTCACCCCTACTCCTCGAGCCTTGGGCCCAGGCCTGGAGAGTCTCCAGAAGCAGCAAAACCCATGGGATTGTTCCCCCCAAGAGCCATCTCTGTGTCATTTAACCCCTGTGAGAGGAAACAGCTGAGAGACACCATCCTGGGAAATCTTTTTATTTCCAGCTCCAGCATAAACCAGCACCCCCAGGCCTGCTGACAGCCCCCTGGCACTGCCAATGCCAGGTGCAAGCTCAAGGCCTGTGGGAGGGGCACAATAAATAAGTATAAAATACTCTGAGAGACACAATAAGTTAGTAGCCATTGGGGTGACTTTGGGCCCACGGGGCCCAGAGCTGCTATTTCACCTGAAATAGAGGGGGGGTCCCGCTGGGGGGGTTGTACTCGGTACATACAGCCAGAAAACCGGCAACTGCCGGTTGGGTTGGGGAGGGCTCGGGGGGCCCTCAGTGCCCGCTCAGCTCATAGGTGGCAATGACCTGGTCGGGCTGGTTGGTGATGCCCACGGGCTGGCGAGGCTGCTGCGAGGTGCAGATGAACCAGCCGGGGAAGGCAGCAGACTCGAAGCGAGTGGTGCCCTCGGCAGGGCTGTCCAGGCGGAAGAAGATGAAGCGAATCAGCTCCATGCTGTCAATGTCCCTCCTGATGTCAGCTTCCTGCAGCGAAGAGGGGGTCAGGCTGGGGTGGAGCCCCCGGGGAAACAGGGTTGGGGGTGGGAATAGAGCCCCCCCAGCCCCACTGGGGATGGAGCTCATGGGAAGCCTCACTCACCTCCAGCTGCAGTACAGGCTGGGCCCCACTCATCACACAGGACATGTAGAGCTGGTAGCCCTTGATGCCCAGTGCCACTGGCACTCGCCCAGTCCCCAGCCCGCCCTGTGACGCTCGGGTACGGTACAGAGCAATGTTGAGCTTCACTGCAGAGGGGAGGAAAGGGTTAAGGGGTGCTCTGGAGCTACTGGGTGGTGCCAGGGCTGCGATCACTGGGTCAGGGCCTTGTCCTCTCACCTTTCTGCTTGGCAGAGGGGCCCTGCAGGTGCAGGGCCACCAGCTGGGTGGGAGACTCCAGCACGAAGCACTTGTGGTCGATGTCGAGGATGTCAAAAGACTGGGAGCGAGTGTAGCGGTACACAGGAGCCCCAGCACAGCTGCCCTCGATGTGCTGGAAGGAGACCGGCTCTGTGGGGACAGGGACACGTCAGGGGGTGCAGAGAGACCCAGGCCCAAGAGCATCCCCCAAAAGCATCCCCAGCTGGAGCGACAGCCCTGACACCACTGCCCCATACCAAAAATATCATCCAGAAGGTCCCCGAGGTCACTGTCAGCAAAGTCCCTGTGCGCTGGCTGCTTCCAGAGCTTGGCCACAGTTGCCACCAGCACAGCAGCCTGGCGGAAGGTCCTGGCAGAGTGCCCCTTGGTCACTGTCACCTGGATGCCCACCTCAGGCGAGGTCACCTTCATGTCTAGATGGGGTTTCTAGAGAGGAAGGGGCACCTGAGGTGAGAACTCAGCTTCCCCATCACAGGGGTCCTACCCTTCCCAGCTGCTACCCGCCCAGCATTACCTCGTGCAGGCAGAGGCAGTCAGGGCCATAGAAGGTCTCCTCGCTCAGGCTGAAAGGCAAAGGGAGATGGTGAAAGCTGCGACAGCAGGGTGGAATCACATCCCCAGTACCTCCCTGGCACAGCCATGCTTACTTGCTGCTCTCCAGCACATCCAGGTCGGGAACAAAGGCCATGTCCACGGCTGACTGCACAAAGCTGGGCAGAGACCTGCTGGTACCCGTCGAGCGCTGCTGTGCCTGCTGGGCCCGCGTCGTGGCCTGGGTGCTCTGTGAGCCCTGCCCGGGCGCAGCAGGTTTTCAAGGGTGCCTGGAAGGAAGCATCGTCAGAGCGGGATTTCCACCTTTCGCAACGTCCTGGCTTGCCCAGTTCCTCTGGTGACACTGGGAGGGCTGGGGGGGCTGTCTGTCCCCCAGCAGAGCTGTGGGGCTGAGCCAGGGGCTGCGTGTGGGGCAGAGCAGGGGGGATGCTTTGGCATTGGTGAGCCGGGGCGATGTTTGGGGTCACTTGGAGGGCTGCCTGACTCAGCAGGGCCTGCCCCAGACCCAGCCCAGCCGGACACCGTGACGCTTGCCCTCGTCAGGCTCGGGGCCACTGCTGCCAGGGAGGGGCTGGTGGTGCAAGCACTGCCACTTCCCCATGGCTTCCTCCTCTGCTGCAGGACTTGCTCCATCATGCCTCCCGTTCTCACCACCCCACGACCAGAGGGAGCAGGACCTGCTTAGTCCCTCGTGCCCACCTATGCTGCCGTGGGGACACGCTGTGCCTTTGGGGACATTCCTTGTCACCATCCCCCGGCAGGCCCCGCTCAGCAGGGTACCCGGCATCCCTCTGGGGTGCCGGTGGTTGCGCCACGTTGGCAGTGCCAGGGACATGTGTGGCTGTGCTTGCATGGCCATGGGCTGTCAGGGTGTTTTCCTGGCACCAGTTTCACTTCCCGAAAGTGCTGGGCAGTCCCATGCAGCTGCTGGGCTCGGGGCTGCTGCGGCCATGACTCACCTGGCAGGAAATCGCCAACAATCCCCAAACTCCCCCGGGCACCTCCTGCCTGCCCAGCCCTGCCTGTGCCCCGTGCTTGGGCGAGGCCTACTGCCTGCCACCCGTGCTGGGATGCCTTCAGAATCCTGAGGTCCTCCAGGCAATGGGGTCCCTCATGCCACGGGGTCCTCCACACTATGGCAGAGGTCCTCAGACCATGGCCAAGGTCCCCAGGTCAAGGTGGGGATCTCTAGGCCACACCCAGGAGCCCCAGACCACGGTGGAGGCCCTCAAGCCGTATCAGGGGTCTCCAAGCTGTGGTGGATGTCCCAATGCTGTAGTGACAGCCTTTAGATCATGGTGGGGGTATCCAAGTCATGGCAGAGGTCTGCAGGCTGCGGTGGAGGTCCCCTGGCTATGGGGGGAGTCTCCAGGCCATAGCAGGGGTCCTCAGGCCGTGGCGGGGCACCCCAGGCTGTGGTGAGGGTCTCCAGACCATACTAGAGGTGCCAGGTCGTGGTGAGGACCCCCGAATCCATACCAGGGGTCTCCAGGCCCCGCCGGGGTAACCACGGCGACAGCCCCACCCTGCTCCCCCACGTTGGCGCCGCCCCTGGCCCCGCTCGGTACGCGGAGGCCCCGGCGCAGGCGCCCTGGCGCGCAGCGGGGCGGGGCGGGCGCCCGCGGTGACGCACGCTCGGGGCGGGGCTGCGCGGGGCGGGGCTGCAGCCGGCGGTTGGGGGCCGCTGTCAGAGTCGGGGCCACGAGCGGGGCGGACGGACGTGCCCGGTGGGTACCGCGGCGGGGCCGGGCGGCGGGGCAAGACCGACGCGGGCCAGGGGCCAGGCCCAGAGCGGGGCGGCGGGGCGGGGACTCTCGGGACTCTCGGGGGCCGCGGCCGCTCCCGCTCCCCGGTGTCCTTGGCGCCGCCGCCCGGGCGCCTTGGGGCGGAGGGGGGAGGCGGGACTACCTCGGGATTGGCAGCCGGCGCGGCCAATGGGAAGGCGGCTCGGCGCCTGGCGTCGTTCCTATAGGCGGCTGGCGGCGCTAATTGGCGGGCGCGGGGCGGGGGCGGGCCTGGCGCGCGCGCGCGGTGGCTGGGGGTCTCGCGGTCGCTTCCCGCGCCCGCCCCCACGTGGGGCCGCTCCGGGACCCCTCCGAAGTCCCCCCAGGCACCGCCTGCGACCCGCTTGGGCAGCCCTCACTGCCCGGAGCGTCCGGCCGCCGGGCCGCGCCCAGGGTGCCCCACTCCGCCCCACCCGCAGGGTGGATCCCTCGCTCCGGCCCTGCGGGGCCTCCCTGGGTAGCCTCGGAGGGCTCGGGTGGGCCCGAGCTGGGAGGGGACCCTGCACCCCTCAGAGAGGGTCTGCACCTTGCCGTGGGCTGCCCCGAGACTCTTTAGTTGCCGCCATCCCTGAGGCGTCGGTGGCTGAAGCAGCCGGGTCAGGAGCCCACGGCCCTGAAGCAGCCACGGCCCTGCCGCTCTGTTAACGCTGAATTCGGTCCGGTTTTAACCCCCCCAGAAGCTCGGCGCCCGGGGCAGGTGCCAGGGATTCCGCCTGCCAGAGGTCAAACGTTCCTTAATCTGCTTAACGGTGCACTCCTGCCTGTCCTTGCTGTGGGACATCCCTGTTCCGTGATGTCTCGGTGCAGTTTGGGCTGCGAGAGCCCGGCCAACGCCTCCACTGCGAGAGGCTCTCCAGGACCAGCCTGGTTCTGCTGTTTTTTGGGGCAAACCTTAGCACCGAGTCCCTTGTTTTCTGGAGAGGTCACCAGGACGCTGCTGAGTGGCAGCACTGAAATGAAACACCAGAGCTGGAGATTCCACCAACATTGCTGTCTCAAAGCTGTTTCACCGCCCAGTGGCGGGGTGCTGACACCTCGCCGGAGGCTTTTTGTGTGTTTTGGTGCTTCAGCCCAAGGAGGGGAAGCTGAGAGGACACCCCCAGTGCTGCCATGCTCCTTGTCATGCTGCTTCTGGCCTGTCACTGTCCTGGTGTGACAGGGGACAGAAGGGAGCAGGCAGGGTGGGAAGCAGGAATGAGCTTCCCCCTGCCCCTGGAGTGATCCTGGGTCTTCCTCGGGCTCTTTGGACCAAGATCTTTAGAGGTAGGAAGCATAGCTGCCACCATGATAAGTAGAAGAAGGTTCAGCAGGGTGAATCTGGAAGCCTAGCTGACGAAATGCTGCTCATGAAGGTTTTGTTTTCCTCCAGTCTGCTGCAAAACTTCCTTTTAACCTGGTAAATGCACGATAGCTGCTTTGACATTGAGCTGCTGCTTGTTCAACTGGTTGGGGTTATGGAAACCATCCAGTTGGGTCACCTCCAGCCTCGGGTCCTGCCTCTTGTGGAGGAGCTGGGTGGAAAGGGCAGCTCCAAGAATTGCTGACTCCGAGTTCCAGAGCTTCCTCTGAGGTGATCTTGCTGTAGCACTTTCCCCTTGGGCTGTGGCCGTGGCTCCTGGGTGCGAGGAGGAGCGAGGTTAGCTGCAGGTCTCCTTGTGCGTGTACAGGTGCTGTAGGGTGGTTAATGCTGCAGGACCTTGGGGAAGCCACACACCTGGTTTGGTTTTGTGTGTGCTCTGGGCCCTCTCTGGGTCTTCCAGCTCCGTCAGCCTTCTTGGGGGCGAGCCTCTAAGAAGTGCTGAGGGTCTGGCCGAGAGCCCCCGTCCCAGCTCCCACCAGGCTGTGTGGGAGGTCTCCTCTGTAGATGGTTTCTTCCCAGCTTTGTCCAGGGACTGAGCTGGTGTGAGGAAAGCTGTGGCCAAGCAAAGTGGCTGCAGCAAAAACTGAAGCTGAGGCTCTGCCTGGGAACGCGAGCGAGGGAAGCAGCTTCTGTGCTGCCTTGGCAGGAGGGCAGCTGCCCTGCTGCAGCCTGCAGAGAGCTGGAGGGGTGCATTGTGCTGAGGGGAAGGGAAACCTGGGGGTCAGTGGGAAAATCCACCTGGAAGCGCTTTCCCCAGCACCTTCTGAGCGTGGTGCTGTCAGATGGCCCTGCAAATGGAGCCAAAGGATCCTGCTGCAGTCTTGGTTTCAGGGAGAGGATTTTCCTGCTTAAAACAAACAGAAGAAGGATTCCCAGAGGGAGAGCAAAGCAACCAAAAGATGTCAAAGCATGCTGGAGGGATTGACTAATGGGAAAGGAGGAGATGTTGTTGGAACTGGGAAGGAGGGCTGGGTTAATTTGAGTTAATTGATCCTCTGCTGTGAGGACAGGCTGAAGGAGCTGGGGTGGTTCAGCCTGGAGAAGAAAAGGCTCTGGGGGGGACTTGGACCTGCAGGAAGGCTGCAGAGGCGCTTTTCATGAGGGTGTCTAGAGACAGGACAAGGGGGAATGGTTTGGAGCTGAGGGTTAGACTGGAGCTGAAGAAGTTCTTCAGTAGGAGGCTGCTGAGACTCTGGCACAGGCTGCCCAGGGAGGCTCTGGATGCCTCCTGCCTGGAGGTGTTCCAGGCCAGGTTGGATGAGGCCTTGAGCAACCTGTGCTACTTGAGAGGTGTCAGGGAGGTTGCAGTAGGTCTCTGAGGTCCCTTCCCACCTGAGCTGTGCTATGAAAAACTGATCTTAAGCTCAGCTGTCTGTGCCTGGGGCTGATGAGGGCGGGGGGGGGGTGGTCTCTGCTCTGCGCTCTCCTGCACTGCTTTCTAACCCACTTTTTCCTTCTCCCCCAGCAGGAGCTTGTGTGAGGTGACAGGACAAAGATGCTGAACTTAAGGACTTGTGTGGCAAAGCTGAGGCCCTTGACAGCTTCTCAGACTGTAAAGACTCTGCCCCAGCACAGGCTGGCAGCACCCAGGACGTTTGCACGCATCCGGTGCTACAGCGCACCGGTGGCTGCAGAGCCTTTCTTAAGTGGGACTAGTTCAAACTATGTGGAGGAAATGTACTATGCTTGGCTGGAGAACCCCAAAAGTGTCCATAAGGTAAGGAGCAGCCTCACTGAGGTGTCACCACTGTGTGTCTGAGCAGTGGGGCCAGGTAGGTGCAGGCGGCCCGTGGAGGAGTGGATTCCGCCGGAGGGTTGTGAGTGCTGCTTCTGCCTGACTCTGCCCCAGAGGAGAGTCAGCAGCTGCTGGAGCAAGAGTCAAGAGGAGCTTCTGTGCCCAAGAGGAAACCCCATGGGCTGTGGCCAGCGTCCTGGATCGCAAATGGATACAAGGAAGGCCTTCTCCTGCCAGTCCACCTCCTGATGGCTTCATTTTTGCAGCTCTGATGGCTCAGCATCAGGGCCCATGGTGTGGGGGGGGCAGGGGGCTGCTGTCTACACCTTGGCTGGTTTGTGTCTTGCTTCAGGTGCTGTTAGATGGTGGGGCAGATGGGCCACAGCTGAGCATGACTTTGAGCCTGTGGGCACAAAGCCAGACTGTGCTCTGCAGCCTGGGGCTGGTGGCCAGCAGGATTCCCAGCTGCTGCCAGACTTAAAACTGGGAAGCCAACCATCCTGGGCTGTGTGCAGAGGGCTGTCTGGATCCCAGTGACTGGAGCTCCTCCAGCTGGGAGAAGGTCAAGCTCCTTAACACAGAGTCTAGAGGGTCAGGGCTTAGCTGGGAAGAGGGTTTCTGGAACCCAGCTGCATTGTTGCCCTTCCTATGGCCTGTGGTGGTCTCCAGGGGTCAGGACTGGCTCCAGTTTGGGTTAATATCTTCCATCAGTGACCTGGCTGAGGGCATTGAGGGCACCCTCAGCAAGTTACTGATGATACCAAGCTGGGTGGTCCCTGACACCCCTCAGGCTGTGCTGCCATCCAGTGAGATCTGGACAGGCTGAGAGCTGGCTGCAGGCAAACCTCATGGAGTTCAGTAAGGACAAGTGCAGGGTCCTGCATCTGGGGAGGAACAGCAGCAGGCACCAGGACAGGCTGGAAAGCAGCTCCATAGAGAAAGACCTTGGAGTGCTGGTGGGCAGCAGGTTCTGCATGGGATAGCAAAGTGCCCTTGGGGCCAAGAGAACCAGTGGTAGCCTGGGGGGCAGCAAGGAGAGTGTGGCCAGCAGGGCTGGGGAGGTTCTGCTGCCCCTCTGCTCTGCCCTCCTGAGACCACAGCTGGAGTACTGTGTCCAGCTTTGGGCTCCCCAGGTCAGGAGAGACAGAGACCTGCTGGAGAGAGGCCAATGGAGGCAATGAGGATGATGAAGGGACTGGAACAGCTCTGCTGTGGAGAAAGGCTGAGAGCCCTGGGGCTGTTCAGTGTGGAGAGGAGAAGGCTGAGAGGGGATGTGATCAGTGTCTATCAATATCTGGGGGCTGAGCCAAGCAACACAGGCTTGGAAATCATAGAAGGTTCCCCTGGAGCCTTCTCTCCAGGCTGAACACCCCCAGCTCCCTCAGCCTGTCCTCACAGCAGAGCTGCTCCAGCCCTTGGATCATCTTTGTGGCCTCCTCTGGCTGGGGAGGGTGAGAGCTCCAGCCAGAGAGGAGCTGCCCTTTCTTGACTGCAAGCCTCCAGCCAGTGCCACTGTCCCAGCTGTGCAAAATAGGTTCACTGGTGCTTGGACCTGCAGGACCTTTGGAGCTCACCCAGCCCAAGCCCTGCTCCAGCAGGGCACCCACAGCAGCTTGCCCAGGGGCACAGTGCCCAGGGAGGGTTGAAAGCTCTCCAGAGGAGACTCCACAACCTCTCTGGGCAGCCTGCTCCAGGCTCACACCAAACTACTTTCTCCTCCTCTCCAGCTGGCATCTCCTGGCTGCCACTTTGTGCCCCTTGCCCTGTCCCTGGGCACCACTCAGCAGAGCCTGGCCCCAGCCTCCTGCCCCCCTGTGCTCCAGACCCCTCCCCAGCTTTGTTGCCCTTCTCTGGACACCTTCCAGCAGCTCAGCATCCTGCCTAAACTGTCTTTACTGTTAAGACCAGTCCTCAGGAGCCTCAGTCTCTAGAAGCAAGGGAGCAGGACTAGAGGGATGTGGACACTGCTGGTCGGTCAGGACTGGGTTAGGTATCTCTTACACCAAGTAAAGACAAACAGAGAGGGACCTGGGGGTGCTGATTGACAGCTGCCTAAACATGAGCCAGCAGTGTGCCCAGGTGGCCAAGAAGGCCAAGGGCATCCTGGCCTGCATCAGGAACAGTGTGGCCAGCAGGAGCAGGGAAGTCATTGTGCCCTGTGCTCTGCACTGGTTAGGCCACACCTTGAGTCCTGTGTCCAGTTCTGGGCCCCTCAGTTTAGGAAGGACATTGAGAGACTTGAAGGTGTCCAGAGAAGGGCAACAAGGCTGGGGAGAGGCCTTGAGCACAGCCCTGTGAGGAGAGGCTGAGGGAGCTGGGGTTGCTTAGCCTGGAGAAGAGGAGGCTCAGGGGAGACCTCATTGCTCTCTCCAACTCCCTGAAGGGAGGTTGTAGCCAGGAGGGGGTTGGTCTCTTCTCCCAGGCAGCCAGCACCAGAACAAGAGGACACAGTCTCAAGCTGTGCCAGGGGAAGTTTAGGCTGGAGGTGAGGAGAAAGTTCTTCCCAGAGGGAGTTGTTAGGCATTGGAATGTGCTGCCCAGGGAGGTGGTGGAGTCCCCATCCCTGGAGGTGTTCAAGAGGGGATTGGATGTGGCACTTGGAGCCATGGTTTAGTCATGGGGGCTGTGGTGCCAGGTTGGACTTGGTGATCTCTGAGGTCTCTTCCAACCTTGGTGATGCTGTGACACTGTGAAATCCATGGGCCCTGGTGGGCTGCACCCATGAGTGCTGAGAGAGCTGCTGCCACTGCTGCTGAACCTCTCTCCATCATCTGAAAAGCCCTGGGGAGCAGGAGAGGTGCCTGGGGACTGGAAGGAAGCAAATGTCACTCCAGTCTTCACAAAAGGCAAGGAGGAGGACCCAGGCAGCTGCAGAGCAGTCAGCCTCACCTTCATCCCTGCAAGGATCATGGAGCAACTCATGCTGGAGGTCATCTCTAGCCACATGGAAGACAAGAAGGTTGTCAGGAGTAGCCAGCATGGATTTACCAAGGGAAGATCCTAGCTGGCTAACCTGAAATGATGAAATTGTGACCAGATGGGTGGATGAGGGAAGAGCAGGGGCTGTCATGGGTCTGGACTGCAGGAAACCTTTTGAGTTTCCTGTAACTTCCTCCCAGAAGAGCTCAGGAGATGTGGCACAGATGGCACCTCACTGAGGTGGGTTGCAGACTGCTCCACAGCAGCTCAGAGGGTTGTCAGCAGTGGCACAGAGTCAGCTTGGAGGCCTGTGGCCAGTGCTGCTCCCCAGGGATCAGTGCTGGGCCCAGTTTGGTTCAATATCTTCATCACCCACCTGGCTGAGGGCATTGAGGGGATCCTCAGCAAGGTCCTGGGGACACAAAACTGGGGGTGGCTGACCCCCCTCAGGCTGTGCTGCCATCCAGTGTGACCTGGACAGGCTGAGAGCTGGCTGCAGGCAAACCTCCTGGAGTTCAGTAGGGACAAGTGCAGGGTCCTGTGGCTGGGCAGGAACAGCAGCAGGCACCAGGACAGCTCAGGAGCTGCCCTGCTGGGAAGCAGCTCCATGGAGAAAGACCTTGGGGTGCTGGTGGGCAGCAGGTTCTGCGTGGGACAGCAAAGTGCCCTGGGGGCCAAGAGAGCCAATGGGATCCTGGGGGGCAGCAAGGAGAGTGTGGCCAGCAGGGCTGGGGAGGTTCTGCTGCCCCTCTGCTCTGCCCTGCTGAGACCACAGCTGCAATCCTGGGTCCAGTTCTGGACTCCCCAGGTCAGGAGAGAGAGAGCTGCTGGGGAGAGGCCAACAGAAAGCCAAGAGGATGCTTAGGGGACTTGAGCATCTCCCCTGTGAAGAGAGACTGAGAGCCCTGGGGCTGTGCAGTGTGGAGAGGAGAAGGCTGAGCAGATCTCATCAATATGTATAAATATCTGGGGGGTGGGGGGCAAGGGGGGAGTGGGGCAAGCTCTTTCCAGTGGTGCACAATAATAAGCCAAGGAACAACAGGTTCAGAGTTGAACATAGAAGGTTTCACCTCAGCATGAGGAGAGACTTGTTCACAGCGAGGCTGCTGGAGCCCTGCACAGGCTGCCCAGGGAGGTTGTGGTCTCCTGCTCTGGAGACTTTCAACACTCATCTGGATGCATTGCTGTGTGGACTACCCTAAGTGCCCCTGCTCTGGCAGGGGGGGTGGACTGGATGATCTCTTGAGGTCCCTTCCAGCCTCTGATCTACTGTGAACTGGAGCCAGGAGTGCAGCTGTGGGCTCCCCAGGGCAGGGCAGAGGGCAGCAGAGCCTCCCTTGCCCTGCTGCCCACACTCTCCTCCATGCCCCCCAGGACACCACTGAGGCCTTCTTGGCCCCCAGGGCACACTGCTGGCTCCTGGGCACCTTCTTGTCCCCCAGCCCTCCCAGCTCCTTCTCCTGGAGCTGCTTCCCAGCAGGTTCCCCCTCAGCTGTGCTGCTGCAGGAGGTTGTTGCTCCCCAGGGGCAGGACCCTGCCCTTGCCCTGCTTGAACCTCCTGAGGTTCCTCTGCCCCAGCTCTGCAGCCTGGCCTGGGCTCCCTGGATCTTTGCTGTGTCCTTTGCAGTTGTGCTGCAGGTGGGGGCCCAGCCTGAAGCTGCTGGGAGCCTGGCATGAGAGTTTGAAGTGTTTGGGTTTCCTTGCCCCCCTTGGAGCACTCTGGAGAGCTGAAGGTCTGATGTGGATAAGGGGCAGGGTGCAGAGCTGGATCCTCTCAATCCCCTCAGCAAAGGGCTTCTTGGCTGGGGTTGTGAATCATGAATTCATGGAGTGGTTTGGGTGGGGAGGGACCTTCTAAGCCCCTGCAGCCAGCAGGGACATCCCCAGCCAGAGCAGGCTGCTCACAGCCCCAAGCAACCTGCCCTGGGCTGGTGCCAGGCTTGGGGCAGCTCCCAGCTCTCTGGGCAGCCTGGGCCAGGCTCTCCCCACCCTCAGTGCCAAACATTGCTCTCCACTCTGGATCTCCACTCTTGGAGCCCAAACCATCCCCCCTTGGCCTGTCCCATCAGGCCCTGCTCTAGACTCTGTCCCCAGCTTCCTGCTCAGCCCTTGAGGCACTGCAAGGCCACCAGGAGGTCTCCAGGCTGACCAACCCCAACTCTCTCAGCCAGAGCCCTTCCAGCCCTGCCAGCATTGCTGTGGCCTCCTCTGGCCCTGCTCCAACAGGTCCCTATCTCTCTTTTTCACTCAGGGAGGGCAGGAGCTGCTCTCTGAGGTGACAGCCATGTGGAGCAGCCCTGGTTGGTGCCTTCTGTCCCCTGGAGTCCACGGCAGGAGCAGGGATGTAGGCAGAGCTGGAGGCAGAGGCTGTCCTGCTGTGGCTGGGAGCTCTGTCTTGCTGTCTGTCCCTGACCTCCAGGCTGGCTCTGTGGTGGGGGCTGGGACACAGAAGTCTTCTCCAGGGTCTGTTCCACTGAAAGGTGCTGGTCTGGGGACTCTCTTCAGCAGAGGAGACTGTGGTGAGATCTTGGTGCTGAGCCTGGCTGGGGGCAGCTGGCCTTGGCTGCTGCCCTGTGCTGTGGTGGGACTTGTGGCTTGGGGTGGGCACAGCAGGGACCTGCTGCTGGCAGCATTTGCTGTGCCAGGGCATGGGGGGGCTACAGTCAGGAGCAGGGAGATCATGGCCCTGAGCCCTCTTGGCATCAGCAGGGGGAAGCTGAACTCTCCTGCACCCTGGCCATGCCCAGAGCACCCTGCAGAGACAGGGCTGGAGGAACACTCATGGGGGGCTGGGCACAGGGAGTGTTGGAGGGGAGCAAAGACAATCCAAGGGCTGGAGACCCTTCCCTGGGGGGACAGGATGGGAGAGTTGGGGCTGTTCGGAGAAGGCTCCAGGGAGACCTTAGTGCAGCCTTCCAGGAGCTGAAAGGGCTCCAGGAGAGCTGGGGAGGGACTTTTGGCAAGGGCTGGGGGTAATGGGACAGGGGCTGATGGCTTTGAGCTGGGAGAAGCTGGATGGAGATTGGACATTAGGAATTGACTCTTCCTGTAGAGCCACAGGCTGGGGGCAGAGTGGCTGAGAGCTGCCAAACAGAGAGGGACCTGGGGGTGCTGATTGACAGCTGCCTGAACATGAGCCAGCAGTGTGCCCAGGGGGGCAAGAGGGCCAAGGGCATCCTGGCCTGCATCAGGAACAGTGTGGCCAGCAGGAGCAGGGAAGTTATTGTGCCCTGTGCTCAGCACTGGTTAGGCCACACCTTGAGTCCTGTGTCCAGTTCTGGGGCCCTCAGTTTCAGAAGGACATTGAGAGACTTGAAGGTGTCCAGAGAAGGGCAACAAGGCTGGGGAGAGGCCTTGAGCACAGCCCTGTGAGGAGAGGCTGAGGGAGCTGGGGTTGCTTAGCCTGCAGAAGAGGAGGCTCAGGGGAGACCTCATTGCCCTCTACAACTACCTGAAGGGAGGTTGTAGCCAGGTGGGGGTTGGTCTCTTCTCCCAGGCAGCCAGCACCAGAACAAGAGGACACAGTCTCAAGCTGTGCCAGGGGAAGTTTAGGCTGGAGGTGAGGAGAAAGTTCTTCCCAGAGAGAGTTGTTAGCCATTGGGATGTGCTGCCCAGGGAGGTGGTGGAGTCCCCATCCCTGGGGGTGTTCAAGAGGGGATTGGATGTGGCACTTGGTGCCATGGTCTAGTCGTGAGGTCTGTGGTGCCAGGTTGGACTTGATGATCTCTGAGGTCTCTTCCAACCTTGGTGACACTGTGATTCCCCAGGAGGGAACAGGCTGCCCAGAGAAGTTGCCTCCTGCCTGGTGGTGTTCAGGGCCAGGCTGGCTGAGGCCCTGAGCAGCCTGGGCTGGTGGGAGGTGTCCCTGCCCATGGCAGGGGCTGGAGCTGGATGAGCTTTGATGTTTCTGCCACCCCTGCCCATTCCAGGGTTGCTTGAGGAGCTTCTGTGCTGCCCCTGCCTTTGGCTGTGCTGCGGGGCTGTGTGGCTGTGCTGCGGGGCTGGGGCTGTGTGGCTGCGCTGTGGGGCTGTGGGGCTGGGGCTGTGGGGCTGCGCTGTGGGGCTGTGGGGCTGGGGCTGCGCTGTGTGGCTGTGGGGCTGCGCTGTGGGGCTGTGCGGCTGCGGGGCTGGGGCTGGGGCTGTGCTGCTGCGCTGTGGGGCTGCGGGGCTGGGGCTGTGGGGCTGCGCTGTGGGGCTGTGTGGCTGCGGGGCTGTGGCTGTGCTGCTGCGCTGTGGGGCTGTGCGGCTGCGGGGCTGTGGCTGTGCTGCTGCGCTGTGGGGCTGCGGGGCTGGGGCTGTGCTGCTGCGCTGTGGGGCTGTGCGGCTGCGGGGCTGTGGCTGTGCTGCTGCGCTGTGGGGCTGCGGGGCTGGGGCTGTGTGGCTGTGCTGTGGGGCTGCGGGGCTGGGGCTGTGTGGCTGCGGGGCTGTGTGGCTGCGGGGCTGTGGCTGTGTGGCTGTGCTGCTGCGCTGTGGGGCTGCGGGGCTGGGGCTGTGCGGCTGCGCTGCGGGGCTGTGGGGCTGTGTGGCTGCGGGGCTGGGGCTGTGGGGCTGTGTGGCTGCGGGGCTGGGGCTGTGTGGCTGCGGGGCTGCGCTGCGGGGCTGGGGCTGTGCTGCTGCGCTGTGGGGCCTCTCCCATGAGCGCCAGAGGCATCTCCTGGGGTCCCAGCAGCCCCAGGGCTGCCCCTTGGCTTGCAGGCCGCCTCCGCAGCTGGCACCAGCTGGGTGCCTGGCGCTGGTCTGAGTGGCAGCAGTGCCCAGGGCAGGCGTGGGGCCTCAGGCCGTGGGTGGCGGTGCCCAGCTGGTGCCACCCCTTGTCTGGAGGCAAAGTGCCCTTCAGGACAGAAGCAAGTTGCATCTCCAAGAGGTTCACGCTGCTGAGTGGCAGGAGGGAGGAGGTCCCCGAGGCAGCAGCTCTGCCTCCTGGCTTTGACCCCGTCCCTGTGGCAGCACTGCCAGCTCCCTCCCTGGGCAGCTGGAGCCCACTTTTGTTTCCCAGCCACGTTCCTGCCCTTGCCAAGGGCACAGAGCCCATCCTGGGCTTCTGGGGCACCCAAAGCTCCATGATCAGGGGGCTGGAGCACCTCTGCTATGGGGCCAGGCTGTTCAGCCTGGAGAGGAGAAGGCTCCAGGGAGACCTCAGAGCAGCCTCCCAGTGCCTGAAGGGGCTCCAGGAGAGCTGGGGAGGGACTTTAGGCAAGGGCTGGGAGGGACAGGCTGAGGGACAGTGGTTTGAAGTGAGAGCAGAGCAGGTTTGGGTTGGATGTGAGGACAAGATCTGCATCATGAGGAACACTGCAGCAGGTTGCCCAGGGTGGGCTTGAGGCCCCATCCCTGGAGGCATGCAAGGGGAGGCTGGCCAGGGCTGTGAGCAGCCTGCTCTGGTGGAGGATGTCCCTGCTGCCTGCAAGGGGGTTGGACTGGATGGCCTCTGGAGGTCCCTTCCGACCCAAAGCCATGATCCTAGGAGCCCTGGGGAAGGGCAGGGGTTTGGGCTGCTCTCTGTAGTGCCAGGAGGAAGGAGCATGCCCCTCTTTCCCTCGTGGAATGTTCGTGAGCAGGCACAGCAGGAGGGGTCAGGTGCTGCCTGGCTGTGCCGGTGGCTGTGTGCTGTCCTTCAGCAGTGCTGCTGCTGAACGCTCCCAGGGGCTATTTCTGTGCCTGCAGTGTGCCCCACTGCTAAAGTTAGCCTCCTCGTGCAGCCATGTGAGAGGGCATCTGGCCTGCACTGTGCTCCTGGGGTGCTGGATGGCTGCTGCAGCTGCAGGGGGGGAGAGCTGCTGCTCCTCCAGCAAGGGGCAGGTTTTCAGCCACCTCCACCAGGCTGCCGGGGTGCACAAGCTGCTTTTTGGTGCCCCAGACTACCTCTGGAGCTGCTGTTGTGGCTCTGTGTGGCTTGAACTGGTGAGGCAGAGGTTCTGCAGATGCAGAGTTGGGCTCCTGCTCTCAGATGGTGGGGAGAGGCCTTTGGCTGAAAGCAGGCTGCAGCTCTGGTGGCTTCTGTTTGCTCTGTCTGGCATCTGGGGTGGGTGCAGACACACAGGTGCCAGCTGCACCTTGCCATGGGCCCTGCCTGGTGCCATGTGGGAGGTGTGTCAGGAGGATGTGGCTTGGACTTTGCTCTGCTGCTCCCTTCCTGCCCAGGTCCACTCCTGCCTCTCCAAACAGACCTTAACTTGAGCTTGGCTTCTGGGATGCTCCTGGGGCTCTCCAGGCAGGGCTGGAGAAGTTCCCCCAAATGACACCAGAACGTTTGGGGGGGGGGGGGTCATCTTAGCACCTAGGAACCCCACCTGCAGCAGGGAGCAGGAGCTGGGGGTGGTGCCCACCTTGCTGAGGGCACTGGGGTGTCTGCATGGCCCTGGCATTGCTAAAGGGGGGGGCAGAAGTTGAGGAGGGGCCAGGGCAGCAGGCACTGGGCCTGGGGGCTCAGAGCACAGGGAAGGGTGGGGGTGGGGAGGGCCAAAGCTGACTCTCGGCAAACTCTGTGGGCATTTGGAGGGCAGCCTCTGCCCCGCAGGGAGGGGAGCAAGAGCCTGGGCACCAGGGCAGGGCTCACCACTGAGAGCTGCACCAGGGCAGGGGTGTCCTGTCCTGGGCAGTGCTGCTGAGGGCGGGAGGGTGGCTCTGGGGATGCTCTGAAGCGGCCCAGGGGGGTGGGAGTTGAGGCCCCGGCCCGGGCGGCGCTGAGCCTGGGCGCTGCCTGCCCGAGGTGCTTGGGGGCCTGCTGCCTGCAGCTGGGCTGCCAGAGGCGGCTCTGGGCCTCCCATCATCTGGGCTGAGACGTCTGGGCCCCAGGTGCTGACCCTGCTGCCTCTCTGCTCTCCCTCCTGCCAGTCGTGGGACATCTTCTTCCGCAACGCCAACGCCGGAGCCGCGCCGGGCAGCGCTTACCAGAGCCCTCCCCCGCTGGGCTCCAGCCTCTCCTCCCTCTCCCAAGCCCAGTTCCTGCTTCAGGCACAGCCCAACGTGGACAAGCTGGTGGAGGATCATCTGGCAGTGCAGTCCCTCATCAGGGCCTACCAGGTGAGGCGGTGGGGAGGAGGATGGGGGCAGGCAGGCTGCCTGGGGCAGGAGCTCCGCCGGTGTTTCGCTGGACAATAGGAAGATCAAATCTGTGGTGGCCCCAGCAGGGCCAGGGGGGAGGGTGACTTGCTGGCTTCTGGAATGCTGCTGCATGCTCAGCAGTGGTGTGGGACACCTCAGCCTGCTGCTGGGACAAGCCCTGAGGCCCTGCAAGATGAGGTCAGGAAACGCTTCCCTGCGACAGCAGATGTGCAAGAGGGCTGCTGGGCTCCAGCTGCTCTCACAGTCAGCCTCCCAGGAGGGCCAAGCTTCAGGCAGGAAGGAGATGTCTCTGATGAGGCTGTGACCAGTGGAGAGGGCCCTGAGATGTGTTCTGCAGCCTCTTTGCACTCTGGGTTGGTCAGGTGTGGGGGCTCTAAGCGGGGCCATGCTCGAGAAGTTAACCCAAGATGCTGTGGAGGAGTGGCCATGGCTGTGGGCTTCTCACCCACTGCAGGTTGTGTTCCTGCTCAGCTCTGGGGTAGGTCCAGGCCACAGGTCAAGGCAAGAGCTGCAGCACTGGGCAGGTCCAAAGGTCTGACAGCTTTGCCCCTGCTCTGTGGCTTGAAGGCTCTGCCCCTACCTTGTTTTCAGAGGGAGAAGCTGGGACATGCTCATGGGCACCTGGCTGGGAGCTGGTGACCAGCTTCCTGCTGAGCCTCTTCATGCAGCTCTTGCTGCTGGAATGAGCTTGGGGATGCCAAGCTCAAACAAGTAGTGGCTGATTGTGGTGGTGAGAGGGTCCCACTGATGGTGGGAAGCAGCAGGTCCAAGTCAAGGATTTGACAAGGATTCTGCACTCCCCTCACTTCCTGGGGCTCTGGGTGGCAGCTCAAAGCCCCTGAAGCACTGAAAGGCCACCAGAAGGTCTCCCCAGAGCCTTATCTTCTTATGTGTCCTCCCAGCACTGCTGTGGCCTCCTCTGACCCTGCTCCAGCAGGTCCCAGTCTGTGCTGTGCTGAGGGCTCCAGAGCTGCCCCAGCACTGCAGGGAGGTCTCAGCAGAGCACAGCAGAGGGGCAGAATCCCCTCCCTGCCCCTGCTGCCCACACTGCTGGGGATCAGGCCAGGCTGGGGCTGGGCTGGCAGCTTGGTGCTGGCTCCTGTCTGGTTTTGCACCCCCAAGCCCTCCTCGGGGCTGCTCTTCCACCCTTCACCCCCAGGCTGGCCTGATAGCAGGAGCTGCCCCAGCCCAGGTGCAGGACCTTGCACTTGGCCTTGCAGACCTCCTGAATTTCACTGGGTCAAGCTCTGTGGCCTATCAAGTAGATCCCTCTGGGCAGCATCCCTTCCACCTAGACTGTCCAGCACCTCACTCAGCTTGGTGTCATCTCAGACTTGCTGAGGGTGAGCTTGGTGCCTGTGGCTGTCCCTGCCTCCTGAGCTTGGTGCCTGTGGCTCTCCCCTGAGGCAGCAGCTCCTGGAGCATACCAGTGCAGGGGACCCCATGGGACCCACCTGTGGGTGCTGAGAGCACCTTGCCAAAGCCCTGGCAGTGTGGGGAAGTCTCCACTGGCTGGAAAAGGGCAAACATGACCCCCATGTCCAAAGAGGGAAAGGAGGATGATCCAGGGAGCTGTGGGCCTGGCAGTCTCAGCTCTGTGCCCAGTAAGATCATGGAGCAGAGCCTCCTGGAGGCGCTGCTGAGGCAGAGCAGTGACAGAGAGGTGATGTTGTTCAACCAGCAGGGCTGCACCGAGGGCAATGCTGCCAGACAGACCTGGTGGCCTTCTGAGACTAGGCCACAGCATCAATAGGCAAGGGGAGAGCAGCTGGCATCCTTTACCTGGGCCTGAGCAGAGCCTTTGGCACTGTCCTGCACCACATCCTGGTCTCCAGGCTGGTGCAGGATGGTTTGGTGGGTAAAGAACTGCACCCAGAGAGTGGCTGGCTGTGGGCCCAGGTCCAAGTGGAGTCCCTAAGGGATCAGTACTGGGACCAGGCTTGTTTCACATCTTTGTTGGTGCCATGGACAGCATCAGTGAGGCTCCCTCAGCACCAGGCTGTGTGGTGCTGCTGACACCAAGCTGGAGGGAAGGGAGGGACCTGGACAGGCTGCAGAGCTGGGCCCAGGCCAACCTCCTGAAGCTCAACAAGGCCAAGGGCAAGGTTCCTGCAGCTGGGGCAGGGCAATCCCAGGCACTGATACAGGCTGGGCAGGGACTGGCTGGAGAGCAGCCCTGGAGAAAAGGCCTTGGGGATGCTGGGGGAGGAGAAGCTCAACAGGAGCCAGCAGGGAGCACTTGCAGCCCAGAGAGCCAAGCAGAGCCTGGGCTGCAGCAGGAGAAGTGTGGCCAGCAGGGCAGGGAGGGGATTCTGCCCCTCTGCCCCACTCTGCTGAGACCACAGCTGGAGCTCTGGGGCCAGCTCTGGAGCCTCTGTGCCAGGAAGGCTCTGGAGGGGCTGGAAGGTGCCCAGAGCAGGGCCAGGAGGAGGAGCAGAGGGCTGGAGCTGCTCTGCTGTGAGGACAGACTGAGGGAGTTGGGGCTGTGCAGGCTGGAGAGGAGAAGGCTCCCAGGAGACCTCATTGTGGCCTTCCAGTGTCTGCAGGGGGCTGCAGGAAAGCTGGGGAGGGACTTTTGAGGGTGTCAGGGAGGGATAGGACTGGGGGGGATGGAGCAAAACTAGAAGTGGGGAGATTCAGATTGGATGTGAGGAAGAAGTTGTTCCCCATGAGGGTGGTGAGAGACTGGCACAGGTTGCCCAGGGAGGTGGTGGCAGCCTCCTGCCTGGAGGTGTTTGCAGCCAGGCTGGATGTGGCTGTGAGCAGCCTGCTGCAGTGTGAGGTGTCCCTGCCCATGGCAGGGGGCTGGGACTGGCTGAGCCTTGAGGTCCCTTCCAGCCCTGCCAGCTCTGGGATTCATTCAGCCAACTCCTTGCTCACTCAGTGCCTCTCCTGCCAGGCCCCTGTCTCTCCAGCTCAGAGACAGAGGACCTGTGGGGCAGAGTCAGCTGCTCTGCACCAGGCCTGCTGGATGGTGTCAGTGGCTTCTGGGCTCTCCACCAGTGCTGTGAGCCCGGTGCAGGAGGCCCAGCCCGCAGGAGCTCCTCTGGGCTGCCACCACTTCTGACCCTTGCTGATCAGCAGCTTGGAAACTTCATCTGCCCCTTTGCTCAGGACCTGTGGGTGCATCTCATCAGGTCCTCTGGACCTGTGCAGTCAGGTTCCTTAGGTTCCCTCTGTGGTGGGCAGCTCTTAATTGTCCTGCTCCCTGTGTTGTGTGGCTGGAGCTGTGCTTCTGTCTGCCTGGATTTAAGTGAGGCCTTTGGCACTGTGTCCCACAGCATCCTCCTGCAGAAGCTGGCTGCTCATGGCTGGGGTGGGGGGAGGCTGGAGAGGAGCCAGGGAGTGCCCAGCTGGGCAAGGAGGGCAGCAGCAGCCTGGCCTGGAGCAGCAGTGCTGTGGGCAGCAGGAGCAGGGCAGGGACTGTGCCCCTGGGCTGGGCACTGGGGAGGCCACAGCTGGGATCCTGGGGTCAGGGTTGGGCTCTGACTGCCAGAAGGACTTGGAGGGCTGGAGCAGGGCCAGAGAAGGGCAACAGAGCTGGGGAAGGGTCTGGAGAGCAGGGCTGGGGAGGAGCAGCTGAGGCAGCTGGGGGGGTTGAGGCTGCAGCAGAGGAGGCTGAGGGAGAGCTCATTGCTCTCTGCAGCTCCTGAGAGGAGGCTGGAGCCAGGTGGGGGTTGGGCTCTGCTCCCTAGGAACAAGTGATGGGAGGAGAGGAAATGGCCTCAGGCTGCCCCAGGGGAGGCTCAGGTTGGCCATGAGGAACAATTTCCTCCTGGGAAGGTTTGTCCAGGCCTGGCCCAGGCTGCCCAGGGCAGTGGTGCAGTCCCCAGCCCTGGAGGGGTTCCAGAGCCCTGGAGCTGTGGTGCTGAGGCCATGGGGTGATGGTGCTGGGGCAGTGCAGGGCTCAGGGCTGGACTCTGCTCTTCAAGGTCTCTTTCAGCCAACCCATTCTGTGACTCCATGTCTGGCTGAATCCCAGAGGGTCAGGGCTGGCAGTGTGATGCTTCTGCAAACATCTGCAGTGGTTGTGTTTGGGGTTGAGTGTTTCTGGTGCTGCATGTGGAGAACACAGAGCAGCAGGGCTCCAGCAGGAGGCTCCTGGGGATGCTGTGCAGAGGGCTGCCCTGCATGGGCTCACATCAGCATTGCTCTGCCCAGGAGCTTTGGTGATGCCTTCCCCCATGAGTGGTTCTGCAGGCTGGGCACAGAGCTGGTGGCTCAGAGTGTTCTCAGCTTGCTTCTGCGGCCTACACCCTGCCAGCAGCTTCCTGCCCTGCTCCCAGTGCAGCTGAGCCTGAAGCTTGCAGTGCTGGCCACCAGGACAGGCCAGGTCTGCCTGCAGGGTGTGCTGGGGTCTGCCTGTGGTCACCTCCTGTGGGGGTGGAAAGCAAAGCTCCTTGGTGCCTCTTTTTGTTCTCTGTGGCTTCAAACCCAGCATGGAGACTCCTGCCTGGACTGCCACTGCCAGCAGCCAGCAGAGCTCCTCCTGGTGCCATGTCTTCCCCTGCCCCTTCCCAGAGGAACGCTGCAGGTCCTGCTGGAGGCTCCTCTCACCAAAGGGATGCTGCAGACTGCAGGTGGTCCTCAGGCACAGGCCTTTGCCTTGCAGGGGCTGCTGCTGCTGGCAGTGCTTCTTTTACCTGCCACATGGAAGGGGAGCACAAAGCTGAGCAGGGCTGCCTCCTCCCCTGCCTGCTGGAAGCAGAGGAGGTTCCACAGGACCGTCAGGAAAAGCTTTTTCATCACCAGGGCGCTAGAGCCCTGCAGCAGGCTGCCCAGAGAGGCTCTGGAGTGTCTTTGGAGACATTCAAGCCCCACCTGGATGTGCTCCTGTCTGACCTGCCCAGGGGTGCTGCACTGGATGACCTCCAGAGGTCCCCTCCCCCCCTGCATGCTTAGGCAGCAGCCATCAGTGTGGAGTTGCTGTGGCTGCAGAGGGGCAGTGCTCAGGCTGGGCACAAGTGGTGGGAGATCCTCAGACCTCAGTTCTGGGAGGTCTCTGCCATCCCCTGCCCACTCCTCTGACTGCTGCAGAGCAGTCTGGCAGCTGGTGACACTCACAGCTACATTCAGCAGCTGCAGCTGAGCCCAGCCTCTGCAGGCTGCAGCTTGAACCCACCCTGTGCAGGAACCCACCCTGTGCAGGCTGCAGCTGAGCCCGGCCTGTGCTGTGCTGCAGGGGGGCTCTCGGCGGCCGAGCTGTGCTGCAGGGGGCTCTCACCGGCCGGGCTGTGCTGCAGGGGCTCTCACCGGCCGGGCTGTGCTGCAGGGGGCTCTCACCGGCCGGGCTGTGCCGCAGGGGGCTCTCACCGGCCGAGCTGTGCTGCAGGGGGCTCTCACCGGCCGGGCTGTGCTGCAGGGGGCTCTCACCGGCCGAGCTGTGCTGCAGGGGGCTCTCACCGGCCGGGCTGTGCCGCAGGGGGCTCTCGGCGGCCGGGCTGTGCCGCAGGGGGCTCTCGGCGGCCGGGCTGTGCCGCAGGGGGCTCTCGGCGGCCGGGCTGTGCTGCAGGGGCTCTCGGCGGCCGGGCTGTGCTGCAGGGGGCTCTCACCGGCCGAGCTGTGCTGCAGGGGCTCTCACCGGCCGGGCTGTGCTGCAGGGGCTCTCGGCGGCCGGGCTGTGCTGCAGGGGGCTCTCACCGGCCGGGCTGTGCTGCAGGGGCTCTCGGCGGCCGGGCTGTGCTGCAAGGGGCTCTCACCGGCCGGGCTGTGCTGCAGGGGGCTCTCACCGGCCGGGCTGTGCTGCAGGGGCTCTCACCGGCCGAGCTGTGCTGCAGGGGGCTCTCACCGGCCGGGCTGTGCTGCAGGGGGCTCTCACCGGCCGGGCTGTGCTGCAGGGGCTCTCACCGGCCGAGCTGTGCTGCAGGGGGCTCTCGGCGGCCGGGCTGTGCTGCAGGGGGCTCTCGGCGGCCGGGCTGTGCTGCAGGGGGCTCTCGGCGGCCGGGCTGTGCTGCAGGGGGCTCTCGGCGGCCGGGCTGTGCTGCAGGGGGCTCTCACCGGCCGGGCTGTGCTGCAGGGGGCTCTCGGCGGCCGGGCTGTGCTGCAGGGGGCTCTCACCGGCCGGGCTGTGCTGCAGGGGGCTCGCGGCGGCCGGGCTGTGCTGCAGGGGGCTCTCACCGGCCGGGCTGTGCTGCAGGGGGCTCTCGGCGGCCGAGCTGTGCTGCAGGGGGCTCTCGGCGGCCGGGCTGTGCTGCAGGGGGGCTCTCGGCGGCCGGGCTGTGCTGCAGGGGGCTCTCACCGGCCGGGCTGTGCTGCAGGGGGCTCTCACCGGCCGAGCTGTGCTGCAGGGGGCTCTCGGCGGCCGAGCTGTGCTGCAGGGGGCTCTCGGCGGCCGGGCTGTGCCGCAGGGGGGCTCTCGGCGGCCGGGCTGTGCTGCAGGGGCTCTCGGCGGCCGGGCTGTGCTGCAGGGGGGCTCTCACCGGCCGGGCTGTGCTGCAGGGGGCTCTCGGCGGCCGGGCTGTGCTGCAGGGGGCTCTCGGCGGCCGAGCTGTGCTGCAGGGGGCTCTCACCGGCCGGGCTGTGCTGCAGGGGGGCTCTCGGCGGCCGAGCTGTGCTGCAGGGGGGCTCTCACCGGCCGGGCTGTGCTGCAGGGGCTCTCACCGGCCGAGCTGTGCTGCAGGGGGCTCTCGGCGGCCGGGCTGTGCCGCAGGGGGCTCTCGGCGGCCGGGCTGTGCCGCAGGGGGCTCTCGGCGGCCGGGCTGTGCTGCAGGGGCTCTCGGCGGCCGAGCTGTGCTGCAGGGGGCTCTCGGCGGCCGGGCTGTGCTGCAGGGGGCTCTCACCGGCCGAGCTGTGCTGCAGGGGGCTCTCGGCGGCCGAGCTGTGCTGCAGGGGGGCTCTCGGCGGCCGAGCTGTGCTGCAGGGGGCTCTCACCGGCCGGGCTGTGCTGCAGGGGGCTCTCGGCGGCCGGGCTGTGCCGCAGGGGGGCTCTCGGCGGCCGAGCTGTGCTGCAGGGGGCTCTCGGCGGCCGAGCTGTGCTGCAGGGGGCTCTCGGCGGCCGGGCTGTGCTGCAGGGGGCTCTCACCGGCCGGGCTGTGCTGCAGGGGGCTCTCACCGGCCGAGCTGTGCTGCAGGGGGCTCTCGGCGGCCGGGCTGTGCCGCAGGGGGGCTCTCGGCGGCCGGGCTGTGCTGCAGGGGGCTCTCGGCGGCCGAGCTGTGCTGCAGGGGGCTCTCGGCGGCCGGGCTGTGCTGCAGGGGGCTCTCGGCGGCCGGGCTGTGCTGCAGGGGGCTCTCACCGGCCGGGCTGTGCTGCAGGGGGCTCTCGGCGGCCGGGCTGTGCTGCGGGGGCTCTCGGCGGCCGGGCTGTGCTGCAGGGGGGCTCTCACCGGCCGAGCTGTGCTGCAGGGGGCTCTCGGCGGCCGGGCTGTGCTGCAGGGGCTCTCGGCGGCCGGGCTGTGCCGCAGGGGGCTCTCGGCGGCCGGGCTGTGCTGCAGGGGGCTCTCGGCGGCCGGGCTGTGCTGCAGGGGGCTCTCACCGGCCGAGCTGTGCTGCAGGGGGGCTCTCGGCGGCCGGGCTGTGCTGCAGGGGGCTCTCGGCGGCCGGGCTGTGCTGCAGGGGGCTCTCGGCGGCCGGGCCGTGCTGCAGGGGGCTCTCGGCGGCCGGGCCGTGCTGCAGGGGGCTCTCGGCGGCCGGGCCGTGCTGCAGGGGGCTCTCGGCGGCCGGGCCGTGCTGCAGGGGGCTCTCACCGGCCGGGCTGTGCTGCAGGGGGCTCTCGGCGGCCGGGCTGTGCTGCAGGGGGCTCTCGGCGGCCGGGCTGTGCTGCAGGGGGCTCTCACCGGCCGGGCTGTGCTGCAGGGGGCTCTCACCGGCCGGGCTGTGCCGTAGGGGGCTCTCGGCGGCCGAGCTGTGCTGCAGGGGGCTCTCACCGGCCGGGCTGTGCTGCAGGGGGCTCTCACCGGCCGGGCTGTGCTGCAGGGGGCTCTCACCGGCCGGGCTGTGCTGCAGGGGCTCTCACCGGCCGAGCTGTGCTGCAGGGGGGCTCTCGGCGGCCGGGCTGTGCTGCAGGGGGGCTCTCGGCGGCCGGGCTGTGCTGCAGGGGGGCTCTCGGCGGCCGGGCTGTGCTGCAGGGGGCTCTCACCGGCCGGGCTGTGCTGCAGGGGCTCTCGGCGGCCGAGCTGTGCTGCAGGGGGCTCTCGGCGGCCGGGCTGTGCTGCAGGGGCTCTCGGTGGCCAGGCTGTGCTGCAGGGGCTCTCGGTGGCCAGGCTGTGCTGCAGGGGCTCTCACCGGCCGAGCTGTGCTGCAGGGGCTCTCGGCGGCCGAGCTGTGCTGCAGGGGGCTCTCGGCGGCCGAGCTGTGCTGCAGGGGCTCTCGGCGGCCGAGCTGTGCTGCAGGGGCTCTCGGCGGCCGGGCTGTGCTGCAGGGGGCTCTCGGCGGCCGGGCTGTGCTGCAGGGGCTCTCAGTGGCCAGGCTGTCCTGCAGGGGCTCTCAGTTGCTAACCTGTGTTGTTGCTTGCAGGTCAGGGGCCACCACATTGCACAGCTGGACCCCCTGGGCATTAGTTGTGTCAATTTTGACGATGCTCCCCTCGCCATCTCTCCCAACGTCGGTGAGAATTGCTCTGCACATTAACCCCAATGTAATTTAAACTTTTTTACCCCCTCCCCTCTTTTTGTTTGTTTGTTTTATCTCCCTCTCCCTCCCTGGAACCTGTTTCTCTCCCCCTCTCCCCCCCCCCCCCCCGGCCCCTCTCCTAGATTCGAGGGCACCATGTAGCACAGCTCGACCCCCTGGGCATCTTGGATGCAGATCTGGACTCCTCCCTTCCAGCTGACATTATCACATCCACAGACAAACTGGGTGAGGGCTTTGAGAGCAGTTAGTGCTGTATTGCTTGAGCTCCTCTCTCTCTCACAGCTTGCTAGGGAGATGCTTCACCAAGCCAGGGGGGAGGCTCTGAAGTTTCCTGAGTCATGATCACTCCCAAATTGCCACGGAGGGGCTCTGCCCCTCTCTGGATGGCTCCTGGTGCCCTGCTCCTGTGTCTCTTTCCAGCTGGTGATGTCATTGGATCTGCTGACCCAGCAGTGGAAGCAATTGCACCTTCCACAGGGAGGGTTTGTGTTGAGGACAGCTGGAGGTCTGCTCCCTCGGCTCCTCCTGCTGCTCCTGAGGCCAGCTGAGGGCAATGGGGCAGCTTCATCTCAGTGGGGCTCAGCTGTGCCCCTTGGGCCCCAAGAGCTGAGGGCAATGGGGCAGCTTTATCTCAGCCTACCCCATGGCACTGTCCTGCCCTCCCTCCCTCTCCACTTGCTGCAGCCTCCACAGATGCCTCAATTGTCCCCTGAGCTCTGAGTCCGTGCTGGTGATCATAACAAGGAAGCTTTAGGAGGTGTCCCCCATCCCAGCAGGGGGATGGGAGCCCAGTACCCTTGGGTGAGAGCTGCATGAGTGTGGCACAGGAGCCTGTGTGGTACCCAGGAGTTGAAACCCTTCTCTGCTAGAGCTTAAACTCAGCACCTCTCAGCGTGCTGATCTGCAGAGCCCCAGCTCCAAGGAGGTCCTGGTGCTTAGCTCTTCTGTCTCGCTGGTGCTTCCCAGGGGTGGTTACCCTGGCAGGAGGAGGGCTCCAGGGGCTTGCTTCTAACCTAGAGTAGTGCAGCAGTGCTGGTTACTAACCCTGCACAACTGGATCACAGCCTTTGCTGCGTGGACACCAGCTGGATTCCTTGGGCAGCTGCCAGCCCTGGACCTGCTGGACCTTCACACAGGGTGAGGTGTGCTGGGAGCAGCAGGGTTTGGTTGTCTCAGCCCCATGGGTGATGAGGAAGCTGCTTCAGGCTGGACTCCTGTCCCTGGCTGCACCTTGGGAGCTCTGCATTGGAGCAGGTCCTGTGGCTGGGAGATGCTGGCCAGGGCCCCAGGCATGAGAGAGGACCCCAGGTGCTTGTAGCCAACTCCAGGAGATGTTTGTGGGTGACTGATGCCACTCTTGGTGGCTCAGCAGAAGAAAGGGTGAGGAGAACCTTTTCTGGATCAAGGCTGTGGGTGCCACAGTCTTGAAGTGGAGCAGCAGAGCCTGGTGGCCCTGTTTCCATCTTGAAAGGAGAGCAGGGCCTCCATGGAACCCAGAGCTGCAGAGGGTGGCAGTGCCTGCTCTCCCTTCAGAGGTCACCTCTGCCATGGCTGGATCAGGTGGCCCCAAGCCCTGCCCTGTCCCGGAGCACTCCCAATGCTGAGGGCACCCAGGGCTTCCCTGGGCAGCCTGTCCCATTGTCTCACAGCCTCCTCCTGTCCAGTCTGGTTCTGCTCCCAGTTCAAACCCATCACCCCTTCTCCTGTCCCCACAGGCCCTGCTCACAAGGCTCTCTGCACCTCTGAAAGGCCACCAGAAGGTCTCCTGGAGCCTTCTCAAGGCTGAACAGCCCCAACTCTCTCAGTCTGGCCTCCAGCAGAAGGCTTTCAGTCCTTGGATCTTTTTGGTTTTGTGGCCTCCTCTGGACCTGCTCCAACAGGTCCGTGTCTCTCTTGTGCTCAGGAGAATGGGCTGGAGGGGCAGAGTCCCTTCCCTCAGCTTGGTGGCCATGCTTCTGCTGTAGCCCAGGACACAGCTGTTGGTGGCTTATTCCCATGATTCCACCCTTCAGTATCCCCAAGTCCTTTTTGGCAGGGCTGCTCTCCACCCACCCACCCACCCACCCATGCATCCACTCATCCATCTCTCCATCAATCAGCCATCCATCAGCCATGCATCCTTCCCCCCACCCCCCAAGCTCAGCTGGCACTGAGGGTTCTGTGACCCCCTGCAGTATGACCCAGCCCAGCTCTCCACAGTGGAAGTGTCCAGGCATGGCTGCTCCTCCAGCCCATGACCTCCTAAGTCAAACTTGTGTTTCTTAGAGGCTTTCCCATGGATGGTCCTTGTGGGTCCTGGGTTAGTGACCAGGAATCCAGGAATTCCCAGGAAGTAACAAATCCTGGGAACCAGCTAGTGCCAGCTGCCCCTGCTAGGACCCCAGCCTCCAATGTCTAATCACAGGAGGCTTCCTTGCTGCAAGTCTTGATGAGTGAAGAGATTTCCCCCTGCTGTCATCTGCTTGACCTTCAAACCCAGCTGGAGCAGAGCTTGGGAGCAGCACTGGGTGAGGGGCAGGAGAGCACAGCTGGGGCAGTGTGGCCGAGCCCGAGGCTGGCTGCTGCCTGCTCGTGGCAGAAAGGTCCTTTCTGAGCCACTCCTGCTGGCTGCTTCGGCTTTGAAGGAGCATTTCCTGACTCTTGCCAGGACAGCCAAGAACAGGAGTGGTCTGGAAACTTGGAAGCCATCTGGTTTGCTCTCTCTGAGCAGTGAAGTCCTTAAAAGTCATCTTCTGTGGAGCCAGCAGCTCCAACCCTGGCTGAGCAGTGCTGGAATTCAGAGGAGCTCCCTGGCTAATGTTGGACATAGATCTGGCTCCTCAATTGCCTTTTGTTCAGCAGCTGGTTTGTGTCTGCTTTGAGAGCTCCCTTTGCAGTGTGAGTGGAGAGAAGCCTGCCTGGGTGCTGAGTGTTTGGGCTGGAGACAGCAAATTCCTCCTGTTCCTGTCCTTTCTGTTTAAGAAACCCAAAGTTTTCTCCCCTGGGTCTGCTGCAGCTGCTCTGGTCTGGTAAGTGGTGTGAAGCAGGGACAAGGTGACTGCAGGAGCTTGATGTGACCTGTCCACCTTGGCAGGCTGGTGCCCAGGGCTGTGTGTCAGTGTCTGTCTGTCTCTGTGCAAGGCAGCTGCTCCTCCAGCTGGGGAAGAGCCAGGCTGGCCCCTGCAGGGCTGTGGGCCAGAGCCTTGCCACTTCCCTCCCTACTTGGAGACCTTGCTGAGCAAACCTCTCCCCAGAACATCTGATTCTTCCCTGCTGACCAGGAGAAGGCTTCCCAAAGCCTTTCTTGTGACCTAGGTGAGATTGAGGCCCTTGGGGCACCTAACCCAAGCCGGGAGTGCAGCTGTGGGGCCTCTGCCTGCCCCCTGCCCCAGCAGCTGGCACGGCCTGCCGGCACTGCTGCCTGCATCCACGCTTGGCACTCGGTGGGCATTGTGCCTGGCTCCCTCACTAACAGCCTGCTTGTTAACTGTCTGATCTGCCTCCTGTCTGAGTGCTGGCAGCAGTGCTGCCTCCTCAGGAGTCACTCTCAGAGCCTCCTGGTAGTGAGGAGCTCAGTGGAGCCTCACAGGAGCAGGGGGCAGGGGGAAGCTGAGTTTTGGTGGTGTGAAGCAGGTGAAGAAGACACAGTGCCAGGTCTTCCCCTGCCATCTGAAGAGATCTCAAACCATGCAGCTCAACTGCTCTCCAGGATCTGATGCCTTGTTGCCCTCCTTTCTCCTTCCTCCTCTCCCCAAGATTTCTTTTCTGCCTAGTAGTCATCCTCCCTCCCACCCCTTTTGCCTCTGATGGTTTGGACTGTATTTTAAATGCTGTGGTTTGGGTTTTTTTGTGCTTTCCACCAGTACTTGTCACAGTTCCAGAGGTTTTTTGACTAACTTTGATTGCATCTCTCTATCTTCTCCCTTTCTGCATCCCCCTTCCCTGCCCACCCCAGATCTTGCAGTGTTCAAGGAGCGGCTGAGAGTGTTAACAGTAGGAGGTATGCAACTAACGAGCCTTTAACCCTCTGGAGTGCAGGACTCTCTTTGAATAGGCTAATGTGGGCATGAACCAGCGCAGTAAAGCTGTCCCCTGCCCACCCACCCCACTCTGGTATCCTGTGGCATGTTTCTTTTTACCTTGTCCCTCTGGACAGTCTGTAGGTGCTCTGTTAGTGATGCTTTCAGCTGCAGATGCCCGGTGCAGAGCCTTGCTGCCCTACTCCATCCCACCTGTTTGCATGCCTAGCTTGCTGCAGGACCTGGCTTGTTGGCAGCTTTGGTTTCAAGAGGCCTCAATCTCCCCCTTTGGTTCCAGTCTCAAATCCAAGCTGTCTTCTGCCTCTGCCCTGGCAACAGTTTGGCAGCCCCCACGTGGTGGTCTGAAGGGCTGAGCACTGCCAGGAGATCTGACACTGGCAGGCTGCAGCAAAGCAGAAGCAGAGAGAGCCCAGAAAACTTGCGAAACTTTGACAGCCCTCAAAATGTGGCTGAGCCCTGGGAGTGGAGCAGCAGAGCAAGCCCCAGCCCTGTGCCCTGGGAGCCACAGCTGGATGCTTCCCTGGAGCTTCCAGCCAGCAGCTTCACTGAGCTGCTCTGGCAGGAGCTGCAGAGAAGTCCTGGAGGCAAAGAGCCAAGCCCTTACCTCCTCAATATGTGGCTCAGTGCTCCAGCGCAGAGCTCCCCAGGGGCTGCTTTAATTCCATCCCTGGGGACTGGCAGTGTCCAGGAGGCTGCTGTTGGCAGAGGAGGGGGAAGGCACAAGGGCACCCAGGAAAACCACTGCAGGCTTGCCCTGGGTGTTCCCAGCCATTTGTTGGACTGGGTTGGAGGGATCTGGGGGGAGCTGTGGTAACCCTGCCTCCTCTGTGGCTCCTGCCCTGGGTTAGCAAACACAGAATCACAAAATGGTTTGGGTGGGAAAGTCCAACCCCCTGCAGCCAGCAGGGACATCCCCAGCCAGAGCAGGCTGCTCACAGCCCCAGACAACCTGACCTGGGCTGGTGCCAGGCTTGGGGCAGCTCCCAGCTCTCTGGGCAGCCTGGGCCAGGCTCTCCCCACCCTCAGTCTCAAACATTTCTCCACTCTCAATCTGCCTCTTGGAGCCCAAACCATCCCCCCTTGGCCTGTCCCATCAGGCCCTGCTCTAGACTCTGTCCCCAGCTTTCTGCTCAGCCCTTGAAGCACTGCAAGGCCACCAGAAGGTCTCCCTGGAGTCTTCCCTTCTCCAGGTTGCACAACCCCAACTCTCAGCCTGGCCTCATACAGAGGGCTTCCAGCCCTGCCTTGCTGTGGCCTCCTCTGGCTCTGCTCCAACAGATCCCTGTCTGTGCTGAGGGCTCCAGAGCTGCCCCAGCACTGCAGGGGGGTTCTGAGCAGAGGAGCAGAATCCCCTCCCTGCTCCTGCTGCCCTCACTGCTGAGGATCAGCCAAGGACAGGCTGTGGCTCATGTCCAGCTTTGTACCCCCAGCACCCCCAAGTCCTCCTCCTCAGGGCTGCTCTCCAGCCCTTCCCCCCCAGCCTGGACTGATACCAGGGCTTGTCCCAGCCCAGGTGCCCTTAGCCTTGTAGAACCTCCTGAAGTTCCTCTGGACCCAGCTCTACAGCTTGTGGAGGCCCCACCTGGAGACCCAGCTGAGCTGTGAGCTTGGAATGGACAGAGAAGGGCCTGAGGGAAGTGCTGGGGCTCTGGCAGGCAGTGGGCAGCTCCTCTGCGGTGCCCTGCTTCCAGCCCAGCTCCTGCCCCAGGCAGGGCTCAGCCTTGGGGCAGCTCTGCTCTCTTCTTCCCAGCTCTGCTTCTGCCCTGCTGCAGCAGTTCAAGGGGTCTGTTGCCTTTCCTCCTCTGTGCTTCAGTTTCTCCACAGACATCCCTGACCCCAGCAGGCTCTGAGGCTGCTGCTGTGGGTCTGACCCAGCTGCTTGCAGGCCCTGGGTAGTAGCTGCCCATGAAGCACAGCACCAAAAAGCAGGGGCTTTGCTGAGCAGGGCCAGGCTAAACCCCTCATTAAGAGGCTGTTAATTAGGACAGGGGTAGAGCAAAAGCCCCTTGGGGCCAGCCAGCTGCCCTGCTCCCAGGCTGAGCCATTCAGGAGAGCCCATGGCAGACCCTGATGCCATTTCCTCTCCTCTGTTTCTGCCTCTGGGGTTCCACTGCTGTAACTGTTTCCTGCTGCACCTCGGCTCTCCGTGTTCCATCCTCACCGGGTGACAAGCCCTCCGTTGTGCTCAGTGACCTCTTGCCCCCTCTCCTCCTCCTCCCTGGTGCCATTTGTGCTGTGTTCTGTGCCCCGGGGGCTGCCCCAGCTCTCTGTCATCGGGGGGCTGCCGCTGCCCGCGCTGTCTCCTCCCGCACCCCCCGGGTGTCTGTGTGTAACTGCTGCCGGGGTCTGACGCCTACCAGACCTCCTCCATCTTTACTTTTGGGTTTATGTTCCCTTTTTCCTTATTTTTTTCTTTTGTGTCCCTTCCCCCCCTCTCCCCAATGCCGCTGGTACGTGTGTGACGGTGTCCCCCTGCTCCCCTCCCTTCCTTCTTTCTCCTGCCTCTGCTTGTGCTCCCCGCGGCGAATCCTGCAGGCTTTTACGGGCTGGACGAGTCTGACCTGGACAAAGTGTTCCACCTGCCCACAACCACTTTCATCGGTGGGAACGAGTCTGCCCTGCCCCTGCGGGAGATCATCCGCCGGCTGGAGGTGAGGGCAGGGTCTGGCCGCAGCCTCGACGGGGGGCGGAGCAGATGCTCTTTGGAGGCCCTGGGTCCTGCTGCTGCCCCCAGCCGGGGCCGGCCTGGGGGGTTTAGGACGTCTGGGCCGGGAGCTGCTCTGCAGAGCCTGCGCTGCTTGGAGCAGCTGCCTCGTGTTGCCTGCCCGTCTCTGATCACCTCCAGCCTCACCTTGCCTTCGGTGCAGCTGAGGTGGGAGCAAACTGAATCCTGCATGTTTTAAAACCTCTGCAGCTGTGTTTTCCAGTTCAAAGCAGCAGGTGGTGCTGGGGGGAGTGCACGAGTGGGCTGGTGGCAAGCAGTACCCACCAGGCTGCACGGGGTAGTGACCCTTTGAAGGGGCTTGGGACAGGAGCAGCTCCACCCTGGGGCTTGCAGATCTTGCAGCAGGTTCCAGATTTCACACCCTGCTGTGAGTGCAGGCAGCTCCCAGGTGAGCTGCAGCCTTGCTCAGATGGTCTCTGCTAAGACAGGTTGACCTTGGAAGAAGTAAAGCTGCATCACCATCTCAGATAAGCTGCAGGAAGAGGCTCCTCTTCTGGTGGGGGAGGTGGTTTTGCTGCAGGCTGATGTGGGGCTGTGGAGCTAGTCACAGCTGATGCCGCTGGGAGGGCAAATCTCACCTCCCAGGTGGATGTGAAGGACTGGAGGGTCTGATCCAGGGCCCCTGGGGGAAAGGGAATGAAACATTTGGATGCTGGATCATGAGCAAGGGCCGAGCTGCCTCACAGCATCCCGGGGTGTCCCCTGCATTGACAGCTCAAGTGAGGTTCCCAGTGGGGCTGGCTGCTGGGCACTGCTCATGCATCCCCCCAGCCTGCCACCCTGCTTATGCCAGCATGCTGGCAGCACGGTGCAGCTGCCAGGCAGGAGGTTTTGTGCCTGCACTGCTGCAGGAAGGCTCTGGGTGCCCACAAGGTCACAGAGGGGAGTTCTGGAGCCCCTGGCCGTACTTTGGCCCCTGCGCGATGCCCCTGCCTGGCCGCGTCTTGGGCGGGGGTGAGGTTGATGCTGCAGCCCTGGCTAGCGTCTCACGGCCCTCCTCACCCCACCTGGGCAGATGGCTTATTGCCAGCACATCGGTGTGGAGTTCATGTTCATCAACGACCTGGAGCAGTGCCAGTGGATCCGGCAGAAGTTTGAGACCCCTGGCATCATGCAGTTCACCAACGAGGAGAAGCGAACGCTGCTGGCCCGGCTGGTGCGCTCCACCAGGTACCTGCACGCAGCCCTCTCGCCTCCTGCCGGCCCCAGCTCCCAGCTGGAGCCACGCAGTCACCACCTGAGTCACCTCCTGACGTCAGCTGGCACGGTTGGCTCAATCAGCAGGGTGACGCCAGCCTGCTGGCAGGCTCAGGGCTGGCACAGAGCCCAGAAACCTGCCTGAGCACAGCGCTCTAAAAATAAGGTTGGAGTGCAGCACGGTGTCAGGGGATGGGGGCTGCCAGCTGGGCTCTGCAGGAGGTGACAGGTGACTGGGTAGGCTGTTGGGCTGCTGCATAGTCTGCTTAACCATTGTTTGTTCTGTAGCTCCCTTGGTGCCATCCCATCCTTTGTCCAGGTGCCCTCAGCTGTAGCTCTGGCACTGACCCCTCTGTCCCTTTGCCTCCCAGGTGTGAGGAGCTGCTCCTCAGCTGTAGCTCTGGCACTGACTCCTCTGTCCCTTTGCCTCCCAGGTGTGAGGAGCTGCTCCTCAGCTGTAGCTCTGGCACTGACTCCTCTGTCCCTTTGCCTCCCAGGTGTGAGGAGCTGCTCCTCAGCTGTAGCTCTGGCACTGACTCCTCTGTCCCTTTGCCTCCCAGGTGTGAGGAGCTGCTCCTCAGCTGTAGCTCTGGCACTGACTCCTCTCTCCCTTTGCCTCCCAGGTGTGAGGAGCTGCTCCTCAGCTGTAGCTCTGGCACTGACCCCTCTGTCCCTTTGCCTCCCAGGTGTGAGGAGCTGCTCCTCAGCTGTAGCTCTGGCACTGACTCCTCTCCCTTTGCCTCCCAGGTTTGAGGAATTTCTCCATCGGAAATGGTCTTCAGAGAAGCGTTTTGGTCTGGAGGGCTGTGAGGTGCTGATCCCAGCCTTAAAGACCATCATTGATAAGTCAAGTGAGAAGGGAGTGGATTATGTGATCATGGGGATGCCCCACAGGTAACCCTGACTGTCTCCATGGTCATGCTTGGGGCGTGGAGGAGGGGGATGGTGCAGTACTGGAGAGCAGCCTGGTTCCTGTGGTTCCTGCCATCACCTAACTGCTCGTGGCTGGGGCTGAACCTTAGCTGGAGAGCTCAAGCCTTGGCTGCTCTTTGCCCATCCTGCTGATTTTAGTTTCAGCTTGATTATGAATTCACCTGCAGAGGGGTGGAGGTGTGGGTGGCAGAGCTGGAGTCCCAGGCCAGGACTCACCTGCCCTCTCTGGGGCAGCTGTGAGGATGGAAAGACTAGAGAAGTGGAGCTGTGTGAACCCCATGAGGTTCTGCAAGGCCAAGTGCAAGGTCCTGCACCTGGGCTGGGACAAGTCCTGGTATCAGTCCAGGCTGGGGGTAAAGGGCTGGAGAGCAGCCCTGAGGAGGAGGACTTGAGGGTGCGGAGCTGGATATGAGCCCCGGCCCAGTCCTGGGCTGGTCCCCAGGAGTGTGGGCAGTAGGGACAGGGAGGGGATTCTGCCCCTCTACTGTGTTCTGCTGAGACCCTCCCTGCAGTGCTGGGGCAGCTCTGGAGCCCTCAGCACAGACAGGGATCTGTTGGAGCAGAGCCAGAGGAGGCCACAGCAGTGCTGGCAGGGCTGGAAGCCCTCTGCTGTGAGGCCAGGCTGGGAGAGTTGGGGTTGTTCAGCCTGGGGAAGAGAAGGCTTCAGGAGACCTTCTGGTGGCCTTGCAGTGCTTCAAGGGCTGAACAGGAAGCTGGGGACAGAGTTTAGAGCAGGGCCTGTTGGGACAGGCCAAGGGGGGATGGTTTGGACTCAAAGAGGGAGATTGAGAGTGGAGAGAAATGTTTGAGGATGGGGAGAGCCTGGCCCAGGCTGCCCAGAGAGCTGGGAGCTGCCCCAAGCCTGGCACCAGCCCAGGTCAGGTTGTCTGGGGCTGTGAGCAGCCTGCTCTGGCTGGGGATGTCCCTGCTGGCTGCAGGGGCTTGGACTGGATGGCTCTGAAAGGTTCCTTCCCACCCAAACCACTTGCTGGGTGGTGGCTGGGCCATCCCCATCTGCAGGCTCTCTCAGAGCCTCCTCCCTGTGTGACCCTGCAGCCACTGCAGGAGGTGTGGGGTTGTGACAGCCTCTGTGTGGCAGTGAGGGGTGGCAGGTCCCCACTGGCACTCAGGCTGCTGCTGCTGGCTGCCAACAGCAGTCCTGGCTTTGCAGGGGCCGCCTGAACGTCCTTGCCAACGTGATCAGGAAAGAACTGGAGCAGATCTTCTGCCAGTTTGACTCCAAGCTGGAGGCTGCTGATGAGGTGAGTGAATGTCCTCTGCTGCCTGCAGCAGCCTGCTGTGGCCTGTTCCCATCTAGCCCCTGCAGGCTGTGGTGGCACTTGGTGGCATCAGCATCACAAGGATTTCCACCCAGCACAGCCCTGCCTGTGTGACTGCAGCCTTCACGGCAGTGCGGGGCTGGGCTGCTCCTGCCCGGCCTGGAGGTGCCCTGTGCCCAGGCTGCTGCCGCTGCCTGCAGCGCAGGCTGGGCCTTCAGCAGCTCCCACAGGGGTAAAGCAGCCTTGGGGTGAGCTGGGTGAGGGAAGGAGGCCAGGAACAGAGGCTGGCTTGCAGCAGCCCCTGGTCCCCGTGCAGGGTCCTAAAGCAGCTCCAAAAGCCTCACAGCTTGAACTGCTGCAGGTTGTGCCAGGGCAGTGTGCCTGTGCCCTGAAGGTTTCCATGCCAGGGAAGGTTAGGTTGGAGATGAGGAACAATTCCTGTCCTGCAGGAGTGGTCAGGGACTGGCCCAGGCTGCCCAGGGGGGTGGTGCAGGCTCCATCCCTGGAGGTGTTCTAGAAAGGTGTGGCCGTGGCACCTGGGGCCGTGGTTGATGCCATGGGTGCTGTTGGGTTGCTGGTTGGGCTGGGTGATCTCAGAGGGCTTTTCCAACCCAACCAATTCCATGATTCCATCTCCAGAATCTGGGATGATTTGGCTTTTGGGAAGCTGGGCCAGGCTGGCTCTATCCTGCCATCACCTTCAGGTGGGGTTTAGAGGTGAGGAAGCAGCAGCTTGGGGCATCAAGGTGCTCCAGATGGCAACTGCAGGGTACTGCCAGTGGGGCGAGGCATGGCTGTACTGTGCCAGAGCAGAGCTTGGTGAGCTTGTTACAGTGTCTCCCCCTGCACACACAACCTTCCCTCGGTGGCCTTGGTGCTCACCTGAGCTTTGCTGGTCCTTTAGCACCTGGAACAGGCCAATTCTGCTCTGCTAGGTGCCAGGACAGCTCCTGCAGTGAGTGAGTTCCCACTGTTTGCTGCCAGTGCCACCAGAATATGCAGCCATGGTGTGGTGCTGCCCTGCCTCAGGCCTCCTTCCATGGTCCAAAAGCCCTCCATGATCCTGGGGTGACTTCCCTCTGCCCCTCAACAGGGCTCTGGGGACGTGAAGTACCACCTGGGGATGTACCACCGGCGGATCAACCGCGTCACTGACAGGAACATCACCCTGTCCCTGGTGGCAAACCCCTCCCACTTGGAGGCAGCTGACCCTGTTGTGCAGGGCAAGACCAAGGCAGAGCAGTTCTACTGTGGGGACACGGAGGGGAAGAAGGTGAGTGGTGCTGGGACACCCCAGTGAGGTCACCTGGCCTGGATGGGGCCAAGTGAAGAAGCCCAGGTGGCTTTTGGCCGTTGTGCCCCTTCCTCTGCTGCCATCCTGCTGTCACCCTGACTTTGGTGTCTGCTGGGAGGGAGCTCTGGTAGGGGCTTGTCCACCCGAGGCTCTTGCTTTCCTCTGGCTGGGCTGTGGGGAGCAGGACACCCACAGCCCTGGTTGGAGGACAGGAAGAGGGGTGGTCTGAAAGCCAAACCAAGCATCACAGCCTGGGGGGCTCAGCAGTGGGAGTCTGCAGCTGAAGGACCTCACCATGCCCAGGGATGAGCACTGGGGCAGCTGGAGCCAGCAGCAGGAGGCAGCCAGGTGGGGAGGGGGCTGAGGGGGGCTGTTTAAGGGCTAGTTTGTTGCAGACCTGGCTTCAGCACCGAGGAATGGAAGGGTGAGATGCAAAGGGGCTGGATATAAACAGGCAAACCCTGGCCTTGGCTTGCAGGCTGCATCCTCAGCCAACCCAGCATCACCACCCAAGCAAACTCCTGGCCCAGCTCCTGCCCAAAGGTCTGGGGTGATGGGGGAGTGGGGCATTTTTGTAGCTCTGAGGGCTGTGCTTGGGACTGGGATTCATCTCCTAGGCCCTGTGCACCTGTTGCCACCCCAGCGTTCGTTTGCTGCCCCTGCTCCGCTCTGACCCCCTGGGAGAGCAGCAGATGCATGAGCCGGTTGCTCTGTGTCCTGTCTAGGACACCAAAAGCTCATGGGGATGAGAGTTGGGCCCTTTGCTGGTGGCTTCCCCTGCCCTCCATCCCAGCTTGAGCCCTGGCTCCCCGTCCCCAGGTGATGTCCATCCTGCTGCACGGGGACGCTGCGTTCGCGGGGCAAGGCATCGTCTATGAGACTTTCCACCTGAGCGACCTGCCCTCCTACACCACCCATGGCACTGTCCACGTGGTGGTCAACAACCAGGTGAGGAGCAGGTCCCCATGTCCTCGAGGTCCCCTGGGCTGTGCTGCAGGCTCAGGCCTGGATGGTCGCTGGCTGCAGGCGGTGGCTGATTCCCTGCCGGAATCTGGGGCTTTGCACCCAGCTGCGTGTCAAGGAAGCTTGACAGCAGCAGCCTTGGCATCCAGCCTGGCACAGGGGTGGTGCAACCCGATGCCCATCATGCAAGGGCACGCAGGACTGCCCTGTTGTGCTCCCCTCTAAACCAGAGCTCTCTCACTGGGAGCAGTCTGTCCCCAGGGGCACAACAGGAGGTTGGCCCAGGCGTGGCAGACAGGGGTGGGTTGCGTTGAGGGGCAGAGCCATGGCACACCCCCAAGCCGCCCTCCGGGCTGTGGGTGCTGCTTTGCAAGCCCTGCACTGTGCCAGTGCCATGCCCTGCCCCCCCTGCAGATTGGCTTCACCACAGACCCCAGGATGGCTCGCTCCTCCCCGTACCCCACCGACGTGGCCCGCGTGGTCAATGCCCCCATCTTCCACGTCAACGCCGACGACCCCGAGGCCGTGGTCTACGTCTGCAACGTGGCAGCAGAGTGGAGAAGCACCTTCCACAAGGATGTGGTGGTGGACTTGGTAAGGCACCTTCCACAAGGATGTGGTGGTGGACTTGGTAAGGCACCTTCCACAAGGATGTGGTGGTGGACTTGGTAAGGCACCTTCCACAAGGATGTGGTGGTGGACTTGGTAAGGCACCTTCCACAAGGATGTGGTGGTGCACTTGGACACCTTCCACCAGGCTTCATCTGTGATGAGGCTCTGCTGTGGCTGCTCATCCATACCTCCTGGGGTGTGTTTTCTCCTCCTGTTTGGTGTGAGGGGAGGGAGGAGGTGGTGGGGAGCAAGGCAAGGAGGCACTCAGGAAGTGACAGTGTCCCCTGGATGGAGCCTGCCCTCATCTCCCATGCTGAGGGGGACATGCTTGGGTCCCTCCTGGGCTTTTTCAGACCCTTTGTAGCACTTCTTGCATCTGTGAAAGAATGACCTCAGGGACCAGTAGAGGTGCTGGGGATTGAGCTGGTGGAGAGCAGAGCAGAGGAGAGGGACCTGGGGGTCCTGGTGGGCAGAAGGATGCCAGTGAGCCAGCAAAGTGCTCTGGTGGCCAAGGCAGCCAATGGCATCCTAGGGTGTGGTCAGTAGGTTCTCCTCCCTCTCCTCTGCCCTGCTGAAGCCACATCTGGAATATTATGTCCAGTTCTAGGCCCCTCAGTTCAAGAAGGACCTCAGGGAACTGCTTGAGAGTGTCCAGCACAGAGCCACAAAGCTGCTGCAGGCAGTGGAACATCTCCCTGTGAGGCCAGGCTGAGGGAGCTGGGGCTTGGAGCAGAGGAGCCTGAGGGCTGCCCTCATTGCTGGGGATAAAGATGTGCAGGGCTGGAGCCAGGCTCTGTTCAGGGATGTCCACAGACAGCACAAGGGGCACTGGGGGCAAGCTGGAGCAGAGGAGGTGCCAGGGGAAGAGAAGGGAAAACTTTGCCACTGTGAGGGTGGCAGAGTCTGGAGCAGGCTGCCCAGAGAGGCGGTGGAGTCTCCTCTGGAGAGCTTCCAAACCCTCCTGGATGTGTTCCTGTGTGATCTGCCCTGGGTACCCCTGCTCTGGCAGGGGGATTGGACTTGGTAATCTCTGGAGGTCCTTTCCAACCTCTGACACTCTGTAATCCCAGGGCTTTTTGCCTTCTGCACTGTCCTGCCACAGCCCACACCTCACTTAACTACTTCTCTGCTGCTGTGCCTCAGGGGCTGCTGTTGGAGCTGCAGGTTCCAAGCAGCTGCTTTCAGGGGCTCTGTGCCTTGCCGGCAGGTGTGCTACAGACGCAACGGTCACAACGAGATGGACGAGCCCATGTTCACCCAGCCCCTGATGTACAAACAGATCCGGAAGCAGAAGCCTGTGCTGCAGAAATACGCAGAGCTGCTCATCTCCCAGGGGGTGGTCAACCAGCCAGAGTATGAGGTACTGACCCCTGCAGCCTGGCACGGAAGCTGAGGGCAGCGTCAACAAGGAAAACAACTTCCCTTGGCTGAGCTGGCTGGGAAGCTGGCTGTGCCAGGGCCTGTTTCTGCTTGGCCTTGTCACCTAAAGGTGGCAGTGCTGCCCACCCTGGGTAGGAGCTAGGGCTTGGTCTTGGACCCTGTCGGCTCTGTGCGGCACCAGAACTCCCCCTTCAAGGCCTGGGCAGTGCAGCACAGGCCACGTGGCTCTGGGGCTCACCTTGGCTCTGCAGCCCTTGGCTCACTGTCTGAGGATGTGCAGGGCCTTGGCAGCGGCTCTGCCTGCTCCTTCTTGCCCCAGGGCTGCTCTGCAGCATCTTCAGGGTTGGAATTGAGTTGTTGGTTTGGTCTCTCAGGGGCCTCCAGCAGCAGCTTTGCTCTCCAAGGCTGAGCTGCACAGCACTGTGGGGACCAGCTGTGACCTTCAGCATCCTGGCAAGCTCACATTGAGGCCCTCAGACTTGGCACCCTTGTTTGGGGACCCCTCAGTGATGCTTTTCCACCTCTTGGTTCTGCCTTTCAGGAGGAGATTGCCAAGTATGACAAGATCTGCGAGGAGGCCCACGCCAGGTCCAAGGATGAGAAGATTTTGCACATCAAGCACTGGCTGGACTCACCCTGGCCTGGTCAGTCACTAGCAGAGTGCTGGAGGTTGCTGGCAAGAGCCTGGCTTCTAGGCAGCTCCTGGCATCCCCACTTGTGCTTGAAGGTGCCCTGAACTCTTCCTATGGAGCTGGGCATAGCCTACACAAGGCACTGGACTGCTCCTTCCCCTGCAGGTTTCTTCACTCTGGATGGGCAACCACGGAGCATGAGCTGCCCCTCCACCGGGCTGAACGAGGAGGACCTGACTCACATTGGGCAGGTGGCCAGCTCGGTACCCGTGGAGGATTTCACTATCCATGGAGGTAGGAGCTTGCAGGAGCTGTGCCAGGCTGGGCATATGTGGCAGAGAAAATGTGGGATAGGACTGGAATGTGGCCTGGAAGGGATGTTTGATCTGTGTGGCCAGCAGATGGAGGGAAGGGATTCTGCCCCCCTACTCCATCCTCCTGAGACCTCCCCTGGAGCCCTCCATCCAGCACCAGACAAACATGTTTCTGCTGGAGTGGGATGAGGAGAGGCCACAAAAATAAACATCCAAGGGCTGGAAGGTCTCCAGGAGACCTTCAAGGCCTAAGCAGAAAGCTGGGGGCAGAGTTTAGAGCAGGGCCTGTTGGGACAGGCTAAGGGGGGACGGTTTGAAACTAGAAGAGGGAGATTGAGAGTGGGGAGAAGGAGAAATGTTTGGCACTGAGGGAGGGGCGAGCCTGGCCCAGGCTGCCCAGAGCAGCTGGGGGTGCCCCTCCAGCAGAAGCATTCAAGGCGAGGTCAGATGAGGCTTTGAGCCACCTAATCTAGTTAAAGATGTCCTTGCCCATGGCACAGCATGGATTAGGTGACCTCTGAAGGTCCTTTCCAACCCAAATGCTTCTGAGAGTCCACGAGAATTAGTTCCTGAAGGAGCTGTAGTTACAGGAAGTGAACTCAGAACCAGCTCTTGGGAGCTGCTCCTTCCTTCCCTGCAGTCCTGGCTCATCCCTCTGGCAGAGGTGGATCCATTCCACTGCCCCCAGGCACCTCTGCCCCCGGGCACTGGCAGTCTGTGGGACAGCTGTGATGTTTCTGGAGCTGTCAACCAGCTTCTGCCTGGCAGGTTTGAGCCGGATCCTGAAGACCCGCGGGGAGATGGTGAAGAACCGGACAGTGGACTGGGCGCTGGCAGAGTACATGGCCTTTGGCTCCCTGCTCAAGGAGGGCATCCACATCCGCCTGAGCGGCCAGGACGTGGAGAGGGGCACCTTCAGGTGGAGCTTTCACTGGCCACAAAGCTGACTGCAGCCCTTGCAGAAGGCTGACAGTGAAGTGACACTTTCTCTTTTCCCTCCTGTTGCAGCCATCGCCACCATGTCCTGCACGACCAGAACGTGGACAAGAGGACCTGCATCCCCATGAACCACCTCTGGCCCAACCAGGCTCCCTACACCGTCTGCAACAGCTCCCTCTCGGAGTACGGCGTCCTGGGTGAGCTCCCTGCCCGCCGGGGCCGAGCCTGGCGCCGGGGCCGAGCACTGGGCCCTCACCAACCCCTCGGCTTCTCCTCTGCCCCTCAGGATTCGAGCTGGGCTTTGCCATGGCCAGCCCCAACGCCCTGGTGCTGTGGGAGGCGCAGTTCGGGGACTTCCACAACACCGCTCAGTGCATCATCGATCAGTTCATCTGCCCCGGGCAGGCCAAGTGGGTGCGGCAGAACGGCATCGTCCTGCTGCTTCCCCACGGCATGGAGGGCATGGTAAGGACCCATCCCAACTCAGGGGCACCCCGGGCTGCCCATTGCTTGCACCAGAGGCCGAGCTGAGGGCAGCAGTGGGTAGGTAGCACTGCTAGGAGCACAGCGGTGCCTGGCATCAGCTGCTGGTGCCAGCTGTGCCCTAGACTTGCTGTCCCCATGGCAGGGTCCCGAGCACTCCTCCGCCCGCCCTGAGCGGTTCCTGCAGATGTGCAATGACGACCCTGACGTCTTCCCTGTGAGTGGGGCTGTCCTGGGGGCACAGGCACTGCCTGCCGGGGGGGGAAAGGGGGCAGCCACTGCTGGGTGGGCTGGGGCAGGTGTGGCAAGCTGAGGGCTCCTGCTGCAGCTTGGAGGTTTGGGGGAAAGAGGCTGAAGCCGGTGCCCAGGCTGCAGCTCCACCATTGCTGGCGGCACGAGGCAAAGGTGGTGCCAAGGGCGGTGTGGCAGGGGGCTGCTGGGTGGCCCAAGGTGATTCACCTTGGCACAGGCTTGCAGCCTCTCCCAGATGTGCTCTGAAGGGGGGAGAGGAGGATGGGAGGGCTGAGCAGGGGCCTTCTGCCCGCTGCTGGAGCTTTGAGGCCAAGGGGCACCTCCTGTTTCCTGCAATGCCGCTGTCCGCTGAGGCAGAAGCTGCTGGATGACTTCGACGTGCGCCAGCTCTACGACTGCAACTGGATCGTGGTGAACTGCTCCACCCCTGCCAACTTCTTCCACGTCCTTCGGCGCCAGATCCTGCTGCCCTTCCGCAAACCGGTCAGTGCCAGCCCCTGCTCGCCTCCCCAAACCCGTCAGTGCCAGTGCCAGCCTCTGCTGCCCTTCCCCAAATCAGTCAGTGCCAGCCCCTTCTGTCCCTCCACAAACCGGTCAGTGCCAGCTGCGCTGTGCCCAGCTCGCCCAGGACATCCCTGCCTCACATCCCTGCCAAGCCTCTGGACAGGGCTCTCAGCAGGCCTGTTCTTGCAGCTTGGCAGCCAGCCTGGGCAATTTGCCTCTGCCTGGGCCAAGGACCTCGTGGTGGTCAGGGCTGGCTCATGATGTGCTGCCAGCTGACTCGGGAAGGCCAGAGTGGCTGCAGGCCCTTCCTTGCTCTCCATGGGGACATCAGAGGCGTTGAGGCTGGCAGGCATCCCAAAATGCCACTTGCCTTCAGCTCCAGCTGTGGAGCAGGCAGGTTCCTGACAGCACCCCGGCCTCCTCAGGGGAAACCCAAGCTGGGAGAGCTGGTGCCATGAGAAACTGGTGCCCAGTCTGGCAGAGCCTGGCAGCTGATAGAGGAGCAAACCTCTCGTGGCTGCTGCTGTGCCCAGGCAGGGCTGGCAGCAGCTCCATGCTCTGGCCTGTGCCTGCTGGGGAGGTTCTGCTGAGACTGACCACCTTGCTCTGCCTCTTCTCCACCCCAGCTTATCATCTTCACTCCAAAGTCACTGCTGCGCCACCCTGAAGCCCGCTCCAGCTTTGACGACATGCTGCCAGGTACAAGCAGGGCAGAGCTGCCCATTCCCTGCCATGGGATGAAGGGTGAAGGGCAGGCACCGGCTGCCCCGAGTAAAGTCCACCTGGCAGCAGCCTCCCCATGCCAAAGGGCAGCCGTGTGAGGCTGACACCATGGGCATCAGGCCACTGCAGACAGCCCATGCCCCAGGGAGCTCTGCACCAACATGGCACAGGTTCTTCTTTCCTCCCTCCCTGCTTCCCTTTAGCACCCAAGTGGCAGGCAGCCAGCATGTGCCAGCTGAGGCCATCTACCCAGTAAACTGGAGTCACCCCTCCCTGGTGCAGGATGGCACCCTGGAGAGATGTGGCTCAGCTCTGCAGGTTTTGCCATCGTGCTGCTACCCATCAGGGTGCCATGCCTGGGGATTAGTAGCCCTGAGTCCCATTGAGCTGTGATGGTTTGAACTGGAGCTAGGCCCAGCATCTGCTGGCCTGGCTCTGCTTGTCTGTTTGCCTGCCCAGGTTGGCATCCCGGAGGGGCTGGCCTGGGATGTGGGTGCAGGCAGCTGCCAGTATGGTGCCCTGGGCTGCCTATAGATGATGGTGCCATCCTCTCCTGTGGCATCCTCCCCACCAGGGAAGTGGTGGGAGTCCCCACTGCTGTAGGTCTTCAAGAAACGTGTGGCCGTGGCATCTGGTGCCATGGTTTGATGGCCGTGGTGGTGTTAGGCTGATGTTGGACTGGAGGATCTCAGAGGCTTTTCCAACCCAAACCATTCTGTGACCTGGGGAAACAAAATCATTGTAATTTACACCAAACCACCACCCAGTCACCATCTGCTGCTCCCTCCTCCACTGCTGCAGCTGGTCCCACAGCCTTCCACAGGCTTCTCCCACCAGCTTGGGTCCCTTCTGTGGGCTGTGATCCTCCCAGCCATGGATGGCTGCAGCGTGGGCATCCCTCACAGTTAAGACCTCTAAGGGCTGCAGTAGCTCAGCTGTCATCGTGCCACAAACCGTTGGGGAATGGCTGCTGCACCATGCTTGAGAACCAGAGGAAACGGCCTCAAGTTGCTCTAGGGGAGGGTTAGGTTGGAGAGGAGGAACAATTCCTGACCTGCAGGAGTGGTCAGGGATTGGAACAGGCTGCCCAGGGAGGTGGTGGAGTGCCTTTCCCTGGAGGTGTTGAAGTATACGGCCATGGCACTTTGGGGCATGGTTTAATGGCTGTAGTGATGTTGGGTTGATGTTGGACTGAATGACCTCAGAGGCTTTTCCAGCCTAAGTGGTTCTGTGGTTCTCCAGGCACTCACTTCCTCCGTGTCATCCCTGAGAGCGGCCCCGCGGCGCAGTGCCCCGAGCAGGTGCAGCGGCTGCTGCTCTGCACCGGCAAGGTCTACTACGACCTGACCCGCGAGCGCAAGGCGCGGCAGATGGAGGCCGCCGTGGCCATCACCAGGGTGGAGCAGGTGAGCACGGGCCAGGCCCGGGGGTGCCGTGGCTCCCTCTGACGCCACCCTAACGCCACTCTGTGTCCCTCGCAGCTCTCGCCCTTCCCCTTTGACCTGCTGCAGCAGGAGGCTGAGAAGTACCCAGGTGCGGAGCTGGTGTGGTGCCAGGAGGAGCACAAGAACCAGGGCTACTACGACTACGTCAAACCCCGCCTGCGCACCACCATAAACCGTGCCAAGCCTGTCTGGTAGGGGCCTGGCAGTGGCTGTGCTGCTAGGGGACACACTCTGTAGTGCAGAGCCCACCCTCACCTGCCACCTTCTTCCCTGCAGGTATGCAGGACGGGAGCCGGCAGCTGCCCCTGCCACCGGCAACAAGAAAACTCACCTGACGGAGCTGCAGCGGCTCCTCGACACGGCCTTCAACCTCGACGCCTTCAAGGGCCTGGCCTAAGCACCAGTCTGCTGGTGGCAGCACCCTCCCATCTGTCTGTCTGTCCCTCGCTCGTCTCCCCCCTCCCTCCTCAACTACAGACCCTGTCAAACCCTACGCTGGTGCCTGCAGTCCTTGTCTAGCTTGCGCCGGGGCCCTGGTCAGTGCAGCAGCTTTGGCGGGGGGTTGAGAGCAGCCCTCTCAGCCATGATGGATGGGACCCTCAGGCCCTCTGTCCCCCGGGAGGGACCGGTCCCCAGAGCTTATCTCTGGCAACATCCAGTGTCATGGGTCCAGCCACCTCCCAGCCTCTCCCAGTCTGGTGCTGCACTTGGCTCTGCAGCCCCTGCTGCTTTCAGGGGAATGAGACTGGGTGACCACCCCCTGTGCAGAGCCCAGGCAGGGCTGGAGGTACTAGACCCCCACTCAGCTTCCAAAGTACCTGCAGGCCCTTGCAGAGCCCGGGCGCCTCTGCCCCCGCTGGCGTGGAGCCCTTGCTGCTCTAGAAGCTCCGGGCTGGCGCTGGGGGCTGCATCCTCCACGGGGAGTCCTGGGGGGAGTGCGGGATGGAGCCTCCCGGCCGGGGCTCACTTGCGGCTTCCCCAGTAAACACCGAGTCCTGGCACCACGCGGGACCTCCGTGGGCGCGGGTGCAGCCCGGCAGCGCGGTGTCCGCGCTGTCGCACGTCACGTCACCCACGGTCACCCCGACACGGGTGCGCGGCCCTGCTCACGGACACGCGTGCACCCGCCCCACGCAGCCCTCGGTCCCAGGCGGGCTGCCCACGCGCGTGGCACGCGCAGTCCCCCGCCCTGCACGCGCGGTCGCCCCGTGTCACCCGTGCCGCACCGTCACGCTCCCCGCGCTCCCCCGCTCGGTGCTCGGCTGCCTGCGCCTGGCCGGGGCGGGGCGGGCCGAGCGCACCGATGAGCTCGCGGCCCCATTGTGCACGGCGGCGGCGCGGGCTCGGCTCGGTCCGGCCCGGCTCGGCTCGGCCCGGCTCGGCCCCGCCCCGGCCCTGCGCGCCCCGCCCCGCCCGCGCCGCCATGGAGCCACGGCCGCGCGCGGGCTGAAAATCCCGCGCAGCCTCCGCGCAGCCGCGCGCGCCCGGCGCCGCCAGGGCCATTTTGGGCCGATCGCGACGGTGAGTGCGGGGCAGGGGCCGGCGGGGCCGGGCGGCGGGGCCGGGCGGCGGGCTGCGACCGGCGAGGGGCGCGCAGGATGGGGCCCTGCGCGCAGCCCCGTGCCCCTGCGGGCGCCGTGCTCGGGGGCTGTTGCCATGGCAATGGTCTGGGGAGGGCGGCCCGGGCCCGGGGCCTGGCCCTGTGTTGCTGCCGGATTCGCGGCCGCGGAAGGTGGGGGCGGGGGGGAACTGTCACCGTCGGCGGGGACGCGCCGTGGCTGGTGGCCCCGTGGTGGCACCTCCCGGTGGCCCGGCTTGGGTGGCCGCCACCACGCCCCCCGCCGTCCTCCCGCGGGGAGCCGAAAGCGTCAGGGTGACCCCGGAGCACCACCCCAGGTGCTCCCTGCTTTAGAAATACCCCGGGCGGCTCCCGACCGGGGGCGGGGGGTGATGTCAAGGGGTTCGCGTCCGCCCCCTCGCCCCTGGTCACGCACTGGGAAGTCCCCGCCGTTTCCCCCCACCCACAGGCATGGGGAAAGCCCCCGGCCCTGCGGCTCTCGAGTCGGTGTCCGCGGGGAGTTTGGGGGGAACCGCGGTGGGCTGGCTCCGGGGAGACTTCCGAGGGGCCCACGGGCACCTCTTCGCTCCTCGCCGGGCGGCGGGGCTGGGCTGTGCTTGCCGGATAGCCGTGCCAGGCCGAGCAGGACGCTCAGTCCCGGTGCCGGAGCCGGGGGGAGCCGTGTGGGCTCCAGGCGCCCTCCACTCCTGCCCCTCCGGGGCCGGCCGCCCCCTCACTCGCCGCTTCCTCTGACTCCCGCAGCCTCGGTGGCGGTGACGCCGTCCCGCAGCGCCCGCCGCGGCCTCAGAAGACCCAGCCCGCGCCCGCCTGCCGCCGATGAACCCCATGAACCCCATGAAACCCTCCCTGCCGCCCACGCCCCACGGGTGAGCGCCGGCACCCCCGGGTGCCCCATGGCCCGTGCCCCCCCGGCCTCTCCTTCGCTCATCTTCATTAATTTGGGTTTATTCTAGTGATGGTTCATTTGCATACGAGGCTGTTCCCTGGCAACAGAGCTCCAATCAGCCCGCGGGATCCCTCTCCGTGGTAACCACCGTCTGGGGTGTCAGCAACACCTCCCAGAGCCAGGTACCCGGCAGAACCCGAGGCCCCCACCCCTGGGCTCCCCCCTGCCTTGTGAAGGGGCAGGGCTGTGCCCCGCCTGATCCCCTGTCCCACGATGCCATTCTCCAGGTTTTTGGCAGCTCCATGGGCCCCGGGGGAGGCAGCTCCAGCACCCCACTGCTGCCTGGCATGGCTGGCACCGGTTCAGGCATGAGCTCGCCACCATTCTTACCGCAGCAGCCCTTCACTGAGGGAGCTCCTGGCAAGGGATATGTGCAACCGGGCATCTACGGCCGCAGCGCCTACCCTGGTGGGCCAGGCTTTGCTGCCAGGTAAGAGTGGCCCTGCACACCCCATCCTGGCACACACCCTGCTGTGGGGCTATCACGTTCCTGTTCCCCACCTCTCTGTCCTGCAGCTACGCCGGCAGCCCCACCGGCCCTGGTGGCATGGGGCTCCCCTCGCACACCGGCCGGCCCCCAGCTGACTTCACCCAGGCAGCTGCCGCCGCCGCTGTGGCCGCCGCTGCTGCCGCCACAGCCACGGCCACCGCCACGGCAACTGTGGCGGCGCTGCAGGAGAAGCAGAGCCAGGAGCTGAGCCAGTACAGCGCGGTAAGAGCCCAGCCATGGCACAGCCGGGGGGCCAGCAGCCGCCCTAGCTGCACTGTGACTACCTCTTTCTCCCTGCTGCAGATGGGCGCGGGACAGCCCTTCAGCAGCCAGTTCCTGCCCCATGCTGGACCCCGCGGGCCTGCTGGCATGAGCCCGGCTGGCATGGCAGGCATCATGGCTCCCTCTGGCATTTCCCCTGTGAGCATGAGCCCCGCACGGGCACCCAGTGCTGGCCCCCTGTACGGCGGGCAGCGGATGCCCCAGCACGCATACCCCGGCCCCCCTGCGAGCCAACAGCTGCCCCGGCAGGGCCTCAAGCGGGCATACTCCAGCGAGGTGAGCAGCCGCCCCGGCGGGGCCCGCGGCGCACCAGCACCGGGTCCCTCCTTGCCACCAGCACTGAACCCCCTGGCCTCGCAGGGATACCCAGCACAGCAGTACCTGCAGGGTGGGCAGTATGCTGCGGCTGGTGCCCAGTATGCCCCCAGTGCCCCGCAGCCCTCCACTCCGTCCCCCTCCTACGCTGGCCACAGGCTGCAGCAGGGTGTGGGCCAGTACCTCTCTGCCTCGAGCAGCGCTGGACCCTATTACAAGGTACTGCAGGGGGGGCGGCGGGCACAGGGTAGGGCGATGGGTGTCTGCCATCCCTTGGTGACAGTCCCTGGGGACCTTCCTCCCCCCGCAGCCAGCTGAGCAGTTCAACGGGCAGGGCGGCGGCTTCGGCAGTTACAGCCAGGCAGCTGTCAACGGGGTGAGTCCGGCAGCAGGGGGCGGGGGGTGGCAGTGCCAGCCCGGCTGGGTGCTGAGGGTGCGCGGTGCCTCTGCAGCCGGGCCGGTCGCTGCCGGGGTACCCCAGCTCGCCACTGGCAGGGAACCCCACGCCGCCCATGACGCCGGGCAGTGGCGTGCCCCAGTACACGTCCCCGGGGCAGGACGTCAAGTCGCCCTTCCTGCCGGACATGAAGCCCAGTGTCACCTCCTTGCACCCGTCCCCCTCAGGTAGGTGTCCTGCGGGGGGCTGCTGGGGCAGGGGGGCCACATCACATCACAGAGGACCGCCCCCTGCCATGCCCCAGGGCCCTCCAAGCAGCCAGACGCTGGCAGGCCTGCAGCCATTGCCCCTTTGTGAGCAGGGCACTGGGGAGAGCTGTAAAGAAGAGGGGAGGGCTTGGGCACAGGGGGTGTGGGCACTGCCAGGGGCTTTGGGGCTGTGGTGGCTCCTCACAGACAGTGCTCGGTGGGAGGGCATCCTGAGGCTTGTGACAAGGGGGGCTCGGGGGCGGCTTTCAGGGTAAGGGGCTTGCTTTGGGGGAGTGGGAGGCACCTCTTGGGCAGTGGGAGGGGCTCTGAGGGGGCTGAGCTCCCGTGGGGGAGGGCCCATGGGAGCAGGGGTGGGGTGGGATCACTGAGTGGGATGGGCACGGGGCGGGGGGTTGTCTGTGGGGCGGAGCTTCCCGCAGGGTGGGGCCTTGGCTGGTGGGTGGGGCTCGAAGGGGCAAGGCTCGGGGCAAGGCTGGGACGCAGGGTCCCAGCTGATGGTGTCCCCAGCAGGGCCGGCCCCCGGGGAGGAGCTGCGTCTGACGTTTCCGGTGCGGGACGGAGTGGTGCTGGAGCCCTTCCGGCTGCAGCACAACCTGGCCGTCAGCAACCACGTCTTCCAGCTGCGTGACTCTGTCTACAAGACCCTCATGATGAGGTGGGGGAGGCAGGGGGGCAGCAGGCCTCATGGCACGGCACGGCACGGCACAGCACAGCACAGCATGGCAGCCGTGTGGCATAGAGCAGCACACTGTTGTGTGTGGTGCCATGTGGTACAGCAGAGTGCAGCATGGTGTGGCGTGGTGCCATGCAGCACAGCTTGTTACTTCATGGTGTGGTTTGGTATGGTGCTGCCATGCTGCGTGTCATGGTTCAGCATGGCACAGTGCTGTATGATGCAGTGGTGCACAGCATGCCTTGGCGTGCCGTGGTGCTGTATGGGGTAGTGGTACCCAGTGTGCCTTGGCACGGCAGAGTACTGTGTGAGGTGCTGGTGCACGGTATGCCCTGGCACGGTACAGCGCTGTGCTGTGTAGCGGCACACGGTGTGGTTTGTCACAGGCACTGCAGGATGTGATGGTGCACGCCACAGCTCAGCATGGCATGGTGTTAGAGGTGGTGGCACAGGTGCAGGCTTGCTGCCCGCACACAGCCCTTCCCACACTGCTGCTTGCCCCCCAGGCCTGACCTGGAGCTGCAGTTCAAGTGCTACCACCACGAGGACCGGCAAATGAACACCAACTGGCCGGCGTCAGTGCAGGTGAGCGTCAACGCCACGCCGCTGAGCATCGAGCGTGGCGACAATAAGACCTCGCACAAGCCGCTGTACCTGAAGCACGTGTGCCAGCCTGGCAGGAACACCATCCAGATCACCGTCACTGCCTGCTGCTGCGTGAGTGTGCGGGCGTGGGGCAGGGCGGGGCCGGGCGGCGGCTGGGCCCTCAGCTCAGCACCCCTGGCCCTGTGTCCCTGCAGTCCCACCTCTTCGTGCTGCAGCTGGTGCACCGGCCCTCGGTGCGCTCCGTGCTGCAGGGCCTCATCAAGAAGCGGCTGCTGCCTGCTGAGCACTGCATCACCAAAAGTGAGCCCTTGGGGTCCTGGGGGTGGGAGGCTGTAGCATGGTTTGGGGGTACACCCTGGTCCAGGGCTGCAGCATGGTGCAAGGGACACCCTGGTTGGGGGCTGGTGCACGATGGGGTTTATAAGGTAACAGAAGTCACCACGGTGTCACCACCATCCTGGTGTCCCAGTTCTGACCTTTTGTTGTCCCTTGCTTCCCCCCAGTCAAACGCAACTTCAGCAGTGGGACCATCCCTGGGACCCCAGGGCCCAACGGCGAGGATGGAGTGGAGCAGACGGCCATCAAGGTGTCCCTCAAGTGTCCCATCACCTTCCGGAGAATTCAGCTGCCAGCCAGGGGCCACGACTGCCGGCACATACAGGTAGGGGTGGTGGTGGTGGCAGGGTCTGGGGTGCATCTCCCACCCTGTGTCTCCCCCCTGCTGGTTCAGCTGCTTCTCTCCTCTATAGTGCTTCGACCTGGACTCCTACCTGCAGCTCAACTGTGAGAGGGGGACGTGGCGGTGTCCTGTCTGCAAGTGAGTGGGGCCCTGCCCCGGTTTCCCTGCCTGTGAGGGTTGGTTCCCTACCCTCACCTTGCCCCTCTCTGCCTGCAGTAAGACAGCCCTGCTGGAGGGGCTGGAGGTGGACCAGTACATGCTGGGCATCCTGATCTACATCCAGAAGTAAGCAACCCCCTTCTGCCCATTTGTGGCCAGCACTGTGCCACCCCCTGGGAGGCTGTGCAGTTGCCTCCTCCCCAGCCTGAGTCTCTCTGCCATCTTGCTGCCCATCAGCTCTGAGCACGAGGAGATCACCATCGACCCGACCTGCAGCTGGAAACCCGTCCCGGTCAAACCTGACATCCACGTCAAGGAGGAGCCCGAGGGGCCGGTGCTGAAGCGGTGCAGGACCCTCAGCCCCACGCACATGGTGCTGCCCAACATCATGGAGATGATCGCAGCCCTGGGGCCTGGCTCCACGCCTTTCCCAGCTTTGCCACCACCACCGGCCGGAGCTGCTGCTGACTACAGTGCCCCGGGTATGGGGGGGCCCCACGGTGGACAGGGGCAGAACTGTCAGTTGTCCCCCTCACCCCTAATCATCTCTTTTCCCCATGCAGGTTCCAGCTTTCCAGGACCCGGAGGCTTCCCAGAGCCCTTCCCACCCCCAGGTGCCCCAGGCACACCAACGCTGACCGACTTTGCCCCGGCTCCCCCCCCCATCTCCTACCAGTCTGACATTCCTGGCAGCCTCCTGGCCCCTGAGAAGCCCCCAGCACCCCCTCTCCCCACACAGGTCAGCTGGGTTGAGGGTATGGGGGCTTTTCTAGGCCCCCACATCTCCCTGCAGGGGGACCCGGTGGAGAGGGGGTCTGACCACTGCACTCTACCCGCCAGCTGCCCCTGCCGGGGCGGATGGAGCCGTCCCATCCCCCGGTGCAGCCAGGGCTGCACACCCCTGCTGCGGGCAGCCAGCCGGCGCAGCCGCTGCACCACCGGAGCGTCCCGGCACGGCCCCCCTTGGCCCCCCCCGGTCCAGCGCACGCCCCGGACCTCACGTTCCCCCCAGCACCCGGCATGGCCGGCACGAGCGACGGGTCAGAGCCTGCCCTCGACGTGAGTACCCCGGGCAGGGGTGGCTGGGGGGGTGTCTCGCTGCTGGTTCGGGACCCCAGCCGCAGCGGGTGGGTGGGGAGGAGGCGGGGGGTGTGCTGGTAGTGACACGCTGCTGCCTCCAGCTCCTGCCCGAGCTGACGAACCCCGACGAGCTGCTCTCCTACCTGGGCCCCCCTGACCTCCCCAGCAGCAGCAACGACGATCTCCTCTCCCTCTTTGAGAACAACTGAGCCATCCTCACCCACCCAACACGGGACCTTCCCCAAGCCCCCCACGAGCCCGGGGGGGCAGCGCTGGCGTGCCCTTGCCTGCCGTACAACCGCCCCCCCACTTCTCCCCCGCCCCCCACCCCGCGACACGGAGACTTCTCCCGAAGGGCTGCGATGGGAGCAGCAGCCAGGCCCGGGCTCCCCCCAGAAGCACAAGGCTGTACATAGTGTAGAAACACTACTGCCCCCCACTCCCCGTATTTAAAGGCATCGCTGGGGTCGGCCTGCGCCCGCTCCATGTGCACACGCTGCTTCCCCTCATACCATCCGCGCCCGGCCCGCGGGGTGCGGGGGTGGTGGGTGGCCCCCAGCTGCCTCGCGGACCCCCCTCTTCGTCTCCTCATCACTGGCTATTAAAGGATTTCGTTTCGGCGGGGCTCGCGCGGTCCTTTGTCACCCACGGCTGCGGCTTCCCCTCTCCCCACACCGCGGGCAGGGGGCGGCGGGTGCCCGGAGGGATCCTGCCCTTCCCGCGGGGGCGCGGCCAGGGGAGCCGGTGAACCGTGCCTACTGCTGGCAATCATTAACTCGCGGGCAGCGCTGCCGCCAGGCCCGGGGCGGCGTGGCGGGAGTGGTCCTTGCCCCCGGCTGGGGGTCTCTAGGGGGCTTCTCAGTGTCGGAAGCGGGGCCCGGCTGCGGCATGGGGCTGCCCGGAGCAGGCCGGTCCCGCAAGCACGGTGGGCGACCCAAACGGAGCCCGTGGCTCCCGGCCCCACGAGTCCCGTATCGCAGGGCTGCCGCTAGCCTCTCGCCGCCCTGCCGGATGCGCCTGCAGGCCACAGCGCTGCCCCGCGCTACCGGTCTCGCCGCCCCAGCCCAGCCCCCAGCCCCGGCTCGCTGCCTCCCACCTCCCCGCAGGCATCGCGCATGCGCGACCCGCCCTGCCCAGCCGCGAGGCTCGGGAGCCCCTCGCCCCCGTTCTCCCCCCCACTCAGACACCTCAGCGTTGATTGGCTGCCCGTCCCGTCACTCCGACACACAACCAGCACGCGTTGGCTAGCGCTGCGGCAGAGGCGGGCTCTCTCAGCCCTATATAAGGTTCGGCGGGGAGCCCCGCTCCTTCCGCTGCGCCGCGCCCGCTGCCTCGTTGTTTTGCTGCTGCCCAGCGCACGCCCAGCCATGGCCAACCCTGTCGTCTTTTTCGACATTGCCGCCAACAACGAGCCCCTGGGGCGCGTCACCTTCGAGGTGGGATGGGGATCTGAGGGTTGGGGGCTGAAAGGAGCAGGCTGGTAGGGGTGGGGGTTGCCGCCATTTCCTGGTGGGGGTAGGGGGCGCCGCGAACGGGGGAGGGGCGCTGCCGCCATTTCGGCGCTGTGGGATCGTTCCTGGGGAGGGGGCTGGCAGCGGTGAGGTTGGCGGTTTGCTCCACGTGGCTCCTGCAGGGATGGCGACAGTGGCCCGCCAAGTCCCGGCGGGGAGGGAACAAAGGACCTGGCGCAGCCTTCTGGTGCCGCCGATCCAGGCGGAGGATGCGGCGGCGGCCGCTCGGGAAGCGGCGGCCGCGCAGAGCCAGCCTGGGGGTGCCGCCCGCGGGGAGCCCTGCCGCATCATGCGCTGCCCTCGGCCGGCGGCAGTCTCGGCCCATTACCGTCGGGCAGGCTCCGCGCCGCCCTGCTCCGCCCCAGGGGGATGGGGGAGGGGGGGGCGCGGCGGCGGCGGCGGCTTCCCCCGCTGCAGAATCGGGGCCGCGACTGCCCGTGCCGCCATTTTGTCCCCGTCCCCCGCCACACCGGAGCCGCAGCAGTGCCGGAGCCATCCTCTGCATTCGAGCGAGCCGCGTCCCTCCACCGGGAGATGCTTTCGTGGCCCCCGTAGTGCTCCTCGATGTCGGAGCGAGAGCGGCTGCAACCCGATCGCGGCGGGATTGGCACGGCCGAAGCGAAGCATTTCGCGCCCTGCCGAGCTGGCCCCCGGGACGGTGAAGCATCTCTGGCACGGCTGGGGCTGCGCTCCGGGAGGCTGCTCTGCGGCTGTGGCAGAGCCCCCGGGGAGCTGCCCGGCGTGCAGATGGTGTTCGCTGCAAATCCAGTTGGAGCGACTGGGAGGCGGCTTGGCCCTTGCCTGGGCAGGCTGGAGGGATCGAACGGAATGCCGGGCACGGAGCTGCTCCGCTGCTCGTCATCCTTTAGATGCTTCCTCTGTTAGCTCAGAGCTCCCGGGCGCCTCCAGATCAGGTGGAGAGGCCTCTGCAGCTGCAGACACGGCTGGGATCACTACTGGGAGTAGCGAGGGGAGGGAGGATCCCTATGTGCTGCCAGTGCTTCTGGGGATGGGGTGGTGGCTGCTATTCACCTGTCCTGGCTAACGTCCTCTCCTCTCATTGCAGCTGTTTGCAGACAAGGTCCCGAAGACAGCAGGTTGGTAAAGTTGCCCTGGCTGCACTGTGGCTGCACCGGGCCTTGCTGCTCTCCCCAGCTCTGGGCAGGACGAGCCACTCACGGTGGTTTTCTTCTTCCTTTACAGAAAACTTCCGTGCCTTGAGCACCGGTGAGAAGGGATTTGGCTACAAGGGGTCCTGCTTCCATAGAATTATTCCTGGGTTCATGTGCCAGGTGTGTGGTGCCCCTGCTGCAGCAGGGAGGTGGCTGGATGAGGAGATGAGGTGCTTGGGTGCATTCTGGAGTTGGGTGCTTGCAGGTTTGGGGTGGGAAGGCAGCTCTGCTCCTGCTCGCAGTCTCTGCAGGGCCCCTGCACCTGGTTTGAGAGTTGTTTTCTCTGCAGGGCGGTGACTTCACGCGCCACAATGGCACCGGCGGCAAATCCATCTACGGGGAGAAGTTCCCCGATGAGAACTTCATCCTGAAGCACACAGGGCCTGGCATCCTGTCCATGGCCAACGCTGGCCCCAACACAAATGGCTCCCAGTTCTTTATCTGTACTGCCAAGACTGAGTGGTACGTTGGGAGGCGAATTGGGGGTTCCTAGCACCCAGTGGGGAGGTGGTGAGACAGATGGGGTGCCGAGGTGCACGGTGAGGGGGCAGGTGCCCACTGTGAGCGGTTTCTCTCCTGCAGGTTGGATGGCAAGCACGTTGTCTTCGGCCGTGTCAAGGAAGGGATGAACGTGGTGGAGGCCATGGAGCGCTGTGGCTCCAAGGATGGCAAAACGAGCAAGAAGATCACCATCACTGACTGCGGGCAGCTCTCGTGAACCCCTGCTCCCATCTGACCATTCCTGCAGCAGCCTGGGTGCTGCACCCCTCTGCAGCTCCCCCCCTCCCCTCCTGCTCCTGACTTACTGCTGCGTTTCTACTGGGGCTCAACCCCATGTGCACAGCCCAGCTGGGCTGCAGTTACCTTTGAGTCAATAAAACGAGTTAAATCATGGGAATCCCCTTCTCTGCCCCTTGACTCTAGTGAGGGTGAGCTGTGAGGCTGGTGGGGGAGGAAGAAAGTGGTGCTAGGGGGTGGAGGTGGGGGTTTGAGTCCAGAGTGGAGAGCTGTGGGCAGCTGGATCTTGTGCAGCTGATGCCTGAGGTCTTCAGTGCTGCCAGTGGGAAAGGAGCTGCCTCCTCTGCCCACTGCTGGAGGCCCTTCTGCAGTGTTCCTCTCCTTAGAGCTCTCTTTCTCTCCTATTTGCACCTTAGGTACCTTGTGGGTCTGTGTTAACGCACAGAGGGGACTGCAGGCCTGCTGCCCTGGGGTGGTGGGGTGCCAATAACGGAGAGTCCAGTCTGGAATAATTCCAGTGCTTGATTCCAGCCCAAGCAACTCCACTCGGGGAGGTTTGTGTTTGGAGAGTCCCAGGGGTGCCTGTCTCTGCTGCAGTCCTGGGTTGGAACAGGATGATGGGTGCTCCCAGTTCTAAACTATGCCAGTGCTTCAGGTTTGGGGGTGAAGGGGTGGGGGTAGATTTCAGGTCACTGTGAGCCTTGTCCCTGTGTGGAGGGCATGTGTAGCACCTGTGCCCTGAGCTGATGGTGCCAGGGTCTGCAGGACCCTAAGCTCCCCTTGCTGGGTGGTGGAGTCCTATAGGAACCTGAGCTCTGGCATGGGTGGGAGGGGGGTGTCTGAGCGTGGAGCCCTGTTTCTGGTGAGCCTTGAAAAGCAGCAGCAGTGTTCAGTGCTGGCAGCATCTGGGAGCCCGTGGGGGCTCGGAGCCCTTGGCACTGGGTGCTGGGGAGTAGTGCAAGGCAGAGGGAGCTGCTGGCCCTGGGGAAAACCATTCCCTGCCTAATGGAGGCGGCCAGGGGAGGCCTTTCTGTGAGACACCGAGGCGCCTAGGGGAGCCTTTCTGTGCTGCACCCAGGCGGCCGGGGAAACCCCTTCTGAGAGACACCGAGGCGGCCCGGGGGAAGGCTTTCGGTGGCACACCGAGGCGGCCCGGGGGAAGCCTTTCTGTGCCGCACGCAGGCTGCCGCCGCGGTCAGTCGGTGCCGGGCTGAGGGTTTCCTTTTCTCCCGCCGCAGCTCCCCGGGTTGGGGCCGATCCTTTGCTTCCCTATCTCCCGGCTCTCAGGTGCTGTGTCCCAAAGCCCAAGTGAAGTGTCCAGGGCTCTGGGTCTGCAGCGGCCTCCTTTGGGCTCTGAGCGTCTGCTGGGGTGCTCCTAGAGCCCGGCTGAGGCAGGCTGCAGGAGAAGGCTGCAGGAGAAGGCTGCAGGAGAAGGCTGCCTGCCGTTCCTGCTGGCTGCTATTCCAAGCCTGTCAGCATGACTGAAGAACCTTACTCAGAGGAAGGAGGAGGACCAGCCCTGTCCTAAAGCCTTGGGCTACCCAAACCGTAGAAAAGACCTTCAGGATCGTGGGGTTCAGCCATTCTCTGACTCTACCAAACCCAGTGCTGAGCCACAGCCCTTAGCACCACATCTCTGCAGGTTTTACGGGGTCGTGGCAGCACCTCAGCCCCTCCAAAATACCTAAACCTCTCCCTGTTTGTGGGGCATCAGAGAGAAGGACTTGCAGCAAGCGCAGCTGAAGGGCTGTGTGGCTGAAGAAAGGGGCATGTGGATAACTGGATTTGCTTTGCAAAACAGCAGCCTGGGGAACACCTGAAAAGTGTGAGGAAGACCTGAAGCTGCATTCAGGGACAGATTGGTGTGCCCCAGGCTGCCAGGAGCAACTCATTCACGCAAAAGCAGGAAGAGGAGGAGGGAGAATGTCCCCTGGCGGCCCTGACACGGTGGTGCTCCCTTAGAGGGAGCACGGTGCCCTCCTTTGTGCCTGCTCCCTTTCCCCCTCCCTACTGCCGGGACAGGCAGCTGGTGATGGCATTGCTGGTGCCCCAGCAGCTAAGGCTGGGGACAGTGGACCAGGGGAAGGCCCTGTAGCCAACGGGCTCCCACCCACTGCATGTCTCTGCAACACTGCACATCTGTGCCATCCACAGCAAGGATCAGTGTCACAAAACTGCCGGGAGGGGAAGCAGGACAGGGATGGAGCAGGCACAGGCAGCAGGAGGCGGCAGGAGCAAGGGGATGGCTCAAAGTGCCTGAGCACAGAGTCCTGCTGAGGACATCCCCCAGCAGCCTGTGTGCCACCGACCCTGCCTGCCCTAGGCAGGATGTGAGGAATAAGTTCTTCCCCAGGAGGATCAACTGGAACAGCTGGAATACTGTGTCCAGTTCTGGGCCCCTCAGTTCAAGAAGGCCCTCAGGGAACTGCTTGGAGGCACAGAGCCACAAAGCTGCTGCTGGCAGTGGAACATCTCCCTGTGAGGAAAAAACAAAAAAGGGAGGAAAAAGCTCTAAAGCCTGGAGCTTTTGAGATGCTGAGGCTTGGTGCTTTTGAAATGTGAGAGAGCATAAAGCAGACTTGAGGTGACATTGGAGATGTCTTCATGGCCCAAAGAGATCTCAGCTCTTAATCAGAGATCCCTGCTGCCCCAGTTCTAGCCCCCAAAGCAGGATAAAGCTCAGACATGCCCTGCATTACAACACAGATACACAGAGGAGTAAATAACCCCAGGAGTGTCCAACCAGTTTCTTGAGGCTCAGCCCAAATCAGGGATCCACGATGCCAGCCAGTTCCAGAGCTCTGAGAATCCCCAGCCAGGCTTCCTGGGCTCGTTCCCATCCCACTGATGGCTGTGGCTCTGAGCCCTTTGCTCTCTAGGATGCTGATGCTGATTGTAGGCTTCCTCTATCTCCCCTCCCCCGGGTGGTGGTTCCAGAGTCCACCTTAGCTGCCTGCACCTGCAGTATTCCTCATCCCCAGAGCTTCTGTGCTGATCCCTTTGCTGCCTCCAGCCCCAGGTTCACCCTTCTCTGTCCAGTTTCCAGCTGCAGGGCTGCTGGCCTTGCTCTGCATTGGAGCCCTACCTCCCTCCCCTGCATTTTGCCCCTGGCTCAGTGCTCATTGCTGTGGTGGTCCAGCTGCAGAGCTCCCATGAAGTTTCCTGCAAGGCAGGCCCCGACCCATGCAAGCTTCACAAACCTCTCAGTTAGGTTTTGCCAGGATGAGTGCAGAGCCTGTGGATTGTTTCAGCAGTGGCCTCATGGCCATAAGCTGTCCATGCTACAAGCTGTCACCCACCAGTCCAGTGAGGGCTATTGCAAACCCTCCTGTGACTCCTTACTGGGACCCAGCAGCTGATCTTCTTGGGGGCATTTGCTCTTCCTCTCTGCTCTTGCCTGGTGTGGGACTGAGGGTGGTCTGTAGATCTTGGCTTTGGTGTATGGCTCCTGTAGGGTTTTCTGCTCTGGGTGTGCTGTGCATACAGCTGGATCCCACAGCAGGGACTGCAGGCCTGCTGGTAACCAAAGCAGACTTGACCAGGTGCTTGGGGTGGCTGTAGCTGAGGTGATAGCTTCACTGGGAGCTGAAGGATCTGGTAGTGCTGGTGGACAAGTTCCCCGTGAGCCAGCAAGGCCAATGGTCTCCTGAAGTGAAGTGGGCAGCAAGGCAAGGGAGGGTCTTCTCTTCCTGTACTCTGCCCTGGTGAGGCCACATCTGGAGTCCTGACTCCAGTTCTGGCCTCCCAAGATCAGGAAGGACAGGAAACTACTGGGGACAGTCCAACAGAGGGCCAAGAGATGCTGAGGGCCTGGAGCATCTCTGTGAGGAGCAAAGGCTGAGAGCCCTGGGGCTGAGAGCCTGGAGAAGAGCAGCCCCAGAGGGGGATCTGAGCAATGCTCAGCAAGAGCTGAAGGGTGGAGGGCAAGAGGCTGGGGCCAGACTCTGCTCACTGGTGCCCAGGGACAGAACAAGGGGCACAAAGTGGCACCCAGGGGATTCCTGTCGGGAAGCCTGCACAGACTCCCGTGTAGCTGAAGCAGGAATCGTTTATTGGTGCCGAGCAAGCAGTTCGTACAGGAAAAATCGAGCAGGCTAAACAATTTTGTGCCATTTTTGCCCCCCTGTTGCTAATTGAGTTTCTTCTTTGATGTGTGGCTGTCCATATCAGGTTGAGCTGGTTTTGCAAGTAGGCAAGCGTCCTCCTGTTTCACACTTCAAGTAGTTCACTGCAGTCAGCTCCTGTTGTCATCAGGTCACTCTGCTGTTATCAGCAGCCTGCTGTTCTTTCTTGTTCTGAAGCCTTTCTTAGTTTCTTTCTGTTCTCCCACAGCTCCCCATTTTTATACTACTCAAAACAGCAGACATCACTTCTGTCCTAACCCTTCTTGTGGTTCTAGAAGCTGTTCTTACAAATCCCAGGGAAACTACAATTGCCAACCAACAATCATCACAAGGGTCCCACCTACAAGCCATGCGCCTAGATTCGGACCCAAGAACCAATGGTTTGGGTTTAACCAGCTCAGAGCGTTGCTCACAGCTTGCCACCTTGAGTGATTTGCACCTGCTGTAAATGTGCCAGTTGCAGTTCCAGCTGATGTCTCAAGGTTTGGACGTTATCACAGTCTCACAGAATCACCCAGGTTGGAAGAGACCTCAAAGATCATCAAGTCCAACCTATCACCCAAGACCTCATGACTAGACCATGGCACCAAGTGCCACATCCAATCCCCTCTTGAACCCCTTCAGGGATGGGGACTCCACCACCTCCCTGGGCAGCACATTCCAATGGCTAACAACTCTCTCGACAAAGAACTTTCTCCTCACCTCCAGCCTAAACCTCCCCTGGCGCAGCTTGAGACTGTGTCCCCTTGTTCTGGTGCTGGTTGCCTGGGAAAAGAGACCAACCCCCTCCTGGCTACAACCACCTTTCAGGTAGTTGTAGACAGCAATGAGGTCTCCCCTGAGCCTCCTCTTCTCCAGGCTAAGCAACCCCAGCTCCCTCAGCCTCTCCTCACAGGGCTGTGCTCCAGACCCCTCCCCAACCTCGTTGCCCTTCTCTGGACACCTTCAAGTGTCTCAATGTCCTTCTTGAACTGAGGGGCCCAGAACTGGACACAGGACTCCTTTCTTTCCTCCTGGCTGCTGGCATGTCTGCTTCACCAAGAAGGATTTAGCTAATGACCTTGAGATAAGCATTACTGACTGTTTAAAGATGCTTTTGAACTAGAACTGAAATTTCCCTCACATCTCTCCTTTGCTCTTTGCTTCTAATTAATCAGGGGGAAAAAAAAGGAGGGAGAGGTTGGGGGGGACCGAGGCAGTATCTTAGCCTCTGCCATTGAGCTCGTTGCTATCAAGGCTTCTGTCATGCATGCAGGCACACTGAAAGCCTCTGCATCGCGAGAAGGAGCCTGAGAATTATCTGCAGAGGAAGGACCTGCGCTGAGCCCGAGAAGCCCAGCGTCGCCACAGCCAGTCACACCGACCGGGAGAGCCCGCCGTGCCACCGGAGGGCTGGACCCCCCGAGGGTAAGATCTGCCCAGCTGCCGGGGAGAAGGGACTTGACCGAGACCGAGTGCACACCTGCCTAGTCCCCGCTATCGCGGGAGAGGAGCTGCCAGCTGTGCCGCTCTGAGCCCTGTAAACCTCAGGGGAGATCCATAGCACCGTTCCTGCCTATACTCCACTAAAGCTGGGACTGCTCTGAGAGTCCTGCTGGTCCTTTAAGCCAAGTAAACGAGAAGCTGCCGCTCGACGCAGCCGCATCCTTTCCCCGAGGCTGTTCACGCCAGCCCTGGAGGCCACCGCAGCCCTTCCTGCTGCCGTTCCCGATCGGAAACCTCCGAGCCCGCCTGTCGGCAACCGTCGCCCCCCCTGCCATGTGAGCCGACTCTGAGGGCCGACCCCGTTCCCGGACTGGCCCTACCGACGGGCCCACCAGTACCGCTCCCTATAGTCTGGAGGGAGCCGACCGAGTCCTGAAGGCAACCTGCTTACGGGCTAAGCCCAGGTTCCATTCCCACTCCACTGCTGCGGAGAGAGGAGAGAGCCACCCAGCGCCGCCGTCCAGATCGACTCGGAACCAGCCCAGCGACAGCAGTCTGCCGGAACTCCACCTTGCTGCAGACAACAGGCACAGAGTCTCTCCCACGTGCTCTCCACTCGCTGACTCTCAGTTCAAAGTCTCCGCCTCTGGCACAGTAACCTCTGAGGCACGGAAACGCTGTCATAGCGCCGTACGGAGCCGGGAGCCGCCCGCGTCCCGTCGCGTCGCCGTCTAGTGGCCAAGCGCCAGAACTGCACCCTTCGTCACGTAAATACAGGCATGATGCTGGAGATAGCTCAATTGAGTTCTAATTACAATACTACGCCACTTATGGAATGTGTTTCACGAACGTGCACTGGAACATGTATCTAAATTAGTGATTCATCGGTTATGAATAATTTTGATACTTAATTAAAATACTACTCCCATAATTCATATTGCATATTCATAAACTTAAACACCTCTTCATCACACCCCTCTAAAGAGAGGAACAGGCCCTTCCCATTGTCCAGTATGGATGTCTCTATATAATACTTGAGGCTTGGGATACTCTTAGGGGTACCATCAGTCTCTCAAAAGGTGGTGTATTTTTTGAGGAAGACAGATTTAAGAAATTCAAAACATATGTTGGCAATTTGTCATGAGGTGTGAGACCTGCTGTGCTTTCAGCTTGTTTCTTTACCATGTGTTTCAGGGTTTGGTGCATGTCTTCAGCTGGGGGTGCTGGTTGATGGTAGGCTGAACATGAGCTTGCAGTGTGCCCAGGCAGCCAAGAGGGCCGATGGCATCCTGGCCTGCATCAGGACCAGTGTGGCCAGCAGGAGCAGGGAGGTCATTCTGCCCCTGTACACTGCACTGGTTAGGCCACACCTTGAGTCCTGTGTCCAGTTCTGGGCTCCTCAGTTTAGGAAGGAGGTTGACTTGCTGGAGTGTGTCCAGAGAAAGGCAACAAAGTTGGTGAGGGGTCTGGAACACAGCCCTGTGAGGAGAGACTGAGGGAGCTGGGGTTGCTTAGCCTGGAGAAGAGGAGACTCAGGGGTGACCTTATTGCTCTCTACAACTACCTGAAGGGAGGTTGTAGTCAGGCAGGGGTTGGTCTCTTCTCCCAGGCAAACAGCACCAGAACAAGAGGACACAGTCTCAGGCTGCACCAGGGGAGGTTTAGGCTGGAGGTTAGGAGGAAGTTTTACACAGAGAGAGTGATTGCCCATTGGGATGGGCTGCCCAGGGAGGTGGTGGAGTCACCATCACTGGGGGTGTTCAGGAGGAGACTTGATAGGGTGCTGGGTTGCATGGTTTAGTCGATTAGGTGGGGTTGGATGATAGGTTGAACATGATGATCTTGAAGGTCTCTTCCAACCTGGTTTATCCTATCCTATCCTATCCTATCCTATCCTATCCTATCCTATCCTATCCTATCCTATCCTATCCTATCCTATCCTATCCTATCCTATCCTATCCTATCCTATCCTAACTATGCTTTGACCTGTGGGAGAATGTGGTATGCCTGTGACACGCTAATTCCCCACTGTATAAAACATTGTTTGAGAGAGGTTTAAGCACAAGCAGGGCCATTATCAGTTTTAGTTGTGTTAGGGATGCCCAGGACTGCAGCGGCACATAGGAAATGAGACCACACATCCTGTGCTCTTTCTCCTGTATGAGCTGTTCCACAGTAGATTTCTTTCTCATTCCACAGTATCACTAAGGTTGGAAGAGACCTCAGATCATCGAGTCCAACCTGTCACCACAGACCTCATGACTAGACCATGGCACCAAGTGCCACATCCAATCCCCTCTTGAACACCTCCAGGGATGGTGACTCCACCACCTCCCTGGGCAGCACATCCCAATGATGAATGACTCTCTCGGTAAAGAACCTTCTCCTCACCTCCAGCCTAACCTTCCCCTGGTGAGGTCTCCTCTTCTCCAGGCTAAGCAACCCCAGCTCCCTCAGCCTCTCCTCACAGGGCTGTGCTCAAGGCCTCTCCCCAGCCTTGTTGCCCTTCTCTGGACACCTTCAAGTGTCTCAATGTCTTTCTTAAACTGAGGGGCCCAGAACCAGACACAGTACTCAAGGTGCAACCTTGTTGCTACCACAAAACTGGAAAATGTATCCCCAGAGACAGTAGGGATTTTAACCTGCTGAATTCAGGTATGAGAGTCATGTCAGATTGCCAGATTTCATTGGGACGAAGTCCTCTAGGCTCAGCTGTGTGATTTTCTGGCTCTCAGGGCACATTCACACAATGTCTGTAGCTTGACCAAAAGGAATGTCAAACAGGTTCATAAAGCTCTTTGCATTATTATCAAACCCCATCATGCATAACCTTTGCTTGTTGGAGAGCATTGGGCAAATGTGCTGCTGCAGTCAGTCTGTCTGCAATCTCATGTCCTTCTGCAATAGCTCCTGGAAGCCTGGAATGAGATCTCACGTGCATCACAAAATATTCCTCAGTCCTTGCATCACACAACTGTGCCAATTCACACCTTGAGTCCTGTGTCCAGTTCTGGGCCCCTCAGTTCAAGAAGGACATTGAGACACTTGAAGGTGTCCAGAGAAGGGCAACAAGGCTGGGGAGAGGCCTTGAGCACAGCCCTGTGAGGAGAGGCTGAGGGAGCTGGGGTTGCTGGAGAGGAGGAGGCTCAGGGGTGACCTCATTGCTGTCTACAACTACCTGAAGGGAGGTTGTAGCCAGGTGGGGGTTGGTCTCTTCTCCCAGGCAACCAGCACCAGAACAAGAGGACACAGTCTCAAGCTGTGCCAGGGAAAGTTTAGGCTCGAGGTGAGGAGAAAGTTCTTCATGGAGAGAGTCATTTGTCATTGGAATGTGCTGCCTGGGGAGGTGGAGGAGTCACCATCCCTGGAGGTGTTCAAGAGGGGATTGGATGTGGCACTTGGTGCCATGGTCTAGTCATGAGGTCTGTGGTGACAGGTTGGACTCGATGATCTTTGAGATCTCTTCCAACCTTGGTGATACTGTGAGACTGTAATTCCACAAAAAGGTTTGACAATTCCTTGTTATTCAATCTTTGTATAAATGCAAATTCCAACTGTGACAACAATAAACACAGTTGGAATCTACAACCACAGGCAGTGGTTCCACGGCAAATAGGTTAAACACCTCGACCTCAGCCTGTAACTCTGTAATTTAAGCCAAGCCTTCCTGATGAGTGATGTGATATTCCCATTCCTGTTTGGCATTGTCAAACCAAACAACAACAACAACAACAACAACAACAACAACAACAACAACAACAACAACAACAAACCAGGTTGGAAGAGACCTTCAAGATCATCACGTCCAACCCCTCAACCAATCTAACCACCTAAACAACTAACCCATGGCACCAAGCACCCCATCAAGTCTCCTCCTGAACACCTCCAGTGATGGTGACTCCACCACCTCCCCGGGCAGCCCATTCCAATGGGCAATCACTCTTTCTGTATAGAACTTCTTCCTAACCTCCAGCCTAAACCTCCCCTGGTGCAGCCTGAGACTGTGTCCTCTTGTTCTGGTGCTGGCTGCCTGGGAGAAGAGACCAACCTCCACCTGTCTACAACCTCCCTTCAGGTAGTTGTAGAGAGCAATAAGGTCACCCCTGAGTATCCTCCTCTCCAGACTAAGCAACCCCAGCTCCCTCAGCCTCTCCTCACAGGGCTGTGTTCCAGACCCCTCCCCAGCTTTGTTGCCCTTCTCTGGACTCGTTCCAGCAAGGTGAGCCGGCTAAAACGACAGTTTGTACTCCTTCCAACAGTTCACTAGAGACAAGAGGTGTGGCAGTTAAAGGGATATCAGAAAGAGATTGCAGTAGTTTATGACCAGGGAGGTCAAAGGCAGTAGTGCCAATAGAATCTGCCAAGGCAATCTGCAGTGCCACAGAACTGGCTAAAGCATAGGAAAAACCCTGTTTGCTCACTGCGATGTGTAAGGCATCCACATCCTCTGCAAAAAGAGAGATGCTGTCTGAATAACATTTGCAATCTTGTCCAAATAGATTTAGACAGTTGGTGGGATAAAAATTGCCACTCCAGGAGGTACAGATCCTTCCCATCCTGTTGACTGACAATCCCAAAAGGCTGGTGACTAGAATTGATAACAGAGCCTCTTCATGGCGACTGTGGCTGATGGCAGCTAGCAAAACCTGGTTATACTTTTCCAGTTATACCATCCAACTGTTGTTAGGCATCCAGTGTCAGCTTTCATGGGGAGGCTCAGTCAGTGTCTCCCTGTAAGAGCTGAAACAGAGGATCCACTTCTAAGGTAGCAATGCCCAGCATGGGCCTGACCCAATTTATAGTGCCCAACAGTGCCTGTAAGTCACTGTACTCACTGAATTCAACAGTTCGATTTTCAATGGCATGACTTCAGACTCTCTTAATTTCCAGCCCTGGTATTTCCAAGGTGGTTCACAATGAACCTTTTCAGGGGCTACCTGTAACCCAGAATGTTCTAAGTTTGACAGCAATGCAGGTAAAACTGTTGACAGTCGATCCTCCTGTTCTGCAGTGATGAGAATATCATCCATACAGTGAAATATTGGCACACCCTTTAAAGCATTTCTCACAGGTTTCAATGCTGACCCCACAACAGACTGACAAATCACTGGACTGCTACTCATCCCTTGTGGTAAGGCAACTCATTCAGATCTTTCCATAGGACCCTGACAATTAACAGTAGGAACTGAAAAGGCAAAGTGTTTACAATCGTCTGGGTGGAGATAAATAGTAAAGAAGCAGGTCTGTTACACAGCACGGGCAACGATTTGCAGTTGCCACAGGACTAGGTACCCCAGGCTGTAGTGACTCCGTATTTTCCAGGGCAGTGTTGACTGCGCTAAGCTCTTGGAGCAGTCGCCACCTTCTGGATTTTTTCGGTATTACAAGTATTGCTGTATTAGAGGGCTTGGAGATGGCCAAGTGTGACCTGCCTCTAACTGTTCCTTTAGCAAGATGTTTGCTTGTTTCAGCCTCTCACCCGTCAAGGGCCGTTGATCAACCCAGACAGGCTGTGTCATTAGCCAATTTAAGGCCAGGCTGGCTCATGTCAATGGCCCTTATCAGAAGTTTGTGGCCCCATTACATACATACATAGAATATACATACATAGAATAAACCAGATTGGAAGAGACCTTCAAGATCATCGTGTCCAATCCAGCAACCAATCCAACACCACCTAAACAACTAACCCACGGCACCAAGCACCCCATCAAGTCACCTCCTGAACACCTCCAATGATGGTGACTCCACCACCTCCCCATGCAGCCCATTCCAATGTGCAATCACACTTTCTGTATAGAACTTTTCCTAACATCTAGCCTGAACCTCCCCTGGCGCAGCCTGAGACTGTGTCCTCTTGTTCTGGTACTGGCTGCCTGGGAGAACATCCATCTGTCTACAACCTCCCTTCAGGTAGTTGTAGAGAGCGATAAGGTCACCCCTGAGTCTCCTCTTCTCCAGGCTAAGCAACCCCAGCTCCCTCAGCCTCTCCTCGTAGGGCTTATGTTCCAAACCCCTCACCAACTTTGTTGCTCTTCTCTGGACTCATTCCAGCAAGTCAACCTCCTTCCTAAACTGAGGGGCCCAGAACTGGACACAGTGTTTCAAAAGATCCCTTCCCCAGAGGTTACAAGATGTTTGTCAAAAAACCAGGGCCTTATATTGCTAATTTCCCATTGGGTCCCACTATTTTCAATGGAGTTTTTGGTTGATAGGGAATTTGAGTTCCACCTGTTCCTTCTATGGTAGCTCATGGTTGGGACAATTCCCAATCGTCTGGCCATTCCTCTGCTTGTGTGGTAATACCTACTCCAGCTCCAATGAGACCTGTAAAGAGCCTTCCCATTATACAGACATTCAGCACAGGTTGATCATCCTTGCTTGCTTGTGTCCATACAATTTTTGGAGAGCCTGAGCGACCCATCCCTCCCTCCCTCCCTCTTGTCTTTAGGTGGTGGAATTCCAGCAGACAAATCAGGAGAAGGTGTCAGTTGAGCAGTTCGTTCCCCCTGTGGAATGTAACATGGTGGGGACAGTGTCCAGAGCATGGTTTTTATATTGCCTTTGCAGTCCTTACCTATCAATCCTGGGAGGACAAATAAACCCATTTGAGCTGTGGATGATCGATCTGTTAACGAAGCACGAGTTCCTAGCGTTAAGGGCCCGTTCACATTGGGGGCTACCATTGTTACAGGCACGTCTGTCAGACTTATTGGTTCATCATTGCCTATGTCCATTCCAGCGAGCCCCCCTGTTGCTCTGAAGAGATCAGATGCAGACCCATTAGCTCAGGTATTTGTGCATAATTAACATGTCCAGAAGGGCCACGAGGATGAGCAGAGGGCTGGAGCACCTCCTCTATGAGGACAGACTGAAGGAGTTGGGGCTGTTCAGTCTGGAGAAGAGAAGGCGCCGAGGTGACCTCATTGTGGCCTTCCAGTATCTGAAGGGGGCTCCAAGAAGGCTGGGGAGGGACTTCTCAGGATCTCAGGTAGTGATAGGACTAGGGGGAATGGAATGAAGCTGGAGGTGGGGAGATTCAGGCTGGAGGTGAGGAGGAAGTTCTTCCCCATGAGAGTGGTGAAGCCCTGGAATGGGTTGTCCAGGGAGGTGGCTGGGGTGCCGTCCCTGGAGGTGTTTAAGCCCAGGCTGGATGAGGCTCTGGCCAGCCTGGTCTAATGTGGGGTGTCCCTGCCCATGGCAGGGGGGTTGGAACTAGCTGATCCCTGTGGTCCCTTCCAGCCCTGACTGATACTATGATACTATGATACTGGACTCTGTTCGTCTGGGGGGCACCGGCTCTCGCGCCCCTCGCCCCCTTCCCCGACTGAACAATCTCTCTTCCCGAAACGCTCCATCAGGAGCGGCACTGACTCGCCCAGTGGTTGCCCTTTCTACACTTAGGGCATACCTTGTTTGGTCTTCTTATTTCATTATTAGGTCTGGGACAATCACTCCTGAAATGCCCTTCTCGTCCACAGTTGAAGCACCTCACCTGGGTGCGATCGACAGTCAATTGTTGCACTGATGCTGAAGCCAATAACTGCCTGCATGTCAGCTCTGTGTCCTTCTGATCCCACATGAGCACACGCCTTGATGAAAACCAGGCAGTGATGCTTGCTTACTTGTGGGTCTAAGAATCTCTAATACATGTCAGCAATCCTATTTGCATTTTCCACAGCTAGTTTGTAAGGTGTCAGATGCCTTGGGCAGGTCGACCTGGCAGTCGCTCCGCTGCCCTTGGCAGCCTCTCTGTGAGCTGTACGTATGGCTCCGCACTGGCCTGCTGCACAACGCTGAAAGGCTTTGTTGAGAGTTTTAAACCTGGTATCTTTCTAACCCTGCCAATCCTGCTATTAACTGCAGGACTTCCCTGGTATGAGATTACAGCTCTGGGTCAGCACAATTGTCCCTCCCACATTAATTCTTCAGTGTTTAATTGATCCCGAGCCTGAGATGTGCGGCATGAGATTGAACACATCCAAGTGCCGGGTTCTGCACATTGGCCACAACAACCCCATGCAGAGCTACAGGCTGGGGTCAGAGTGGCTGGAGAGCAGTCAGGTGGAAAGGGACCTGGGGGTGCTGGTTGATGGTAGGCTGAACATGAGCCTGCAGTGTGCCCAGGCAGCCAGGAGGGCCAATAGCATCCTGGCCTGCATCAGGAACAGTGTGGCCAGCAGGAGCAGGGAGGTCATTCTACCCCTGTACACTGCACTGGTTAGGCCGCACCTTGAGTCCTGTGTCCAGTTCTGGGCCCCTCAGTTTAGGAAGGAGGTTGACTTGCTGGAGCATGTCCAGAAAAGGGCAACAAGGTTGGTGAGGGGCTTGGAGCACAAGCCCTACGAGGAGAGGCTGAGGGAGCTGGGGTTGCTTAGTCTGGAGAAGAGGAGACTCAGGGGTGACCTTATTGCTCTCTACAACTACCTGAAGGGGGGTTGTAGTGAGGCGAAGGTTGGTCTCTTCTCCCAGGCAACCAGTACCAGAACAAGAGGACACAGTCTCAGGCTGCATCAGGGGAGGTTTAGGCTGGAGGTTAGGAGGAAGTTTTACACAGAGAGAGTGATTGCCCATTGGGATGGGCTGCCTGAGGAGGTGGTGGGGTCACTGTCACTGGGGGTGTTCAGGGCGAGGCTTGACAGGATGCTTGGTTGTATGGTTTAGTTGATCAGGTGGTGTTGGATGATAGGTTGGACACGATGATCTCGAAGGTCTCTTCCAACCTGGTTAATTCTATTCTATTCTATTCTATTCTATTCTATTCTATTCTATTCTATTCTATTCTATTCTATTCTATTCGGGAATGGGCAACACACAAATCTCTCTCCTCCATGTAACACATGCAATACAGGCTGGGTGTTGAGATGAGCTCAAAAATTATCTTCCAAAGGTGTGGTATCATTAGCTAGGCTTCTTGTATGGCTTTGAGCAAGTTCTCTGTGTAAGGAAACTGCGCCCCACAATCAGCTGCTGTCTGCCTTAGATTTCAAATGAGGCCTGGAATTCTGGCCTCCCCCTTTCCTCTCAGGAGATGCATGCAGTTCTGTGCTGTTGGAAACAGCTTGCTTCTGAGATGAAGAGAAACTAATAAAAACCCTTGCTGGGATAAAAACTGAAGGGAGAAGCCTAGCACCAATTTGATTAGGGGGAGGCCAGAATTCCAAGCCTCATTTGAACTTTCTCCTGCAGAGAGATCAAATGGAAACAGAAATTTGGTGCTAGGCTTTACCCTTTAGGTTTTACCTTGTGCCCACCTCTCCAGCCTGTCCAGGTCCCTCTGGATGGATCCCTTCCCTCCAGCCTGTCTGCTGCACCACACAGCTTGGTGTCAGCAGCAAACCTGCTGAGGGTGCACTCAGTGCCACTGTCCATGGCACCCACAAAGGTGTTGAACAAGCCTGGTCCCAGGACTGATCCCTGAGGGACTCCGCTTGTCCCTGGCCTCCACTGGGACACAGACCCATGGACAGCCACTCTTTGGGTGCAGCCATCAAGCCAGTTCTGTATCCATCCAGTGGTCCACCCATCAAACCCATGTGTCACCAGCTTGGAGACCAGGATGTGGTGCAGGACTGTGTTGAAGACTTTGCTCAGGTCCAGGTAAACGACATCAGTTGCTCGCCCCTCAGCTCTTCATGTTGTCACCTGTTCATAGAAGGCCACCAGGTTGGTCAGGCAGGATTTGCCCTTGGTGAAGCCATGCTGACTGCTCCCAAGCACCTCTTCACTATTCCTCTGTGTCAGTAGTGCCTCCAGGAGGATCTGCTCCATGCTCAGTACCCGTGGGTGTACCCCGTGGGGTCCCATGGACTTGAACACTTTCAGGTTCCTCAGGTGATCACCAACCTGATCTTCACTTACGATGGGCAGTGCTTCCTCCCGGTCCCATCTTCCATGACTCCAGGAGTGTGGCTGGAGGCCCTTGCAGTGAAGACTGAGGTAAAGAAGTTGTTGAGTACCTCAGCCTTTTCCTCAGCACTTGTGACCATGTCACCAGTTTCCTTTCTGAGGGGGCCCACACCTTCCCTGGGCTGCTTCTTGCCATTAATATACCTGCAGAAATTCTTAGCGTTCCCTTTAACCTCCCTGGCTCCATTCAATTCAAGCTCTGCTTTGGCTTTCCTGACCAGGTGTAAGGGGTTGAGGCAGACCCCTCCCCACCACAGGCAAAAATAATGACTCAGACAAAGGGATTGCAAAAGTGGTGGAAAGTTTAAACGGAAAGCAGGGAATGTGTTCGGAGAGCCAGAAGCACAGTGACAAAAGAGATCCCAAAGCACACCCAGAAACACCCCATCCCCACCTGGGGGTACACCCATAACCCCCAGGGCTCTTTCTTCCTTCCCCCCCCCTTCCTCCACTGCTAGGCTAGTCTCAGCTGGCCATATGTGGGACTGCCCATCCCCCCAGCCCCCAAAGGCTGGGAGACATTTCCCAAGTTAGCGGGTGGTGGCGAGGGAAGAAAAGAGGAAGTGCCAGGACCCCTGCTGAGATCTTATAGGGGAGCAGGGTATTATGGGATGAAATACCTGGCTTCCTGTGTCCACCCACGGGGCTGGACTTTTCTGGACACAGGAAGCATCCTTCATATGAACATGGCAGAGGGCACCCAGCCCAAACTGCTACACCAGGCCTCTTGCTGCTCGGGCAGCTGCCTTATATACTCCCCGTTCTAGCTGTCCTTTCCTCCACCTCCTGTGGAGGTTCCTTTCAAGTGACAGTGTGTCCAGCAGCTCCTTGCTCATCCAGGCAGACCTCCTAGCATTCTTTCCTGCTTTTCTCTTTGTTGGTATACATTGCTCCTGGACACAGAGGAGGTGGTCCTTGAATACTGACCAGCTGTCCTGGGTCCCTCTTCCCTCCAGGGCTTCATCCCACGACACTTTGGCTGTCAGATCCCTGCAGCGATCAGAGTCTGCACGCCTAAAGTCTGGGGTCGTGAGCTTAGAATACTTCCTCCTGATTGCCCTGAGGAGATTAAATTCAACTGCTTCATGGTCACTGCAGCCAAGGCTGTCTCTGAGCCTCACATTGGTTACCAGCCCTTCCCTGTTGGTGAGAACAAGGCCCAGCACAGCACCTTTTCTTGTTGCTTCCTCTACCATTTGGAGAAGGAAGTTGTCTTCTATGCAACACAGGAACATCCTGATGCCTTGCTGTGTTGTCCCTCCAGCAGATGTCAGGGTGGTTGAAATCACCCATGAGGACCAGGGCCTGTGACCTGGAAGCCTCTTCTATTTGCCTGTGGAGGGCCTCACATCTGCTTGGTTCTGCTGGTCAGGTGTCCTGTCTGCCGGAGCCCACCTCACTGCAAGCAACAGCTACAAAGTCTCTTTCGCGTGCTTTCCATTCACTCTCAGTTCAGAGCATCCACGTCTAGCAGAGTAATCTGTGATGCGCAGGAGCATTGCTGGGTACAGCGAGGAAGCCACCCGCGCTCCTTCCAGTCGCCCTCTAGTGGCCAAGCGGCGGAACTGCACCCTTCCTTATAGAAATACAGAAATAATCCTGTAACTATTTCCAATTGAGTTCTAATTGCAACACTAAGCCACTCCGGGAATGCATTTCATGAACGTGCACTAGAACAGTTATATAAATTAGTGATTCATCAGTTATTAAGAATGTTGATAATTAATAAAAATTGCTATTTTCATAATTCATACTGCATGTTCATAAATTTAATAACCTCTTCAGCACAGTCGATCAAATGGAATAAGCAATTTGGTGCTAGGCTTTTCCCTGTAGGTTTTACCCCAACAATGCCTTGAGCACAAGCCCGATGAGGAGAGGATGAGGGAGTTGGGGTTGCTTAGCCTGGAGAAGAGGAGGCTCAGGGGTGACCTCATTGCCCTCTACAACTACCTGAAGGGAGGTTGTAGCCAGGAAGGGGTTGGTCTCTTCTCCCAGGCAACCAGCACCAGAACAAGGGGACACAGTCTCAAGCTGTGCCAGGGGAGGTTTAGACTCGATGTGAGGAGAAAGTTCTTCACCGAGCGAGTTGTTCGTCATTGGAATGTGCTGCCCAGGGAGGTGGTGGAGTCTCCATCCCTGGAGGTGTTCAAGAGGGGATTGGATGTGGCACTTGGAGCCATGGTCTAGTCATGAGGTCTGTGGAGACAGGTTTGACTCGATGATCCTCGCGGTCGCTTCCAACCTTAGTGATACTGTGAGACTGAGATGTTTTGATTAGTTTCTATTCATCTCAGAATTGAGCTGTTTGCAACTGCATAGAACAGCATGTACCTCAGAGAAGAGGTAGCCCTGAAATTCAAGGCTCATTTTGACTCAGTCCAGCAGGGAGATCAGCTGGAAAAAGCACTTTGGTGCAAGGCTTTTCCCTTTAGGTTTTACCCCAGCAATGCTTTGCTTAGTTTCCAATCGTCACAGAATCGAGCTGTTTGCAACTCAGTAGAGCAGCAGGTATATCCCCTCAGAAAAGAGGTAGCCCAGAATTGCAAGGCTCATTTTGACTCTGTCCAGAAGGGAGAGCAAATGGAAAAAGCAATTTGGTGCTAGGCTTTTCCCTCTAGGTTTTACCCCAACAATGTTTTGCTTAGCTTCTATTTGTCTCCGAATCGAGCTGTTTGCAAATGCCTAGAACAGCATATATCTCCCCTCAGAAAAGTGCTAGCCCAGAACTTCATTTTGACTCAGTCCAGAAGGGAGATTGTGACAAAGAGGTTATTACATTTATTAATATGAAATATGAATTATGAAAATAGTATTTTTAGTAACTATCAAAATAATTAATAACCAATTAATCACTAACTTATATACATGTTCTAGTGCACATTCGTGCAACACATCCCATAAGTGGCTTAGTGTTATGATCAGAACTCAGTTGAACTATTTACAGGACACAGTCTCAGGCTGCACCAGGGGAGGTTTAGGCTGGATGTTAGGAAGAAGTTCTACACAGAGAGAGTGATTGCCCATTGGAATGTGCTGCCCAGGGAGGTGGTGGAGTCACTGTCATTGGAGGTGTTCAGGAGGAGACTTGATGGGGTGCTTGGTTGGATGGTTTAATTGATTTGGTGGGTTGGGTGATAGGTTGGACGTGATGATCTTGAAGGTCCCTTCCCTTCCCTTCCCTTCCCTTCCCTTCCCTTCCCTTCCCTTCCCTTCCCTTCCCTTCCCTTCCCTTCCCTTCCCTTCCCTTCCCTTCCCTTCCCTTCCCTTCCCTTCCCTTCCCTTCCCTTCCCTTCCCTTCCCTTCCCTTCCCTTCCCTTCCCTTCCCTTCCCTTCCCTTCCCTTCCCTTCCCTTCCCTTCCCTTCCCTTCCCTTCCCTTCCCTTCCCTTCCCTTCCCTTCCCTTCCCTTCCCTTCCCTTCCCTTCCCCTGTATTCTATTTAGGCTGGACGTTAGGAAGAAGTTCTTCATAGAAAGCGAGATTGCCCATTGGAATGTGCTGCCCAGGAAGGTGGTGGAGTCACCATCCCTGGAGGTGTTTAAGAAGAGACTCAATGGAGTGCTTGGTGCCATGGTTTAATTGATTAGATAGTGTTGGATGATAGGTTGGACTCGATGATCTCAAAGGTCTTTTCCAACCTGGTCTATTCCATTCCATTCCATTCCATTCCATTCCATTCTATTCTATTCTATTCTATTCTATTCTATTCTATTCTATTCTATTCTATTCTATTCTATTCTATTCTATTCTATTCTATTCCATTCCATTCAACGAAGGGTGCAGTTCCCCGGCTTAGCCACTAGATGGCGACCCGACGGGGCTCGGGCGGCTGCTAACTACACACAGCGAATGTTTGTATGGGTCAGAGCTTACTCCGCCAGAGGCGGGTGCTTTGAACGGAGTAGTGGATGGAGAGCACGTGGGAGATACTCTGCAGCTGTTGTCTGTAGCAAGGTGGAGTTCCGGCAGACTGCTGTCGCGGGACTGGTTCCGAGTCCATCCAGACGGCGGCACTGGGTGGCTCTCTCCCCCCCTGTGCAGCAGTGAAGAGGGAACGGAACCTGGGCTTATCTAGGAAGCAGGTTCCCCTCGGCTCCCTCCAGACGATAGGGTGTGGTCCTGGTCGGTCGGCCCATGGGGTCGGCCCTCGGAGTCGGCTCACACGGCAAGGAGGGGCGGCGGTTCCCGATCGGGCTCGGCAGCAGGCGTGGCTGCGATGGGCTCTGGGGCTGGCGTGAACAGCCTCGGGAAGGAGTGCGGCTATGTGAGCGGCAGCTTCCCCTTTACTTGGCTTAAAGGGACAGCAGGACTCTCAGAGCGGTCCCGGATTGCACGGACAGTGCTCTAGGTCTCCCCTGAGGTTTACAGGGCTCAGAGCGGCACAGCTGGCAGCTCCTCTCCCGCGATAGCGGGGACTAGGCAGGTGTGCACTCGGTCTCGGTCAAGTCCCTTCTCCGCGGCAGCTGGGCAGATCTTACCCTCGGGGGGTCCAGCCCTCCGGTGGCACGGCGGGCTCTCCCGGTCGGTGTGACTGGCTGTGGCGGCGCTGGGCTTCTCGGGCTCAGCGCAGGTCCTCCCTCTGCAGATAATTCTCAGGCTCCTTCTCGCGATGCAGAGGCTTTCAGTGTGCCTGCATGCATGACAGAAGCCTTGATAGCAACGAGCTCAATGGCAGAGGCTAAGGGGGTGTCCTCTCGAGCAAGCACAGAGACAAAGTGAGAGAGGGGGCAACTTGTTTACCACCTGGGGTGATGCTTACAGAGTCCTCGAGGCTGGGTCTGACCAGTGGGCACTCTCATAACCAGCTGGCTCCAGCCTATAGAAAGTGTGAAGCTAGAATTATGCCATGCTTGGTATTTGCACGAGCACTGCGTGCGCTGGGTGCCTGCTGGCCTGGCTGATGCCTTGGCTTTTGTCTTCCTCCTGAAGGAAGGGGAACTTGTCCACATGCTGGGACAAGATTCGGTATCTGGACATAATGTGCATTCACCACAGAGATCAGCTGGGACAAGCCATGGGCAGGGACACCTTCCACTAGCCCAAATTGCTCAAGGCTCCATCCAGCCTGGCCCTGAACACCGCCAGGCTTGGCTTAAATCAATGTGAAACTGGTTTAAAATCCTCTGGAGATAAAGCAGAGAAGAATGGCTGCTTCTTTTGGCCACTCTGGTTTAGTGAAACCACTTTCTCTCCATGTTTATGCAACCCCTGCATCCATAAACCCCAGGATTAGTGCCTGGTTTAGAAGTGATTCCAGGTGATTTAAGGGGTTTGGATCTGCAGCAGCGTAGCCAAACTGGTCCCTCACACCAGGGCAAAGCAAATAACCACAGGGTGGATGGAGAAGACCTTTCAGACCCTCCCCACAACCCATTTCAAAGGCACCAACTCCTGCTCCTCCCCAAAAGGCAACACCGGAGGCTGCAATGCACACACATCCCTCCCCTCCCCCTCCCCAGACTGTCCCCATGGGAGCTTTTAACCCAGTTTCAACATCCTGTGTTTGAGCTGGGATGAAACCTCCTCATGGGAGCTCTCCTCCCAGCTCTGGTGGATGCTCCCTTGTCCATGGGGCTCTTTTTCTGGCTTCTTGACATGGATACACCAGATGTATTTTGTCATAGAATCAATAAGGCTGGCAAAGACCTCAGAGATCATCAAGTCAACCTGTCACCCAACACCTCCTGACAACTAAACCATGGCTCCAAGTGCCACATCCAATCCCCTCTTGACCACCTCCAGGGGTGGGGACTCCACCACCTCCCTGGGCAGCACATCCCAATGGCAAATTCCTCTTTCTGGGAAGAACTTTCTCCTCACCTTCAGCCTAAACCTCCCCTGGCACAGCTTGAGACTGTGTCCTCTTGTTCTGGTGCTGGCTGCCTGGGAGAAGAGACCAACCCCCACCTGGCTACAACCTCCCTTCAGGGAGTTGTAGAGAGCAAGAAGGTCTCCCCTGAGCCTCCTCTTCTGCAGGCTAAGCAACCCCAGCTCCCTCAGCCTCTCCTCCCAGGGCTGTGCTCCAGACCCCTCCCCAGCTTTGTTGCCCTTCTCTGGACACCTTCCAGCAGCTCAACATCTTTCCTGACCTGAGGGCCTTGGGCTGGATGACCTCAGGGCCTTTTCCAACTGAAATGATTCCATGATTCCATGGCAGACTCCTGCTCCTCCTGTTGGATGTGTGGGATCCTGCTGTGGAGGGGGGCAGGTGGATCAAGCCAGCCTGGTCCTCAGGCTGTCCTGAGGGAGGGCTTTGAGGACAAGGAGGGGAAGGGTGCCCTGGTGGGGGCTGGAGCTGCCGAGCGGCCGCACGTGAGGCACTGTGGGGGATTTTTACCTCCCTCTCACCGGAGCTGCCTCTCCCACAGGGATTGTTGAGCAACTGCTGTCAGCAGCCAGCTGACTTCCCCAGCAGCAGGCATGTGCCTGCTTTTCCAAGGGGCTGCTGGAACCCGGGATTCCCCTCCAGGGACCAGGGCAAAGCTTCCTTCTCCAAGCCAGCCAGAGGCAGAGGGCGCCTAGGGCTGTGGTCCCCAGGCAGGGATCTCCGCACAGCCCAGCTGGGTGCTGGCAGTGCTCACACTCTGCATGTCTCATGCTGAAAGCACTTGGCTTAAACATTGATGGAATCCTCCCATGCCTGCCATGCAGCCAGCTCCAGAGGTGTGCAGATCTCCACAGCTGGTGCAGGATGGGGGCTGCTGGGAGCTTTGTGGGAGGGTGAGGCTGTGCCATGGCAGGCCCTGGAGGGCTGGGTGGTTTTGTGACTCGGCAGAAAGGAGCAGGATGCTGGCAGGTCATAGGATCACAGCTTTGGCTGGCTTGGAAAAGGCCTCCAAGAGCATCCAGCCCAATCAGCAACCCAACCCCACCACAGCCACCAAACCCAAATGTCCACACATTTCTTGAACACCTCCAGGGCTGGGGACTCCACCACCCCCCTGATGCTCTTCCCTCCTCTGCCAGCTTGTGTCCTGGACCTAAAACCCATCCCAGCTGCACTCCAGACCCCAAATGTGCTCAGCTTTGGGGAGGAAGGAGAAATGAGCCTGAGGTTAAGAGCAGGCTGAGGTGACAACATCCCTCTGGGATGAAATGGTGCTGAGAGAGCTGGGGCAAAAGTGAGCAACACGAAAGGACGACGTCCTTCCAGTGCCCTTTGCCTCTGCCAACCAGCAAAGCCCAGCTCTGCAGGCTGCAAACCCCAAACACCTACATCCCCAACTGCTCTCCTATTTCCCATCCCTTTCTCCTCTGCACCCCTGTGATCAAAAGCTGCCACACAGCTCCTTGCTCCCTTCCTCCCCCCCTACCTGGCCTGGGATTGGGCCAGAGTAATTTGATTTCCACAGTGGTGGAAGTGTTGGCAATTACCACAACAAAAGATGAGGTTTGCAGCCAAGGGGGTGAGTGTGGATGGGCTGACACCACCTTCACCCTCCTCAGGGTTTCCTTAGCCTCCTGGGC